>NC_138523.1:1635223-2235223 GCF_000230855.2 Cajanus cajan
TTTAGTACAATATATATATATATATATATATATATATATATATATATATATTTGTGTGTATGTGTATATATATATTATCTAACACATGAATGAAAAATATAGTATATATAACTTAAATAAGTCAAAAGTTGTATCCTTACAATACTCAAGGACTAAACTCGTACAATTGTGATCTTTGAGAGACTAATTATTCGAGTAAAATTTGAAAGACTAAAATCATATTATACAATTAAAACTCAATTAATCAAAAACATAGTTAAATCTAATAATAATAACTCTTAATAATTAAATGTATTGAGTTTGATTACAGAAAAATAATAAGTACTCACTTTTAAAAAAAATCATATATTTCTTTTTTTCTCGGAGGCATTTTTTTCTACTAGTTAAATTAAATAAAAAAAATCATTATATTATATAAAAAAGTTTCTATTATTTTTACTCCTTATAATAAATTTTAAAACATACTAACGATGTGACAAACTTTTAAACGTGTTGCGTTAAAATGCTTGTTGATTTAATATTTTTATATATTTGTTTTGTCATCACTAAATGATAAGAATTCTTTTGAAAAATGATATAGTTTATAAAGAAAAGGGTCAAACTAATAAAGATTAAAGATTACAATTTTCTATTCACCAGCAAAAGTTTGTTTCAATTTTCATGTGAACCTACATGATCTAGAACCTGGGTCCACCAACATTGTCAAATCGCCCAAAATTACAAATATATTCAATTTTTTCTAAAAGTTAAATGCCAACAATGAACTTTGTAATTTACTGGGCAACTTTTCCTATTATTGATAAGAATTGGAATGAATAATGGGAAAATTTTACTAACGTAACTTGCAATAAAAATTAGAACGTGTTAAATGAATAATGCGTAAATGTCAACAGACTCATTACCAAAAGAGGAAGATTCCGTTTTGATGTTAGTGTGAAAACTTTATCGATAAATAATCTATAAATATTTTTCTAAATTAACGCTCATAAATTTTGAAACCTTACCCTAACTTTGATGAATCTCTGGAACTCAACTCAAATAAATGTTTATCATTCAAAAAAATACAAAAATTGAGAGCATTGAGACTGAAAGATAGTCTAATAATCAATACAGGATAAAACCAATTATGTGAAATGTTCAATGAATGAGGACACTTGTCTTTTGAGCATGACATTTTTTTATTTCTATCGACAGTTTTGAGTGTATAATAACATGGCTAAGACCATTGTGTAGTATCAAGTTTACAGTTTACCGTGTCATGATTAAGCAAATTATGCATGATAAGCAATATAAAAACTAAAAAAACTCATAGTATGATTGGGAAAGATTCCCCTCCCCTAAATTTTAGTTTTTTTTTCATCGGGTTTTCACTTGTCTCACACAAATCAATTTTGTAGGTGAAATAGAATACAAGAATGGGAGTGGATGGGAAGAAATAACTCATTCAAACATCACTTCATATTTTTAAAATTAAATTAAAAATTAAACCATAGTTACCATGTGTCTAAATTTATTTAGTTGTAACTATTGCATGCCAATTAGGAGAGAAAATAGGTGTCAATCTAACACTTAACTACTAACTATTTAAGAAACTAACAAAATTAGTATGTAGATGTAATGGAAGGATTAACTTGAATAACGAAGTTAATTAAAATTTAAGGATCTAGATCCTACAAAAAATCTTTCAAGAATCTATATCGATCACCTCTACCATCTTTCAGGAACCAAATTAGATATTTACTCCATAATATATTAAGAAAGGCTTATGATATATATCTCCCTACATTAATGATATGCCTCTATTATATTTTTTTTTTCCTCCAAAATACCATTAAAAAATTTTATTTTTTAATTCTCGACTTTACGAACCCCTTGTCTTCAAGTTTCAATTTTTTTTCCAAGTACTCACCCGTCTTTCACATGCACCGGTTTGTTGCTCCCCTCTCTCTGACATTCATTTTTTTTTCAAGCAATTACCCCTTTCACATGCACCCCCTTCCTATTTGTTTGCCTCCAACATTCAATTTTTTTTCTTCAAGCACTCATCTATTTTACATGCACTCCCTTCTTCCATTTTTTAAGATTTCAAAACACTAAAATTTTATAATTGTATTCTTTTTTTTAAAATATAGAATTTTAAGATTCTCATCCACCCTTTCTTTCACATGCATTCAGTTCCTGTAACATTAATTTCTTTAGTGTTTTGAAAAGAAAAAAAAAACACTACCTGGAATAATATTTTCATAATTACATCAAGTATTTTTTAGAGGTATGTTTTTTTACATAGTTCCAAAAAATACTATCTAAAACACTAAAGAAGAAAAAGGAAAATGAAGGAAGAAAATGTATATATCATGAGTCAATTAATTACTTGCAAAATCAATCTTTAAAATTGAACATTTGAAATTCTAAAAAAATGGAAGAAGGAGATGCATGAAAAAAAAAGATAGTGCTTAAAAAAAATTGAATTAAATTTGGAGACAATTGAATGAAAAAGAGGTGAATACTTAAAAAAAACAATTAAACATTAAAAGCAAGGGGAAGAAAGGTCCATATAATCCATAAAATTAGAAAATAAAAATATTAAAATATTTTCTTAAAAAATATAATAAATTTGTATTATTAATGTAAGGAGATGAATATATCGTGAGTCATTAAAAAAAAAAAAAGAAAAAAACTTGGTCTTCGATTGAAGTGTGTAAAATTTTGGGAAAAGATTCCTTCCTAAACCCTTTATTTTTTTTTTCTTTTGATTTTTGACATCTCTCTCTTCATTAGTTTTTCTCTTCTCACGTAAAACAATCCCCTTTCAAACTTTCACGCACCTCTACCCCTTCCCCTCGTCACCTTTCCTTTTTTACTTTCTTTTTCTTCTATTTTTGAAAATCACATGCTTCCTCCCTTCACATGTTTCTTCTTCACTTAAAACAATCCCATTCTTCTTTTGTCACTTTCACACCTCCCCCTATTTTATACCTCCTCGTTCTTTCTTCTTCATCCAATCATCCAATGAGGTATTTCATTTTTCCATTTCTTTGATTTTTTTCTCTCTCTCATTGTCTCATTTTATAATTGGATTTAACATTAATTACTTATTCTAATTTGATTATACAAGGGTAGAAGTATATTTTGTTTAGTGTGAGAAGAACATTGTCTTAAAATGTCTTTCTATTCATATTCCTTTGTTTATATATTGTTTGGAGTTTGGTATCAAATTGGTCTCTTGGATGTATCACTAAATAGTTTGACTTTGTCTTGTTAGAGTTTGGTTTTGATATTACTTCGCTTTATCATTAAGAATTTTATTGATTGTATTATTGGTTTAAGACATTAATTAATGCAGTTCAATAGTGTTAATTGAAATATGCCTTTGACACTCTTGATATTTTGTCACTTGAGTATCACCAAATAACATACTTAGGAAAATTTGAGCATTGCAATCAAAAGTACTAAAAATAATGTGTTGGAGTTTCCAGATATTTATAATCGTTTATATATACCTTTTATATAAAAACTTGGTTCGTATGTATCAGAAGCTCATGTTTATTTAAATTACTTTAGAACTCCTTATAGAAAGCACTTTCATTGTATTTGAGTTTGTGAAAAACATTAGATATGATACTTTTAACTATGATGATGACTGGTACCTCTTTTGTACTAAACTTTCATAGTAACTCTAAAGCCGTCTCCAACAAATTTTAGACTTATGGCAAATTTTTTTATTTAAGTTTTATATTTACATGTACATAATTAATATATATTTTTATTTTATTCATTTAATTTTTAAAAAATAAAATAGTTAATTAAATTTATTAATAAAAAAATTTCAACATCTTATTCAATGATAATTTATTTAAGGATTAAACACATTTTTAGTCTCTAAAATTTAGAATAGACATAGATAGATAAATTTTGTACGAGAATATTCAATGCATTTCCTAACAAAATTTGATTATAAAGATTAAAATAATGTTTTTAAAATTACAATGACTAAATATATTGATTTTATATTTGAGAAATTAAAAACATATTTAAACTTTCTTTTAATCATTATTTTTTAACATTGTCTCAAATTAAATTTAATTTCAAAAATTTAATTTTGAAAAAAATGATAATGACAATAATTACAAATATTATTTACAATATTTTATAAAAAATATTGCATGCATTTAAAAAATAATTTTTTTTGTATAATTTAATACTTCTAATAGAACACTAATTTGCACTGTTAATATTTTATTTCAGTATTTTAATTTAGAAAACATGGTTATTGATATAAAATCAATACAACATTTCTTTAAAAAATTTATTTATTGAAGTTTAAATTTCAAAGTGATTTCATATTCTAATTTTTTTTCAAATAAGTTGTGAATAAAATAAAATAATTTGATATTTATAAAAAAATATATAATCAAACTAAAAAAAATCTTTTAAATTCTTTTTTTTTAAAAAAAATAATCTTTAACCGAATGTTCTTATAATTTTACCACTATCAATTTTTGATATGATTTTTTTTTATTGAAATTCAAAGCAAATGTAGTATAGTTTTTTAAACAAACTATAACGAAATTTCTCAAACTAATAATCTTATAATAAAATTATGTATATAGATATTTTCTAAATGAATTATAAATAATATAATAAAATACATTATTTAATTATTTTAAAATAGATAAAAAAAATTAAACTTGGTAGGTTTTAAGGCAATGGCCTTAATTAGTAGTCTTTTTTTAACCACGACCCTATCTTGTGGCATTTTGACACCACTCAGAGGAACTTCTTTTCTCCTATAAACATCTATTTTTGTCCATCACCTATTTTACCTATTTTATTTATATATGTATGTGTTTTTCTTTATCCAAAGGCTTTAAAGCCTTAGGGCACAAGGTAAAGACTCAACCAAAAGTATAAGACACAACCATTCAAGAGATCTAGGCCTAGGCCCATGGTAGGAAAAAGTCTCTAGTGGGTTATGTTACTCACAAAAGATGGCCAAATAATAGTTGACCCTATTTAAGTGTTAACAATTAAAACCCTCAGCATCAAATAGAATGCCAACATGAAGAACCTGAGCTCCCATACCATACATATGAGGCAACATGTCAGAAATGACAAGTCAACAACTCATATCGCCACGAGCTATTGACTTGGAGCTAATTGTTCTGGACTAAGGCACAACCTCAAAGTGACCTAAGGCAAATAATTAAGATCCAAATCATGAGGGACATGTTGCTAAAAATTTAACATGCATTTAATATTCGTGATTCATTTAAAATGAATAATTGATACCATTTATTCTTATAAACATTTTGCAATCAAAATAACCAACATTTAATAATATTTACAAAGATAAGTGAACGAGATTATAAATAAATAAAATAACTTACGTTATCTCTTACCCCTTATCTTTGAAACCTAATGACTTGAGTGTCAAATTCATTTCATATGAATCCTTTACTATTGCTAAAATGAGATAACATTGTAGATCACCATCATTTTAGTATTAGTGAAACATGATTATTCATTTTTTTTATATGTAAAGAACATTTAAAATTTTAGAAACTAATACCTAACGCCATAAAGTCGAAGAATACTTATGGCAACCGAAATCGAAATGACAAATAGAGAGTCTTCACCGATTTTATTTTTGGAAAACATTAAAAAAAATTACAAATAAAAATATTCTTCAAAATTAGATTTTCAGTTCAAAAGTTGGGTACACAGGGAAGGTTGATGGCAATTCTTGAAGAAATTGATGGATGATTCCTTCTTGAAATTACTCCAAGTTCCTTGGATCTTCCTTGAGTTGATTTTGGACGTAAAAGGTCCAAAGGAAAAGTAGAAAAAGCTGAGAATTAAAGGAGGGAAGCACCTAAGCCAAAGGAGCAAAGGATTACTCACAAGATGCCTAACCTAGAAGCTTTCTAGGACCCCTGAATACTAGACATCAAAAGGACTTTTGATGGAGAGAATTTGGCTGAAATAAATGTTCTGAATATCATATATCAAAAGTGAATACAATGGAGTGAGGAGAGTTCTATTTATAGGCAAGATTAGAGTGAAATTGGTACCACCTTCCATGTAGCCTTAAATTGGAGCCAAGAATTTGAAATTCAAATAAAATTTGAATTTTGAATTCTCTTGCAGCCAATTTTTGTCCCATGTGTAGGACCATTTCATTTAAGTAGGATTTAGGGTTAATTTAGATGTATTTGGGGTTGATCATGTGCTACCAACCTTAGGTTAGCACATGTACACCAAATGCAATCAAATTACTCCTATTTAAATTTGCTAATTTTGCCTAATTAATCTTTTACTCTCAAATCCTACTCTAATGGCTTAAATACAATGACCACTAAGAAATAATAAAAGAAGCAAAATAAACCCAATATTAGATATTAAAATGTCCAAGGCCCATTGAACCTGAAAATAGGCCTAATAAGTCTATGGCCCAAAAACCTTAATCTATGTGATCTAAAATACAAGACCAAAATATATGAAACATATACTAATATAATATATACAAGTAGGATATCTCAATGTGTAGTCCAAGTGAAGAGCAACTTGGGTCCATCGAGCCCACTGGGCCCACCAAACTTTAAAACAACCAAATCTTCATATCTAACTCATTCCTCTTGGGTCTTTCAATGTGTCATATCTTGACCTCCTTAATATGATTCCATCAAAGGTATTAGTAGTTTAGTACCCAAGTGTTTTTTTTTTTTGTTTTTGTTTTTGTTTTAATATTAAGTTTAAATATTTTATTTTATTTTATTATATGTAATTTGAGATTTTTTGTGGAGAAAATATGTTTGAAGTGACATATCTATTTTATTATGTAATAAATTTGAAATTTGCTTGAACCAAATCGAACCAAATCTATTGTAATTTGATATTTATTTTATATAGGTATACTAATTTATGTTGGTCCTTTAAATATTGAGAAAAATATTGTTGGAAAAGGTACCTAAAATAAATATGCATTTTTTCTCTCATATATATATATCTTTAATTTTTTTGGCTGGTTGGTCTGCGAGTTCACCAACCCACCCTTAGGTAAGTATTCTAGGGAGTATAGCCCATTTTCATTTAGTGAGTCAGTCTAATTGAGTCCGACCAATTTTGGATAGGTTAGCGGCGTGGTAGACCCAAATGGCTCAAGCTAGCTTGTTTTTCCATCCCCACCCTCTAACTTCTTAAATATTTATCTGATTCCAAGCTAATAAAAATTAACTGTGATAATCAAATATATTTTAGTTAACAAATGTGTTTATTTTATTTTAATGAAAAATAAAATTATTATTATGAGGGGTGCTAGCAACATGCTCTCTAATACATTCCTCTTAACATAGTTATATTGGTTAGAATTTATTAAAAACTACAAAATTAGAAGAGAGAGAGAGAGAGAGATAGAGAGAGAGTCATTACATAGCGTGTGAGACCCATCAATTTTGTGTTTTCAAATAAAATTGAATCAATTAAAAAAAGTGTTTAAAAGAGTGTATCAAAGAATGTATTGTTAGCATTTCTCTATTATTATTATTTTTACAAAAAGAAAGAGTTAATATCATTAATTTTATTTTTTTGGCTCTATAGGAATGACTTTCAACTGGTACACATCTCCATGTACAATGGAGAATCAAAGTTATGTAATTTTTTTGTAAAAAAAAATTTGTGTGTTGTTATTTTTAATTAATTTTTAATTTTTATTTATTAAATTTAGGATTTTAGAACTATTTCAACTCAAACATCCCAAACCAAAGAAAATTGCTTATGTGTATATCAAGTCAATCAATTGAAATATTTAATTTTAATTATAATATTACGATATTTTTGGCCTTAGGCCACACTTTCTTACTCACGATCAGAAAATCGTAGTTGAATCCCGAAATAGACCACAATTTTTACTCATAAACCGTAACTGTGGGTTATTTTCATTAGACCACAATTTTAGAGTTGTTGATATGAAATAGACTACGGGTTTCCAACCATGGATAAAATAGACCATAATTAAGTATGTGTGGCTTATATAATTTGTGGTTTATTTATATTAAGCAAATTGTGACTTTTTAATAGACCACAAGTATCAAACTGTAGATTCCTAAGACTATTTGTGACTTAAAAAATTAAAAATATTCATGATGACTACTCCAATTTAAACGTGAGGCCTTTTCTTAATTTATATTTTATTATTGAATTATTTATTCAAAAGTCTTCATTATTATTTTGGCAGGTGTCTCTTAACCAATTGTTAAGGACTAATCTCACAATCTACTAAGATCTTTTTAAAAAGATGATTTTGTTTAACAAATGTTTTTCTAATTACATGTCACACTGTGTGTTTTGCTTTATGAATGTTTACATTATACATGATGTTATAAGATGTTAAGTTGTGTGTTTAAGTTGTTTATTAGGATTATGAGAATTTAGGAATTCTTAAGAGTTAGGTTAAAGTGAGATGTTTTAATTAAGGTTTAGTTGGAACAAAAAGGAGGCATATGTATAAGGATTTTATGTGAGCAGGAATTTCATAAGTTCATTTTTAAAAAATTTAGAAAAAAAAGTTCTAGAGAGAGGAACTTTGGAATAAGAAGTTTGATTCATCTTTTGAGTTTGCCAGAAGTTTCTTCATCCTTCCTTAAAGCTCAATTGGGGTTGTAAAAGTTGGTTCAAGTTCTTGAGGAGCTTTGATTGCTAGAGAGAAGTCGACTAGCTAACTCTAAAGGGTTTTGTGGTTCTTTTCTTTTCCATTGATTTCTTGCTTCAGGAAGCAATAAGGGTAAGAAAATTTTGTTTTCTAAATTTATATTAGTTGTTTACATTGTGATGATTAATTGTTGATTCCGTCCATTAGTGGCTTGACTCTTTGATTTTTAAGTAGTTATTGAAGATGGTGATGTTGGGATTTTGGAAAGATGAACTCAAGACTATCTAGGGAAGACAAATAAACTCATCTGTGGATAATGTCCAAAATCGTTACAACATTTAAGAGGAAAACTTAGTTTGACCTAACACGAGTACGAATATGGATAATACTCGATTTATTTAATCGGGTATGGGAATAGGGATAGGTATACACTTATTCACCACATACACATCCCCATCTCCATCCTCGCTTTAAATTGCTAAAAACTTAATTTACTTTATTTTAGAATTTACTTGAGATTTATGTAATTCTTATTATGTTTTTAAATTTATGTCAAATGATACTTCATTAATGTGATTTTGTAATTGCTACTTTTTGTTGAAATTCTTGTTTTTTTATAATTTTTTTGTAAAAATTATATATTTAATTAATTTTTGAACGAGTACAAGGATGAATATAGGTATACACGATACTTGATGGGGATGGGAATGAGACACAAATTCCATACCCATTAGGTATGAGAATGAAGTTGGGTATAGGACTCAGGGACAAGGATGAGAATATTGAAACTTGTACTCGTCCTGTCCTGTTACCATCCCTACTCAAGATCCAAATTTGTTGATTTCTTGATAAGTTCTTGTCGTATGTTGATTTTGGTATTGAATTAATGTTGTTTAAATTGTTTAGAATCAATATGATGGATTGTATTTGTTGGAAGAGGCTTGGATGATACTAGGAGAGTGCATGCACCAGGGTGGTCCTAAGCATTCTCGAGCAAGCCTTCAACATAAAAACCTAGAATGGGTATTCTCATTCAATGGCACATGGGTGGTTCAACAAAAATGCATGAGCCTAAAGAACATGATGAATCTCGTTGAGTGAGGGAGACCTATAGAAAGTTGGGATTGCTGAGCAAGAGAAAAACTTGCTCAATGAGAGGGGACCTGTTGGGGTCACTCGAAAACTGTGTGACTCGAAAACAATTTTTGAAATTGCTTGAAAAATATCTTATAATGGCGACACCACTTACCTGTAAGGTTTAAGGTCGAAAAATAGAATAATGCAGATTAAACAAAGACGTACTTGGATAGTGAGATGGTTATGCTAAAAGGTGGTCGAAGAGGAAGAACTCGCAGAAGAACGGTTATGAGAAGTTATCTTTTGAACCTCGCAGAAGAACGGTTATGAGAAGTTATCTTTTGAACCCATGTAAGTAGTGGATAACGGTTATGCTCACCCATAACGTTCCTCATGAAACTTACTGCTCATGATTAAACTCTATAAATATGAGAGTCGTACGCCTTCACGAGGGTCGGAAAAACTCATACTTGAACTGAATTCTCAAGCACTCTCTGCCTGCACACATGGCTTCCATGCGTGGAATTATCTTTGGGTATGATCACTTCTCGACCACATTTCTTTTCTTGTTCTAGGAGTAGTTGTAGTGTAGGTTTCTTCCTTTATTTTTTCCTAATCACATAGTTGTAGTGCGTTAATTGTAACTCTTGGACAATATGTAATTTGAACCATGTTTTGTATTGCGAATATATCCATTATTCATTCTGTTCATTTTAGCATTTACGTGCATGCGAATTATTACTTGTTAATTATCGAGGAATATCTAGAAACAAGTAATCACTAAATCTGCCTACTCCATTTTCTGTTCTTAAATTAAATACCTAAATTGAAACAATTTATGTGCTAGTTCGAATATAAAGGGTCCACGAACGAATTTCACCGTAAACAAATTGGCACGCCCGGTGGGACACGTTGAAATAAAAAAACAAAATTGGACTAGTTTTAGGTATGCATGTTGTATGAGACTTAGGAGTGGAAGGACCATGTATACATCTAATAATCAGAGAGAAACAAACTCGAACAATAATAATCATGTAGATGTAGAGCACCCAGATAATGTGACTAATGTGACCAGGGGGCAGCATCGTCCCCTGTGTTGCTCGAAAATACAGCTAGGCAAACAAATGTTACTCAGGAACTAGCAAATGTCACTAGGGAATACCCCTGAGCTATGCCACAGAATTGGCGAAATACCCAACCAGTGCATGCTGAAATGCCAGTGCCTTTCTTAGGACCAAATCCGCAAATGCACGTATCCCTACAGGGATATAATCCTGGACCAAATGGCATGGGTTTTGTTATGCAAGACCCATATCAACACGTAGGAACAAGTCAGGAAGGTTTTCTGATTCGACCGGGTAGTTATGTACCTACGGGTATTAGTAACCAAGCTATGATGGCTCTTCGACAACAGATGGACCATAGTAATCATGACATGGTCAACCTGTTGTCAACCCAAATGCATAACATAATGACTCCTTTGTATGAATTAATAAACAAAATAGGGGATAAATTGGGTGACGGGCCACCCTTGAGAGCTATGAGTGCAAATTTGAATGAGATGGAAAATCTTGGCGGGAATGGAAATTTTCATCAGAATGGAAATTTTCATCAGAATGTAGTTCGACCTAATAGAAATCCAAACGATAACTTAGATCAAATGGTAGAAAGGATACTGAATAGACATGGATTTGATGTAGGTCGAAATGAACGTCCTTATTTCGTGCCAGCCTTCCCAGATTATGTAACCCAAGTCGATCGAATTGCCTAGAGGGATGAAAGTCCCAAAGTTTTCAAAATTTGCAGCAGAATTAACTGAGTCTATAGTCGAACATATAGCTAGGTATGTAGTCGAATGTGGGGATTTAGCGAACAATGAATATTTAAAAATGAAATATTTTCCAAGTTCATTGACTAAGCATGCTTTTACATGGTTCACAACCTTACCCCCTAATTCGATACACACTTGGGTTCAATTGGAAGGTAATTTTCATGAACATTTTTTCAGAGAAGAAACGAAAGTGAGTATAGTTGATCTAATGAACATTAAAAGACAAAGCCATGAAACTTTAGATGATTATTTAAATAGGTTCAGGCAGTTAAAATCTCGATGTTATACTAATATACCTGAACATGAATTAGTTAGGATTGCAGCAACATGGTTAGATTTCTCGATACTTAAAAAGTTAGTGAATGAACAGTTGAGAGATATGGCCCAGTTAGCCGAAAAAGTAAGAAGAATCGAACAGATCAAGCTAGAAAAAGAAAGATTAAGAAAATTTGATAAATTTGTTCGAAAGGAAAAAGTGGCTTATTTAGAAAATTCCGAGTTCAGTGATGATCCTAATTATGAGATTTCGACCGAAGATTTTGAGATCAACTTAGCGGAATTGCGTCCTGGTCCCACGTATCAGTGTCAAATGTTAAAACCAGGAGATAGTGTAGAAGAAAATTCGATTAAGAAATATAGTTTTGACGTGAGTAAGGCAGAAAAGATATTTGATATTTTATTAAAGGATAAACAAATTGTACTCCCAGAAAACCATAAAATTCCACCATTCGAGCAGAGGAAAGGAAAGAAGTTTTGTAAGTATCATAATATGTATGGCCACTGGACTAATAATTGTGTGCGTTTCAGGGATTTGATCAAGAGGGCGATTACTGATGGTCGCCTAGCTTTCGAAGAGAAAGACATGAAGGTGGATGTTGATCCATTCGCTGCTCATACTGGTTATGTGGAGCCAGTGTCAATGGCTATTAACATGGTCGAGGGCCATGTCGAGGATGATGAAAACATCGAGCCCATTTTGAATGAGAAGCTCGAAGAATTAATGGATGATTTTGCTAAGGAAGAGGAGCCTATCTATCCAAAAGAGGGAGATAGCTTAGTTGAGTTCTTATCGAAAAAGAAAGAAGCTGATAAGGAAGTTATGTTGTGTCCTCGGTGCAGTGCTATTTTTGATAGAGCTGCGGCTAAGGCTTTCGAGGAATCAGAAATAATGAAAAGCTATAAAGCTGAAAAGCTGCGTGAGAAGGCTAGACTCAATGCTGGGTCGAATGCTGGTTTGACCATGAGGCAGGTTCACATGCCTCAATATAATGCTCCAGTAGGGAAGATGGAGATGTATAACTCGTCAAGATTCGGCAATACTTTTGTGCCGAACGCGAATGTGCCTGTAGGAAAATGGAATGCACCACCAAGACCTGCAATTGGTGGAATGGGTCGAGGGAAGCAAGTGATGACTTATGCCAGGAATCCAGTACATGGAAATCCTGGAAAATTCTCGAATTTGGCTACAGGGCCTGGTAGAGTTTCGACTGGAGGATATGGACGTGACTTTCAACAGTCGTTTAATAATTTAACCAAAACACAGTGGAGAAGACAGCAAAGGATGCGGAAGGCTACCTTTGATGGTCTTGGAGGAAACCGTTTCTCGATTCCAGTACCTCAGAAAGGGGAACCATCTCGGAAGTTCATCGAAGATGATGAAGATATGATAACAGACTGTTTCGAGAGTGTTTTTGAGGACTCCCTAGAAGATATTTGTGGGGTAGTCTCCATTCTACCATCCGAGTACGCTGGGGCTATGGAGTCTGTGAATGAGCAAGAAGATATCCATAGGGAAGACTTCTTTGATGACCCCAACTATGAATCGAAAATCATATGGGTCAATCAAATCTCAAGGGTTATCCCCAAATTCAACTCTGCTGTGTTCAACTCTCCTACAGAAGAAATGAAAGGACACCTTAAGCCTCTATTGCTAACATTGATGATCGAGGGGCAAGAGGTGAATAAGGTTTTGGTCGACGGAGGCGCAGTTGTGAATATCTTGCCCAAAACAATGCTGAAGAGGTTTGGGAAATCCTTGGCTGATTTGAAGCCTCACAATATAATGATCTCAGAATACGCAGGAAAATCTTCACACCCTGAAGGCATGATTTTACTTTATGTGCAGATTGGGAGTGTAAAGAGGACCACCATGTTTATAGTGACGCCATCCAAGGTGAATTTTAATGTCCTGCTAGGTCGAGAGTGGATCCATGGGGTAGAAGTCGTCCCTTCCACTGTGCATCAAAAGATCTTCTTCTAGAACGATGACGAAGGGTTGGAAGTTCTCGAGGCTGACCAGAAAACGTATGAAGTTGGTATGTATTTTGTTGATCAACAATTGACAGCATTTGCAAAGACCAAACCTTTCGATGCATATAATTCTGGAGTGATGGATGAAGAAGAAGGAATTAAGAAAACTTTCTGCTGGAACGTGAAGAAAGGGTTTGTGATTCGAGCCGAAAAGGATTCGGCTTCTTTGGAGGAATGAAGGATGAAGATCCTTACTCGAGCTTCTTAGCTCGAATATCGGCCTATGTGGCCGATCAAATGGCTAATATGGCCGAGGAAAATGAAGGTGAAGAGGCATGTTCAAATGAGGTTGATGAAAATAGCACGGCCACTTTGGCCGAAGAAAAACAAAAAAAGAAAGAAGGGATGGATTTCGAGGTGAAAAATGAAAAAGAAAAACAAAAAAGAAAGAAAAAGAATGTAGACTGCGAATTCGAGGAAAATGAAAGAGAAAAAACAGAGAAAAATTAAGAGGACCAGGTTGGATCGAGAAAAATAGAAAAAGAAAAAATAGAAAGAGACCAGGAGGTCGAACAATTGAAAGAAAGCAAAGAGCAAGAACTGGAACCCAAGCTAGATTGTATTTTTGATGATTCACCGTTGGGATTCGAAAGAGCAACCAAGGGAGAACATAAGTTAGAATCTCAAGATCCACTTAAGGAAATCAACTTGGGAACTGTCGAAAATAAATGGGTAACTTATATTAGTAAGTTCTTGCAAGAGGAATTGAAGGACGAAATAAGTCGAGTTTTGCATGAATACAAAGATTGTTTTGCATGGGATTATGATGAAATGCCAGGATTAGATCGAGAATTGGTAGAGCATAGGCTACCCGTGATCCCAGGAAAGAGACCTATGAAGCAAATTCCTCGAAGATTCGCTCCTGAAGTAATCGAAAAAATTAAGGGAGAAATTGAGAGATTACTGAAAGCGAAGTTCATCAGAACTTTAAGGTATGCTGAGTGGGTATCGAATGTCGTGCATGTTATGAAAAAGAATGGAAAACTCAGAGTATGCATAGACTTTCGAGATCTTAATGCAGCAACTCCAAAAAATGAATATCCTATGCCCATTGCTGAAACTATGATAGACGCTGCTGCGGGTAATGAAATTATGAGTTTACTTGATGGTTATTCTGGATATAACCAAATTTATATTGCAGCTAATGATGTGTCGAAAACTACTTTTCGATGTCCAGGTGCTTTAGGCGTCTATGAATGGGTGATGATGCCATTTGGATTAAAAAATGCAGGTGCTACTTATCAGAGGACAATGAATTTAATATTCCATGATTTAATTAGTAAGTTTGTACAAGTATATATTGATGATATAATTGTTGGGTCGAAGCAAAAAAAGGATCACCTAAGCCATTTAAAATTATCTTTTGAGAGAATGAGAAAACATGGTTTGAAAATGAATCCTCTAAAATGTGCTTTTGGTGTTACAGCAGGAGAATTTCTGGGGTTTGTCATACACTAGAAAGGAATTGAAGTTAATCAAAATAAGACGAAAGCTATCATGGAGACTAAACCTCCATCGAACAAGAAAAAACTTCAATCTCTCATAGGTAAAGTAAACTTTCTGAGAATATTCATATCGAATTTGTCTGGTAAAACTAAAATATTTTCTCCTCTTTTACGTTTAAAAAAGGAGTAGGAATTTCGATGGAATGAAGAGCACCAGAAAGCGTTCGATGAAATCAAAGTTTACTTGGCTCATCCTCTAGTGCTTGCACCACTCTCTAAAGGGAAGCAACTAAAGTTGTACATTTCAGCTAGCGATTCGACTATTGCGGGCATGCTGGCGCAAGATGATGATAATGGCATCGAGAGAGTCATTTATTATTTAAGTCGAATGTTAGTAGGAGCAGAAACTAGATATACCCCGTTAGAGAAATTATGTTTAAGTCTTTATATTGCTTGTACTAAGTTGAAGTACTATATTAGGACTCGTGATGTTGTAATATTCTGTCGAAGTAATGTAATTAAATATATGTTATGTAAACCTGTGTTACATTCTCGAGTCGGAAAATGGGCACTCGCATTAACTGAATACTCGTTAACTTTCGAGCTGCTAAAAGCAACTAAAGGACAAATAATTGCAGATTTTCTTGCAGACCATTCGAATGAAACTGAAGAAATTATTTACCTAACCACCAAACCTTGGCAATTATATTTCGATGGCTCGAAACACGAATTAGGTACTGGAATAGGTCTTTTAATCATCTCTCCCGAAGGGTTCCCGACTAAGTTATCATTTAAAACATACAAGGGATACTCGAACAATGAAACCGAGTATCAGGCATTAATAACGGGACTCGAAATCCTCAAAGAGTTAGGTGCTAGAAACGTATCAGTTCGAGGTGATTCACAATTAGTCATCAAACAATTAACGTAAGAGTATAAGTGTTTAAACGAAAAGTTAATTGAATTCAAAACTCGAGCTGTGCAGTTACTTAATGCTTTTGATGAAGTTGAGCTACAACATATTCCTCGAAACTCGAATGCCATTGCAAATGAGTTGGCTCAGACAACCTCAGGGTATAAAGTAAGTAAAAAGTGTCTCGAGTATTTAATTCATACAGAAAATGAATTGATGGAGCATCGAGAGATTATGAGTGTTAATTCCTCGAGTCAACCAGATTGGAGGAGCAAATTGATCGAATATTTGCAAAATCCCAATATAAAGGTCGAAAGAAAGATCAAACTACAAGTTCTTAATTATGTCTTGTTGAACAATGAATTATATAAAAAGGGTTTCGATGGAATTTTGTTCAAGTGCCTTGGAACTCACGAAAGTTATATAACTATGGCAGAAATACATGAAGGCATTTGTGGAGCACATCAAGCAGGTGAAAAAATGAAATGGGTTTTGTCGAGAAAAGGTTTGTATTGGCCAACTATGTTTAAGGATTGTATCGAGTTCGCACGAAGCTGTGAAGAATGTCAAAAACATGGACCAATACAAAAAGTACCTGCAAGTGATTACATTCGATCATTAAGCCTTGGCCATTTCGAGGGTGGGCAATTGACATTATAGGGCAAATACATCCACCATCTTCGAAAAACCACAAGTATATATTAGTTGCCATAGATTATTTTACAAAATGGGTTGAAACTATTCCTTTAAAAGAAGTTGAGCAAAAAGACATAATTGATTTTGTCGAAAATCATATTATTACAAGGTTTGGGATTCCCCAAACAATTACTACTGATCAAGGCACGGTGTTTACAGGTCGAAAATTTGCCCAATATGCTCAATCAAGAGGAATCAAGTTAATAACTTCAACACCGTATTATGCACAAGAAAATGGTCAAGTCAAGGTTGCTAATAAAGTGGTAATTGGTTTAATCAGAAAACATATATCGAACAGGCCTCGAAGTTGGAACGAAACTCTTGTTCAAATACTATGGGCTTATAGGAATTCACCTAGAGATGCCACGAAGACTACTCCTTATAAATTGGTATATGGGCATGATGCTATTCTTCCCTTAGATATTAATTTGCAATCAATTCGCGTGCAAAAACAGAATGATTTGCCTACTGAACAATATTGGAATTTAATGTATGATGAATTAATATCTTTAGACGAAGAGAGATTAATGGCATTACAAAACCTTGTTCAACAAAAGGAGAAAGTCGAAAGATCATATAATAAGAGGGTCAAAATACAACATTTTCGAGTTGGGGACTTGGTGTTAAAAGTTATTCTCCCCATAGACCAGAAATCTCGATACTTAGGGAAGTGGTCTTACAATTGGGAAGGCCCCTTTATAGTCGAACAAGTGTATTCAAAAAATGCATACGTTATTAAAGAGATAAATTCGAATGTAAGCAAAATAATGAATGGAAAATACTTAAAGTGCTTTCATAAAAGAACCGAATAATGAGGTGTTCGATAAATACAAACAAAAGAGAAATTGAAAATGTTCATAAATTTAGTGATTACAGAACTTGGACTTGAAATCTTTATAAGCTTGATAGGCCTTGTCCAAATTCTGCCTTCGAGAAGAGCATTGAGCCTCTAGGTGCTTCTTTTGTTCTAAGGCCTTCGCAAGCTTGGAAGATATGACATTGCCTTCCTCCTTAAGACCTGTTTGACATTGCTTGATTTCCTGGCTTTGAACTTTTACAGCATCTTTTTTCGAGCGAGTTTTATCCAATTCATGTTGCAAAGCCTTGATAGTTTTTTCTATATCTCCCTCCTCTTGTTGCAATTTTTGCAGAGCAGAAATCATCTCCTCCGTCGATTTCTTGATAGAAATTAATTCTTGACGGAGGCTCTCAAGCTTGACACGATCCCCTTCATTTTCGATCTCAGCCTAGGCTACTTCTTGGAATGCAGTAGACCATTGAGCTCGAAGATCCCATGCGAGACTAAAGGGTTTGATGAATTCCTGCAACTCAGAATGGATCTCAGGAGGAAGATAGGAATAAGACAACAGATCTTCGACCATCTGCTCCACCTCTGTCTTGAATTCGGGAAGGAGAAAGGCTTGATCAAGATCTTCCACGTATGCTTTTGATCGAAAAGATTCGAGTAGAGGTTGATAAGATGGTGTCTCAGATATTTGCTCGACAATCTTTTCTTTTTCCTTCTCCGACCCTGATGGACCACTTGTCCAGTTGTCCAGCACCTCGAAGATACTGTTAATATCTTCATCCTCATCATTAAAGAAGCTCATCAAGTCTAAGTCTGGAGAAGGAATTGTTGAAAGACCTTGGATAGAAGAGGTAGCACCTCCTTGAGTCGAAGGGGAAGTCGTGAAAGGCCTAGGAGACTCAGTCGAATCTGCACAAAAAAAGAGAAAATAGCTATGAGATAGTTCCGTTAAGAGTCACGATAAAGGTTTGGAGTTAAAAGAAATATACCCCTGTTTGGATTCAAGGGGGGTTGGAGCGTGAAAGAATCTTCACCTTGGGCAGACTCTTGCAAAGTCTCCACATTCACCAAAGGTTCCGACTGGGGAACCTTGTCCTCTTCGACTTCAGGAGGAATTTGTATCGAGGCCACAATCGAAGTTATTTTAGTAACATTCAATTGGGGAGTGATCAACTGCAAATGAAAAACATGATTAGAAAAAGATTCAAGTTCACAAAAATGAAAACCGGAAAAAAAACAAACCTGTTGAGATGCCCCAGTGACGGGAGGAAGATCTCTCGACATTTCTCGAGAAGAATCAATGTGTATGATTTCAGTACCCTATTATGAACAAATTTCTTAGGAAAGTTGAAGAACGAAGAAAATGTGAGGAAATGTGATCGACAATCAAAACAAAAGTACCTTGGGAAATGACTTCATTGCATCTTGAAGAAGTTTCTCACCAGAGGGCTTCTGAGGTTTCTTGGAAAGAGGAATTATTAACTTTCCCTTGCCTTTATCTTGTTTTTTCATGGTCGAGACCTAGAATTAGAAGACATATTCTTTTTAAGACTCGAAATAAAGGGTAACGAAAAATATAAAGGCAACATAATGTACTTACAGTCTTGGTGCTGCCCGAGTCAACCTTTTGTGTCTTTTGTTTTTTCGAGGTTTCAATACTCTGCAATGTAAAAACCAGAAAAGGTAGTGAAATAAGCGCTAGAAGTCTGATTAAAGGGCAAAGGCGAAAAGAATTGTACCTTAGAACGCAGAGAAACCTTGTCAACAGCAGTCTTCCTTTTTCGACCTTGTAATGATGCTCCCTTTGTATCATCATCATCACTTCCCCAATTAGGATTTTGTTCGACGTGTTGAGGAACACGTTGAGACACAGCAGCTATGTAACAACATAGAAAACGAATGAGGGAACTATAATCAAGAATTAGAGAAATTTTCTCGGTTAGAGTCATTTACCAGGGGGAGGATTAGTGTTATCGACCCAACATAGTGGCCACCATCTTCTTCGAGGAAAATCGTACAGGGAACATCTCGCGTAAGTAACTCGATCCTTTACATGAATTGCTTTATGTTCAAGGTAAAATGGGTCGAGCGTTTTTACCCAAGGAGGGTAGGACAAATACTTAGCTAAACCAAAAAGAGCATTTGGAAGAGGAGGTATCTTTTTAGGACAAAATTTTTCGAAATCAATTTTTCCTTGAGGGTTAATTATTTTTTTCGAGCGAATGTTCCTCTGTACCATTCGCGATAGAGAGACGGACGCATCGAAGATGGTTCGACCAATGTTGTCAGGTCGATAACAAACTTTAAAAAATTGCTCAAACTGAAAAATAATAATTCGGTTCTTGAAAGTACCTGATTGTTTGGGTCCCTGTGAACAAGAGAGAGGAGAATTAATCAGCTTCTTCAAAAAACCATTAAAATCGAGGAGTCTATCTACAACATAATAACACCACCATCGAAGATAACATTTCGAGACTAAGAAGGAAGGAGAAAAAGTAGATGGTGTAAGCTTTAGTTCTTTGTCAGGACGGAGAATGAAATCAAGGACTTCTTCATAGTTCCCTTCTTCGACACAAATATCTGCATCAATGCTCTCTTTACGTCGAAGAGGAAGGGTTTTCATTTGGCAAAGCCTAAATTGTCGAGCAAAAAGTTGAGGTTGATAGGGATAAAGCCTAACATCTTTTTGCCTCATGCCTGAAATGATGACGTCCCAAGACAGAAACCCAAACCACATGTCAGTGGAATCTGGACTTATATTTCCAACTTGATTATTTTGGCGAAGCCAGGTCGGACCTATCAAATTTGGTCGAATAAAAGGGGCTAAATCTTCAGTGAACTCAGTAAAACTGAGAATAGCGCCAATATATTTTGCAAAATTATCTACTAGACGCTGATAGAAAAGAATGGCACAATCCAAGAGGGGGGGTGAATTGGATTTAAGGACCCTTTAAAAATTTATCAGAGTTTTTGGATCTTAATTTCAATCAAAACTTTTCTATAACAGAATTTTCAAATAAAGCCCTCCTAAAGACTTGTTATGATGATATGAATGCAATGTGCTCACTTGATTCAACACAGTAAGGTTCAGCAATAATATTCAATTACAGATTCAAACCATCAAGATTCACATGCACTTATTAATCAAGTTTTATCTTCTTTAAAGTTCCACCAATGAATTACACAATATAAGAGATAGGGTAGAAGAAGATTGCACAAGTCTTTTATACTGGTTCAGCCACTCCACATGTGACCTACATCCAGTCCTTAATCACCACCTGATTAAGATTTTTCCACTATCTTTAAGCAAGAAGGTTTACAAGCAAACACACATGCATATACTTCACTACTAAAAGATAACCACTTTCTTGACCCCAAGAAAGCAACCCTTGTAGATCCCACTACAAGAAACTTCACCACTTGAGAACCCCTTCTCAAGATTTTCCACAAAGATTCACAAAGAATTAAAATGGAACGAATTCACCTGGAATTCTTGAACAAATCTTTGTCTTCCTCTTTCAAGAGTATGATGATGATGATGATTTCCTCACAAGCTTTTCACAAACGTTTTTCTCTTGGATTTCACAAAGAAAACTCTCCAAGATGTCACACAGACTCTTTAAAACGTTTTCACAAGTTGATTATCAGTTCTTACTCAATTGTCTTAAGTTTCAAAAGAGTTCAAGTCTATTTATAAAAGTTCAAACTCAGATAATCGATTATTTTAAGAATAATCGATTATTTTGTTATTCAGATTTCTGGAAATCAACCAAGAACAATTTAATCGATTATTTAGCTGGATAATCGATTATTCCAGAGAGTTGTTTATGAAATAATCGATTATTTTGGCAAATAATCGATTATTACAGCAAGGCATGCCACTTAGCCCATTTGCTGAAATAATCGATTATATTTAACAATAATCGATTATTTTGAGTTAGTTCTTAAAATTTCATTTTAAGCCTCAAAATAACTCTCCAATGTTTTTAACTCATCATCATCTACTCCCTACTTAATCCTAGACAAGATTTGCTCAATGCACAAAGCACACACAATTACAAAAATTCATTTCCTAAGTTCTATTACATAGTTCCAGTTCATAGCTTTCTCTTTGACTCTTCTTTAACTTTGTTTTTGTGCTCTCCAAGTTGTTGCATGTTGTGATCATCAAAACTCTTTAAGCTTCAAGCTCTCCTAAGCTCAACAGACGCTTCCGAGGGGTAAGGGTTGTCAAACGGGCCCCTTCGAGCTCACAGATTGGAGTAGGAGTTGAAGATAAACAAAGTTTCTTCTCAAAGATCGCGTTGAGCCATAGTTGGAGTAGCCATAACGGGCCAGAGAGATTTCGAGGTCCCGATTCTCTAAAAAGGCTCTCTGAAGCTTCATCGAGACAAGTGTACAAAGAAGCCAAAAGAAGTTTGCTTAAACATATTTTCTTCTTTGAATGAAGAGCTTGGGCTAATATGTAATAATATTTCGGAACCTGGAGTGAAGGAGTACAAAAAACACACGCAGACAACCAATACATTAAAAAGGCAATGTGTTCGGAGGTCAAAACAGGCGTACCAGGTTGCCCCGCCATATGCGCAGTAATGAAAGCCAAATAGGTCTTTTTGTCCCAAGAAATCGAAATCTCCTTGATCGAAATTTCTTCTTCAAATGCATCAGGATGGAATCTATCCCCAATAGGCGCTAGACCCGTTATGGCAGCAATATCGAGCAAGGTAGGACAAATAAAGCCACAAGGAAACTCGAAAGCCCGAGTCTCCCTGTTCCAGAAGAAGATAGCAGAAAGGAGCATCTAAGGGTCGAAAAGGTGAAGGTCGAATTTAGCTAGTTGGATGAATTCAAAAATACCAGTTTCTTTCCACTCAGAGTGCATTGAACCCTCTACTCGCGTTAGCCAAGATGAGTGTCTATCTTTAACAGGAGGGAACACCCTAAAAATTTTAGTAGTATCTCCAAAAAGGGTTAAATCTATCTCTGGGGAATGGATGAAAGGTAGGGTAGAGGAGTCCTCAGGTAATAGAGTGTTACCAAATCTTTTCTTATTCTGACCAGCAAAAGGACCAAGAAAAGCATGAATAGAACCACTTTCTAAAGAGAAAGGGAGAAGTACCTGGGATTGAAAGATCTTCAAACTAGCTTCCTCCATGCCTGGGATAGGGACGAAAGTGTCATCACCATCTTTGACCTTGCAGACCTGAGCGTTGGTCATCAGTAAGGGATTAACGTGAGTAGAGGTTGCAGTAGCCATGGTGGTTATAAGGGTAGTGGCCATGGTAGGTGATGTTGCAGTAGCTAAGATAGGAGACGACGCAGAGGCAGCAGTAGGAGACGCTGTAGAAGCTATGGCAGCAGAAGTAGATGCAACAGAAGAAGCCATTGACGCACGAAAGCAAAAGACTTGGGAAGGAAAGTGAGAAAGAAAAGTACACAGAGTTCGCCGGAGAAGAAAATCAAGAAACAGGGCAGAGAGAAAGCAAAGAGACTTGGGCGCGAAGGAAGACAGTGATGAAATTGTTTTTACCTTAGGGTAAAAAGACCTCTAACAGGCTTAAAGTAAAAACAGGCCCATGCAAAGTAAAAACAGGCCCATGGATGGAGTTAAAATTTAAATTAAATGACCAAAATAGCCGCCAAAACGGTTTTTTTTTTTTTTTTTTTTAAAAAACAAACATATGGGAAACAGAAGCACGCGCCGTCAGTGCCATCAATGTCGCGTCAAACGGTCATTTGCATTAAACACAGATCAGAATGCAAGTCAGAGTAGGTTTTCATCAAAGAATATAAAGTCTGTTTAAAGTACTTCAATGAATGATCGAAAACCTACGCTCGATAGGAATTCGAATCTCTGCCTGGTATGCATATTGAGATTGAATTCCTAGGGGGGCATTTGTTGGGGTCACTCGAAAACTGTGTGACTCGAACACAATGTTTGAAATTGCTCGAAAAATATCTTATAATGGCGACACCACTTACCTGTAAGGTTTAAGGTCGAAAAATAGAATAATGCAGATTAAACAAAGACGTACTTGGATAGTGAGATGGTTATGCTAAAAGGTGGTCGAAGAGGAAGAACTCGCGAAAGAACGGTTATGAGAAGTTATCTTTTGAACCTCGTGGAAGAACAGTTATGAGAAGTTATCTTTTGAACCCACGTAAGTAGTGGATAGCGGTTATGCTCACCCATAACGTTCCTCATGAAACTTACTGCTCATGATTAAACTCTATAAATATGAGAGTCGTACGCCTTCACGAGGGTCGGAAAAACTCATACTTGAACTGAATTCTCAAGCACTCTCTGCCTGCACACATGGCTTCCATGCGGGGAATTATCTTTGGGTATGATCACTTCTCGACCACATTTCTTTTCTTGTTCTAGGAGTAGTTGTAGTGTAGGTTTCTTCCTTTATTTTTTCCTAATCACATAGTTGTAGTGCGTTAATTGTAACTCTTGGACAATATGTAATTTGAACCATGTTTTGTATTGCGAATATATCCATTATTCATTCTGTTCATTTTAGCATTTACGTGCATGCGAATTATTACTTGTTAATTATCGAGGAATATCTAGAAACAAGTAATCACTAAATCTGCCTACTCCATTTTCTGTTCTTAAATTAAATACCTAAATTGAAACCATTTATGTGCTAGTTCGAATATAAAGAGTCCACGAACGAATTTCACCGTAAACAGGACCACAGTGAGCTTTAGGCACTAAGTATGAAAAACTCACTCGGCATAAGGAGCCGCAAAACCTTTTGTCTAAGCTCCAGTGCATATAGTAAAAATATAAGATGGGATTGAGTTAACCCAATATTTTAAATAATATACTAATATTAATATTATGTGTAATTAATTTATAAAATAAAAAATAAAAAATTAAATTAAAATTTATTTTACAGTATATATTTAAAAATAAATACCATTATAAATATAATATCACACTATACAAAATAGTTTTATCATTAATATACAGTTATACAAAAATTAGATTTTTATAAAATGCAGGACATTAAATCGGATTGAGATGATTCAAAATAAAATAATCTGAACTCAATTTTTAAAAATGTATCAAGTCTAATTTCAACGTATGAAACCGTTCAATCCTTTTCCAATCGGGTCGAATCAATGAAATGGGCAAGGCCTTACTCATCCCTAATGAAAAGTATCTAGAAAGTTGTGTTTAATCCTTCAAAAAAAAAAAAACATATGACATAGTTGTTCTGAATAATAATTATTAAATTATTATACACGACACGTTAAAAGTGTATCACATCATCATTAAGTAGTTATTATCTTTGACTGCATTTTTTTTATCATTAAGTAGTTACAAACCATTTTAAAAAATTTAGACAAACATAAATTAAGAAGAATTAGAGGGCAATTGGGCAAAAAATGAAATTTAATCATATTTACATGAAGCATATATAAGTAATGATTTTCTACCCAACTCGCCACCTACGTACTTTGATTGAGGCAAAGAGCAAACACGTTTGACAATACTTTTCTATTAAATTTCAATCCCTCTCATATCCATTCACTACCACCTCCTAATTTATAAGTCTTCTTAGTCTTTCTCTCCTCTCTCTACCCAATATTTCATTGCTCTTCACTCTCTCTAACCACCCCAATTCTCTGTTTGGATTTGGGCAAAAACCATGGCCTCCTTCACTTAGTGCATTCACCATATATACCATTGAATATTTTCTAGGGAAAGAGTCACAAGACTCAATTCATGCAACGTATTCCAAGATCTAAGAGTACCCTTTTCTTGTCTCTATAATCTGGCATGGATTTTGTGAACCAAAGACACCTACTCTATATGCCACATGCTAATCCCCCACCAATTCCTCATACTGCAACACATTCTTCTCTTACAAATTTTCCCCTCATAGAAATCCTTCTTATAGGAATGGTGATTTCATCTTTGTTCCTTTTACTCTACTACATGTTGGTTCTCAAGTGCTGCCTCAATTGGCACCATGGTCATCATGCAAGACTTTTTTCTCGATCCTGGTATGGTGCTGAAGACCCTTCTGCACCATACCCAACAGCATCAGATTCAGAGCCTAGAGGGCTAGAGGAAGCAGTGATTAAGTTGATTCCAGTGATTCATTACAAGCCAGAAGAAGAAGGGTACACAGAGTTTGGTGAAAGAGCCTCTAGTGAGTGTGCTGTTTGTTTGAGTGAATTTCAGCAAGATGAGAAGCTCAGGGTTCTACCAAATTGTAGCCATGTCTTTCACATTGATTGCATAGATGTTTGGCTTCACAACAATGCTCATTGCCCTCTTTGTAGAGCAAGTGTTTCCTTGATGACAAGCCGAGTCCATGTTGTTGACCAAGTCCAACTTCTCACTCCAAGGCCCTCCCCACAAGACCAAAGCCAAAACATTGATGAAAACCTCATTGATGAAGGTTTTGTTGTAATTGATTTAGATAGTGAACATGAACTTGAACTTGAACATGAACAAGACTTACAAGGAAGACAAGAAGAGTTAACATGTTCTATAAGTGATTCTTCACAAAGGAGGTTATTGGAGGAGAAGATTGCAAGGAAGCTTCAAAAAGTGACCAGCTTGAGAGATGAGTGTATTGATATTAGAGCCAAAGATGAAGGATTCTCAGTTCAGTTAGCCATGAGAAGGTCTTTCTCAATGGATTCATCGGTGGATAGACAATTCTATGGGGCAGTTCAACAGGCTTTACAGCAACAAAATGGACATGTCAATGAGGTCAACACAATTGAGGCTTGTGGTGGAAGTGGTAGAGTCAAGAGATCATTCTTTTCTTTTGGACATGGAAGCAGATCAAGAAATGCTGTATTACCTGTTTATTTGGACCCCTGAAAATTTCTCTTAGGCCCCTTAATCTTTTATAAGAATTGGTCTTAGTTCTTATACTTTAAAATTGATTTTGGTTCTTGTGTTTTTTTATAATTGGTGAATTTCATCTTTCATTCTAGTATCTTAAGTTTCATTAAGAGAGGTGAAATTCACCAATTATCAAATATTGGAAGACCAAAATCATCATTTTTAAAATATAGAAACTTAAGGCTATTGTTAGCTGAAAAATTGAGGTCTTTTTTCCTATCCGCTATTCAGTTTTTGTTGGCCTATATATGTTTTCAAGTTCATTTGAATGTTTGTGATGTGAGGCAGAAAGATTAGATGTTTGAAATGGAAAGGGCACAGGACTGTATGATACATGGATACTACATTGGATTTATAATATTATTGTAGAGCCATAATTATATAATTTATCTTTTGACATTTCTGAACTTATATAATTGCTTGGGATTCAGATCATTTCCACTTTGGTTTCAAATGTCTTGAAGCTATGCTTGTAAGCATCATTGCTGAAATTGGCATATAATAGATCTCTCAAGAAACCTTCTCCCACTAAGGATAAATTAAGTTTTCTTCATGTGCACTATACTCTTGTAATATATAGATAGATAGTTAGTCATAGAGAATTAAACAATAGAAATGGAAAAACCAACTATTTGCCTAAAAGTTGTATCCAGGGTAAAGGTGTACCGTTTAAATTAGAAAGGTGGGCTCTTTTCCATTAATAAATAAAGTCATATACAACCACCTTATTTATATTTCCGTGTATATACTATATGTTTATTTTGTTGAGAGTTTTTTTTTTTTTTTTTTTTTCATTAACAACCCTTCCATTCTTTTATATTTGTCAAATTTTTAGTAAAATTTTGTTTCTATTTACTTATTATTTTCAAATTTCAAAACATCCTTAATTATTATATTATCAAATATACCATTACATCTTACTTAACTTTTAATAAATTTACGTGTGATAATCAATATATATTTATTATGAAGCAAAAAAAAAAAAATATAATATAAATCATTCTATAAAAAAATAGAAGAAAAAAATATTACACTTCTTAATTTATATAAAATAACATTAAACAAAAGATACTTAGATCAGTGATCCTTAAAATTCACCAGGACCATGTATCAAAGTTGAAAGAGCACTTACCTATCAACAAAATTTAAATTCATGTGAGAAATATGAGCTGGTACATGAAAGAAGTTTGATCATTTAGGTTTGGTAATGGTTTTTGATCTACAAAGTCTTCCCAACAAAGTCTTGGTAAAGTCTTTCAAAGACCCTTTTTCGGACGTTGACTCCATGACCTGCATGAGCTGAGTTGGACCCTTTCAGGTCCACATGTCCACACTGGTGACTTAGGGTAATTAATGGCCATTTTCAGAGGACTTTAGTCTTCTTCTTATTATGATCTGTGTTTGACCAGGTAATAGCGGTTTCTTCAGTACTATTGTATTTCTAATTTCTTAAGTAACGTGTCTTCGTTTGACCAATTCAGTCGCCACCCTGACTCACTCACACTCCAGTTTTCTGTAAAAGTAATAATTACTAATTGGGTTTTAACGTTATTATATAATCTTCTTAATGTCAACAAATAATTAGTTTTAGTAGAGTTGGTGAGTCTCCTCAAATAAGTTCTCAATTCAAAAATTATGGACAGAAAAAGAAAAGTAATTGAGAGGGGGAAACCCTACTGAACGTTATCGATGGAATTATCGAATAGATATTTAAAATCGACAAAAAAATAATAAATATTTTGAATTTCAATTGTTACTAAAAAAAATAAAATTTTATAATCATTAAGTTTTCTTCAAAAAAGTTTTTCATACGGACCGAAACAGTCTCAATGGATAAAATTTTGAAATGAGTATATGTTAAATACGAATTTTATAAATACTTGTGAATATTTGTGGATTATTTTAAAAAAATAATATTAAAAAAGTATTAAAAATAATTTTAAATTTATATTTGATGTGAATTTTATTAAAATATTAAAATAAATAATTTATTTTAATTTTTAAATTTATATTTAATGTTAATTTTGTTAAAATATTAAAAATAAAAAAAAAATGATACACAATAACTTAAAATACATGTGCATAAGTTCAAAATGAAAGTCTCAATTTACTTAGCTAAAATAATAGAGAAATTATGATAGATAATGTGATTTAGAGTTATTTACTTTTATATATATATATATAGAGAAGGGTTCAAATGACACCGGTGTAACTTTTACTAAGTGTTACACCGTTCAATAACTTTATATTAAATTTGAATTTTAAAAATTCAACCGTTAGATTGAAAGTTCATATCTCTTAGATCATATATGTCAAATTTTGTTAAAATTGAACAACAACTTGAAGGTAATCAAAGTATTCATATTTTAGTATATTTTGAAATGTATATATTATGTCAATTTTGTTTTATGAGAATGAAGTATCAAATCATCTTAGATTAATATAAAATTTGATATATATGATCTAAGAGATATGAACTTTCAATCTAACGGTTGGATTTTCAAAATTCACAATTAATATAAATTTATTGAACGGTGTAACACTCAGTAAAAGTTACACCGGTGTCGTTTGAACCCTCCTCATATATATATATATATATATATATATATATATATATATATATAAAGTAATTAAGTAATATTACTTAGCAGGTATCTGTAGATATAAATATTATCATACATGCTCACATCCCATTTAAGCTATCAATTTTGTAATAAATCTTAAGTTTTTAAATAACTGAAAGAATATTTTAATTAATTAAATAGGTTACATAAAAATATTACAGGTTTTTTTAAATAATTATGAGATTTTTTTATTAATTGAAGAAAATTTTGTGAAATTATTTGTTATATTAGTTATTAGAGATAAATATATGTTATTTGTTTTAATGAATTTTTGATTTTATATATATATATATATATATATATATATATATATATATTATGGTTTTAAATAATTATCTATTCAGAATAGATAGATTTAAGTGGTGGATAATTGAGAATATTTTATTTTCTTATCTAAAAAGGAATATTTTGAAATTAAATAGTTATTATGGATTATCTTTTAATTTGAAAGAGGATTAACTAATTGTAGATTAATGGGCTTTTACCGATAGGTTATATGCGGGTTAGGATTTTTGCATTCCCTGTACATAGATTTGTAAACTAGGGTTGCCTCATATAACATTAATGTGAATCCATGTGATCTGAAGAGGTGAGAGAACTAGAGGCAACTAAAGACAACTTTGGAGATCTACATCTAGACTTTTACGCTCATCAAGGTAAAGGGATGTTGGAGAAAAAGATACACACTAGAAAAGCGGTTGAATAGTGTATATCAAAAACTCTCAATTTTAGAAATAGTGAAGCAATAAGACTTTACGGACACAGTGATAAAGTACAATAGACGAAGCGAAACAAGTCTTTTTATACTAGTTCGTCTCAAACCCAAAGACTACGTCCAGTTTTCAATCCAACCAGATTGAGTTCCATTATCTTTTTCAAGATACAAAACTTAAGTAATCTTTGACTTGCCTCTTCAAACAACTACCCAAGTATTCTTTCAACAAGCCTTTATAGGCTCAACACCAAGTATTCTTTTGAACAAGCCTCTCTAGGCTCAACATCAAGTATTATTTTCAACAAGCCTTTCCAAGCTCAACACCAAGTATTCTTTTCAACAAGTCTCTGCAAGCTCAATACCAAGTATTTTTTTCAACAAGCCTCTTCAAGTTCAACCCTTACAAATAGATTTGAAAAGAGTTACAAAGATAGCTTCGTCTTTTTTAGACGTGATGCTACGAAAATTAAGCACAAATAAACTATACAAGATAAGGTATGAACTTCGTTTCTTTTCATGTTACTTTTCCTTGTTGTCTCTATTTTCTGCTTTGATTGAGAATCTCTTATATAGTAGCTTGGAGGAAAATGACCATTGATCACTTTTCTCAAGATGCTTCATTTGTTTTTTCTTTTAGACCAGAGAGATAGTGAATTAGCCGTTACTGCAAGCATTTAATAAATTGTGTGAAAAGGTTCATCTCTTATTTGGTCTTAGTAGCTAATTATCATCATTTTGTCAGGTAGGTTGAAAAGTAGTGGCTAAATCAGAGTAGTGTAGCATGTTCAAACTTCATGTCTACTTTTTCGTGATTTTCGAGATTCTTCTCTTTCTTTCTTAGCGTAAGGATTTGTCATTTCATTCATACAACCTTTCGGTGTCTTTGAGGAAGCTTTCTCATTTGGTATGTTTAAGGAATAAAGTATTAGTGTCTCTTAAAGGATAATCTGACTTGTATAACGAGAAATAAATTTAGTAGAGTCAGATTGTGTGCTTCATATGATATCCTTCATCTTACAGATGAAATAAGATGTTTGCTTCATCTAAAATAGTTTTCTAAAGAAAATTTGTTTGTTATCATTAAAACTTATAGCCTCTTGAGGAATTTCAAGATCGTCTTTTGATTTTACAATTTCCCCTTTTTGATGATGACAAACATACTTTTATAAAAACTTTCTCTTTGTTTTGTCTTTTTGAAAATTTAATCCTTTAAAAAAAACATTCTATTTTGATAAGGATCCTTTAAAACAAAAACATTTTGTATAGGCTTTTCAACAAAAGACATCATATACTTAAGACGTTGGCACAATCAATAAGCAAGCTTTTATAAGAGATCATGATTGACTTTAAACTAACTTATTGTTTTTAACGGACTTTGAGATAAGGATAAACTAAACTTCATTTCATTATTCAGAAAGAGAAATTTTGTACTTAATATGTTTCTGTTTAAGACAAGCTTTAAGCATATTATTCAAATTATTAGTAACTTATATGCAATGCATAGGACTTCTCCTGAAAACATGTATGCAAATAGCATAGGTGGATTGTATAATAGACTGAAAATCATATATAATTGTTTAAAGCAAGAAATTGTTAGAAAGAATCAAAGCAATTTAAAATAGAATCAGAGCAAATAAAAAAAATAAAGTAACAGAGTCAGAGCAATTAAAGAAAAATTCATAAATAAATTTGAAGTTGTACTCCCCCTTTTTATGTCTCCTTGGTATTTATTTCTCCCCCTTTTGGGATCATCAAAATGTAAGGAGTCATGCATTTGGAGGTGGTCTCTATTGGTGCATCTGAAGGTGGTCCAACAATATGTTAAATCTACGTTCAAATTCCTCTTGCTAGTTTAGAGACCAAACAAATCTGTATAATGACCCAACATGTCACTAAACTTAATAAAGTATAGTTACTACATAGTGAGAAATGTGACACATTTTCCCCGCATACACATATAAATGATAATCTAGAACAAAGGATATAAAAATACTAAATTTTTGCATAAATGATAAAAATGTAGTCTTCAATATAAGATAAAGAGTCTAGATAACAATTACTCGAACAATATGTGAACAATATGATTCCAAATAAAAGTCACACAAAAGACAATATTAAACCAATTGTGTTTAGAACATGCCTTCAATCACACATTAATTTTTTTGGCTAGAAGATAAACCATGAGTTTCAAACCATAACCCAGTTCAACCGATTCAATGCTATAACACAACCCATGAGAACAACCAATTACTATAATCACCAAAAATAACACGGAGTAATTAGAGGAAAAAATTTAATTTAATTCAAAAATATCAAATAATCAAAATTTAATTAATTACGTGGCATGAAGAAAACAATAACAACAAGGGAAAAACCTTAGCATAGTCCAGCTTCCGGGTATCCAAATGTTATTGTTGTTCGATGATTTATTTCTTGACTCAAAAAGTAATCAATAAAAAACACATCACAATTAATGAAATTAGGTCAATTTGTTACCTTGTAATATATCCACAAATCATGATTTATTTCGACCATGACAACAAGGTAGAACGCACAACTTATAGTAGAGGTTACTACTACCAATCGTAGTGAGACACCGTACAGGTCAAAGTATGGGGAGAGAATGGACGAAGAAGATGTGACAATAGAGATCATTATAGGTGATAGAGGGTTTAGTCACCAAATGGTAGGAGGAAGGAAATTGGGAGATTTAACACCTTAAATCTAATGGATTAGAATATCAAATTATTTAGGAGGAAATAATGAAAAGTTGGGAGGGAATGATAATTTTTTTTATTAATAATAATAATGATTATAGTTCACTTAATAAAAATAATATTTTAATTAATATTTTTTATCTATATAATAGATGTTAATTTTAATTCAAAATTATAATAAATGAATATTTTTAATATATAAATTATATTTTAAAATTTGTATAAATAGATGTTTTTAAGTATATAAATTATATTTTATATTTATGATAAATTATTTATCTCTAGCACAATATCATAATTATTTGTTGATGATTTATATTAAATATTTAAAATTTAATTCATAAATAATCATGATAAATAAAAATCTAATTAGATAAGAAGTTAAATTTTTTTTAAAAATCTTCTTGTCAAAGCGAAAATTTCAAAATTACTCTTGTGCAAGATAGAGGTTCATATTTAACATATGGGATTGATTTGTATGATTTTGATAAAATATCTTGTATAACTAATATTTTAACATGTGTAACATACTAAATGTTTATTATATATAAAATTTATAATAAATTATATATAAAATAAATACTATATTTACATATATATATATATATATATATATATTAAAAAAATAATATAAATAGACATTAGTCATCTTAAACAAACTCTAAGTTCAAATCTAATTTTATAGAGATAATGTTGTTAGGAGGGGAGATCTCATTAGAGGTGACTAACTAGATTCCTTAATAGAGATTAATCACCTATGAAACTAGTAGATACTTTAATACTAATATATGATATTAGAATAAAATATATAATTCAACTTGTGATACTAATTCTTAAAAATGCTTCTATTTAAGTATAAAATCTCAAAAATATTACATTGAAAATAACTAATAAAAGTGTTTTTATTTATGATGAATATCTAGATGTATAATACAGAAATTGATAAATTATTTACAATAAGAAAATTAATTGCATTTTTATTCTATAAATATTGTAGTTGTATGATTTTAGTTTCAAAAGTCTTAATTGACAATTTTTATCTCTCAAATATCACAATCGTACGATTATGATCTTTTTCAATAAAAACATAATAATTTTAAGATTATACATATAATATATTAAAATTATATAATTATTGACCTATTTAAATTACATATATAACAATTTTCATTCATGTATCAAATGACATATACATATAAAGATAATAAATATAATTTTCATTCATGAACGAACAAATATATAATTATCTCAATCTATCACCATCAATTATGCTATTACCAAAAAATATTACTGGCCATGAGAAACTAAAAAATATTTTTTAAAATTATAAGGACTAAAATGATAAATCTTAAATTTGAGAGATTAAAATATTAAATTTTATATTTTAGGGACTGAAATAAATATGTATAGAGTCAAACAATATTTTTTTAAAATATTACAAGGACAAAAACCACAAATTTTAAATTGGATAAAAAAATAAGTATCCCAAATTTAGAGGACTAAAAATATAATTAATTCTATTAAATAATATATTATCTTTTAAATGATATATTGTATTTGTGAATAAAAACATTAGATGAGAATTAACTATTAGTGTTATATTAATGAAATACTTCTTATTATTAATTTATATAATTAATAATTTAATTTAATTGATTAAAAAATTGCTTTTATATTATAATTTAATAAAAATTAAATTTCATTAATTTCAAAACTAAATTTAAAATTGTTATCGATTCATGAAATAATTCTTTCATCAAATTAAAATTCATTTTCTCTAAATTTTATAAAGAATTTTGCAAAGGGAAGAATTCTCTTGCTAATTAGCGAGGAAGTTGCAAGAAAAAAATTTCTCTCACTAAATTTAATTTTTCATTTTATGATTTTATAAATATTTTGCAAGAAATTTGCAAGAACATTATTTCCTCGCTAAATAATTAATCATTTTTGCGAGGGATTCACTACAAAATAATAAAATGGTCGCTAATTTCTCACTAATTAGCGAGAGATCTGTGACAAATGTTTTCCTTCGCGAATTAGGAACAAATTAGTGACAAAATGTTTTTCTATCTAATTAGTGAGGAATTTGCAAACAACTTTTTCCTTTGCTAAATTCCATCGCTAATCTGTAATTTTTTTTGTAGTGTTTAAGCACAAAAATTGCATATTATCATTTTATATATCTCAAGATAGAATCATTATAAAGTCTTCTAATCATATATTAATATATCAATTATAGTCACTAAGAGATCAACCTTACTAAGTATTTAAATCAATAGCTTAACTAGTCTAGCAACCTTATAAATATCACACATCAAGTCCTTAGACATCACTATGACTAAAATATCTCAAGTCATTAACAATCAACTTACATAATAACTTATTAACTATTCACTACAAGAAAAACGTAAATTTTTTATGGTCATAATTTGTCGATAAAAAGGAATATTCATTGGAAAGAGAGAATTTTTTACAGATGCAAATCCGTAGGAAAAAGGGGTATCAGAAAAAAATATCTGTTGGAAACAATTTAATCTATCAAAAATTTCCAACGGATGTTTCTATGGTAAATATCCATCGGTAATTATTAACAGATATATCTGTCAAAAATTACTGACAAATATTCTGTCAGAAATTTCGTTGGAATTGTTTGAAAATCTTTGTGTGCTTCTGACAGATAAATCTATCAGAAAATTTTTGTTTAATTTTAATAAATTTATTAATATAACACCCCTTATATTTGACCTCTCAAGTGTTCCATTTCACAACACTTTATTTTTCATCGGAAATATAAATTTTCTAACAGATTTATAACCGGCGGTAATATAACTTTTCTTACAAATTTTTTTTCTGTCGAAAATATAAATTTTTTAACAAATTTGTATCTGTCGGTAATTTGCATTTTTCTTATAGTGATTATTTTATATCATGATTTCTTCTTCCTAAATATTGATACTCGTACTTGTAAGATCAAACGCTAAAGGGGTAAAATTATTCATCATCAACATTTACAAACTACATTTTCATAACTTAATCCTTCTAAAACATTGTGTAGCCCCACCTTATTTACGGATAAATATACATATATATATATATATGTATGTATATATATATATATATATATATATATATATATATATATATATGTGGAAGGTTCAAACAATAATGGTGTAACTTTTACTAAGTATTATACCACTCAATAACTTTATATTAAATGTGAATTTTATAAATCTAATTATTAGATTGAAAGTTCTTTACTCTTAGATCATATATAAAAATTTTTATATTAATCCAAGATGATTTAATACTTTATTCTTGTAAAACAAAATTGACGTAATATATACATTTTAAAATATAATAAAATATAAACACTTTGATTACCTTTAAGTTGTTATTCAATTTTAACAAAATTTGATATAAACATATAAAATGATATGAAGTTATAATTCAATGGTTGTATTTACAAAATTCATGTTTAATATAAAGTTATTGAGCGGTGTAATACTTAGTAAAAGTTATACCGATGTCGTTTGAACTATTCTTTATATATATATATATACACATACACATAGAGACATATACATATATTTATGTGTGTGTGCTATAAAGTTGATATTAATTTTATTAGGAAGCTAACAAAATTATCTATAACTTCTATTTATCTCAAAAGTTAAATCTATCATCTACTATTTTTTAAAAAATACAAAATTGCAATATTTCAACTTAAATCTGACAGCATAACCTTTCATACTAGTTCAATCATAACATGAGTTCTTAACCTCTTTTTTGGGTGATTCCAACGATATTTGAAAGCTAACCTCTAGAGCTACAACTTTGATGAATATTACAAAACATAATTATATCATTTAAGTCTACTCAAAAAGCTTACAACGCATGCATGCAACGTTTTGTGTATAAAATATGATGTTCATCTTTTAACTCACATAACTCGGTCATTCCTTAACATTTTTTTTTATGTGATTCTTAAGTTTAAAATGTATCCCCAAATATCTAATTTCTAACTCAACAATTGGAACTCAATTTCATTAATTACACACAAAGAAATCACTTAAATACCAAAGTAGATTCATACTAGAATTTTTAGAATCAGGCACAATTAGTACTCAAACTCTTTTCTCTCAATCCAATTGATAAAAACATAGAGTAAAGCCTAATATTACTCTATTATACCATCAAATACTCAAATCCTATATCAATTTCACATATTCATGCAATTAACATCAAACTTCACTTTGTTCTATAAGCAAAAGTGTCCTACAAAAGCTACAAGCACTCACAGATTCTCAAATAGTTCAAATTACATGAAATAAATTATAAATATAATTAAAACATCACATATAATGCACATGGTTACATATTCATATCAAATTCTCATACAATCACCAAAAATGCATTCCCTCATGGACAATTCAAGATCCATAAGATTAGTTCATTACATAAAATTAAGCATACATACCACTCAATATCATTAATTAGAGTAATGAAGAATCATATAGAGGACAAAAATTGAGGAATAAATACAAATTTGATTTCCCCCTCATACAACACATACAACAAAAAGGAGATTGGAACCAATCTCACTACCCAATAATTATCCCATGCCTAGAGTGAGATTATTTATTCTCCCCTTACCTTGATGAGTGTTATAAGACAAATGTAGATCTTGAGGTGCTCGCCTACAAGTTCTGGTCCTCCCAAGCCTTCAAAGCATGTAGAGGAAAAGAAAATAGCATAAAATAAAAACTAATCAAATAACTCCCTTTAAAAAAAAAAATTTTAACCCTATCTAAAGCCAATAGTTAAAAATAACTAATTCCAGTTACAAAATCTTTCCCTCACCTAATAAAACTAAGAAAATTGTTAAAATCAACCCAAATAATCATAACAAAATATAATAATAGTAATTACAATATATATTAAAATAGAACCAATTTATCTAAAGATACTATTAACACAGTATCTAAGGACAAGACCTTTAAAGATAATAGCCACATGCAGGCCATGCAAGCGCATCATAGGGTACGTAACCCAATAGGAGGAAAGAATCCACAACCTCCTAGAATTAAAGCTAATATAGGTGGGCCCTTTGTGACCAAAACAAAAGGAGAAAACAGGAATAAGGAAGTACATGAATATCCAAGTCCAAATGATGCTCCAAAGTCAATTATGAACCAAGAAGACATAATGCCCTCTGAGATGAATCAGAGCTTGAACACAGCGCGAGTATTGGAGGGCTTACGCTCAGTTACCTCTCAATCAAATTCAAATCCTATCCTACATCATCCTATGACACAGGTCTTTTATCCAAATAGAGAAGAAGTAATACTTGCAAGTGCGTTGCGTAAGTATTTTGAACCCCATGGGAGAGGAAGCACAACTGGAACTAGAGATGAGTTGACTCTTAACTCACACGAGAATATGTCAGGGGGATCTCTCCCCAACCTTCCAAAAAATTCTCAATGAACTTCCTATGTTGGAATTGTAGAGGAGCGAGAGCCAAAGGTTTCGCGCCCTTAGTCAACGATTTGATCAGAACCCACAATGTGGGACTCATCTGTCTGTTAGAAACCCACATTAGTGGAAATCGGGCTGTTAATGTAACTCGTCGTATTAAGCTTGACAAGAATTTCTTGGTGCATGCTAATGGTCAATCGGGTGGCCTTTGGTGCTTATGGGATTCGTTGAAATGGAACATTGAGGTTATATATCATACATCACAGTTTATTCATTTAAAGATTTTGAATGACTCCTTGCCTTGGTTTATCACCATGGTGTATGCTAGTCCACATTTACAAGAAAGATCAACGCTATGGAACAACCTAACTATATTAGCACAGATCGTGGATGGCCCCTGGAATCTAATGGGTGATTTCAATGTTGTTCTTCGCCCTCATGAGAGAATGGGCAGTGCTACTACGAGGATAAATCATGGAGATATCGCGTTCAACAACTTTGTGAACCAGTGTAACCTATTGGATATTGGATTCACAGGTTCTCCCTTCACTTGGAAACGTGGTCAACTCTTTGAAAGGCTGGACAGGTCGCTGGAAAATTATGATTGGCGTATACAGTTTCATGAAGCCTCCATCATTCATTTGAACCCGCTCAAATCAGATCATGTGCCCTTATTGCTTCGTTTTGCTGATAATTTTCCTCGCCGACCCACGAGACGACCATTCAGGTTTGAAGCTTCTTGGTTAACTCATGAAGATTTTCCCGAGCTGATGAAACGTGAATGGAATGCAAATGGCCAGTGGTTGAACAAAGTCCAACATATCAAAAGTTCCTTGATGGAGTGGAACTACCATACATTTGGAAATATCACCCAACAGAAAAGACGCCTCCTAAGGAGACTTAATGGGATAGCTTCTAAATTGCTTGAAGGTCCTAACAGGTTTCTGGAGGAGCTACAATCCAATCTCTAGGGTGAATTAGATACTATTTTGATTCGTGAGGAGATCTTATGGTACCAGAAGTCTCGATGTAAATGGTTGTTGATGGGGGATCGTAATACCAAATATTTTCATGGAACTACTATTATTAGGAGAAGGCGAAACAGAATTGAGAAACTCTTGAATGATAATAATGAATGGATTAACCAACCTGAGGAGATGGAATCCTTAGTAACTTCCTTTTACAAAGATCTCTTCTGTGATCCGGGTGGAGCAACTAGATTTTGTTTGAGCAATGCATTTCCTTCTCTAGGAATGGAGATGTTATCTGAGATTGGGAAGCCAATCAACAATGATGAGATAAAACAAGCAATCAAGAGAATGGGAAGCTTTAAAGCTCCAGGACCTGAGGCCTACAAGCAATATTTTTTCAATCACAATGGAACCTTATAGGACCGGATGTGTGTAAACTTATTCATGATATCGAAGAGAAACCTGCTAGAGTTGCTAACATTAATGAGACTTTAATTGTCTTCATCCCTAAAGTGGAAGCAGTAAATCACTTGAGGCAAATGAGGCCGATTAGTTTATGCAATGTATCATATAAAATACTCTCCAAGGTCCTTGCGCACCGTCTTAGCAAGGTTATGGATTTGTTGGTGCACCCGAATCAATGCAGCTTCGTTCCCTATAAAAATAGCAGGGACAACATCATTGTTTTCCAAGAAGTCATTCACTCTATGCGTTTTAAAACTGGCAAGAAGGGTTGGATGGCAATCAAGATAGATCTTGAGAAGGCTTACGATAGGCTAAATTGGAAGTTTATCAAGGAGACTCTAATCGACATTGGCCTTCCAAATAATTTTGTTGAGTTAGTTTGGGCTTGTATATCATCTGGAAAACTTAGGATGATGTGGAATGGTGAGGCTTTGGAGGAATTCTTGCCTTCTCGCGGTGTAAGACAAGGAGATCCTATTTCTCCCTATCTCTTTGTTTTATGCATGGAACGATTGTTTCAACTAATCAACATGACTATAGATCATCGGCTCTGGAAACCCATCCAATTGTCGAGAAATGGCCCAATGATATCCCACTTAGCTTTTGCGGATGATATAGTGCTTTTTGCTGAAGCTTCGTTGGACCAAGTGGAGGTAATTCAAGGGTGTTTGAATGTTTTTTGTGATAGTGCAGGGCAAAAAGTTAGTAATGAGAAGACTAGGATCTTCTTCTCTAAAAATGTGGGGCATGTAGTAAGATCAGAAATCAGCAACGCATTTGGCTTTCAAAGAACCGAGAACTTGGGGAATTATCTTGGTGTTCCAACCCATCACTCTCGTGTTAGCCATGCCACGTACCAAAGTATTATTGATAAGGTCAATAACAGACTTAGTGGATGGAAAGCAAAAAATTTATCTTTCGCTGGGAGAATAACCTTGACAAAGTCAGTCTTGGAGGCTCTTCCTTCATATATTATGCAAACAGTGAGTCTCCCCAAGACTGTTTGTGATGCTTTGGAAAAGAGTTGTAGAGGTTTTCTTTGGGGGGATAATAGTGAGCATCATAGGCCTCATGCTATAAATTGGAATACAATTTGCCTTCCTAAGTCTCATGGAGGACTTGGGCTGAGGCACATGAGGGAGGCGAATAACGCTTTTATGATGAAGAATTGTTGGAGCTTAATCTCAGAACCAGATAAACTATGGGTAAGGGTGGTAAAAACCAAATATGGGTGTACAGAAGAAGCGATTCCAAATATCTCTAAGAAGGCTCACATGTCAAATCTTTGGCACGGTATTTGTGTAGCTTGGAAAAGGGTCAAACCTTATATCAGATGGAAGATCAAGGATGGTCGTCAAACTCGTTTCTGGTTTGATGTGTGGGTGCCAGGAATGGACGCCTTAATCAACTACGCGCGAACATACATTCCAATTTCCAACTAGTGAGCTCTCTAAATGCGTTTGTGGTTATGTAACTGAAGATGGAAATTGGGAGGTGAGCCACATTCTCCATCTGGTTCCTAATTCAGTTTGGTAGAGTGTGTTAACCTTGCCAACGCCCAAAGCTGATGCTGGGGCTGATGAAACTTGCTGGGGAGGCTCTCCTGATGGAGCCTTCTCTGTCAAATCTGCGTATGAAGTCTCTTCCCATAATCTTAGACCAGAACGAAAGCCCATTTTTAAGCTAATTTGGAATTGGAAAGGCCCTGAGCGAGTTCGCATTTTCCTTTGGAGAGTTGCCCATGAGAGCTTAATGACTAATGCCTTTAGAGTTAAGAGAAGGATAACTACATATTCTGGTTGTCGTATATGTTCTCATGATTATGAAGATATGAAGCATGTTTTTCTTTACTGTCCTTACGCTCGTCAAGTTTGGTCGAGATTACCAAGTTATGTGCAAGCCTTTGAGTCTGATAACTCGGATATCAGTACTTGGCTGACGCATCATTTATCTGGGAGGAGTCAAACTTCACAAAAGAGGAGTGCTCTATTTGCAATCACACTTGACTGCCTATGGTTTAGAAGGAATAGAGATGTGTTTCAGAATCTATTCCTATCTCCAAATCAGCTTATTGGTGAGATTAATTCTCGTGTAGCAGCAACTTCGAAATGTAATAATCCTCTAATTACAGGTTCCATTATCCCTATGGTCCAGCAAAAGTTTCAATGGTCTTGCCCTCCCCGAGAGCAATTGAAACTGAATTGTGATGGTTCTGTGGCAAGTGGGCACGAGGCATCTTGTGGAGGAATCATGCGAGATTCTGCTGGTAGATTTGTGCTGGCTTACTCAGGACGGCTAGGCCATGTTTCAACTGTTGAGGCAGAACTGTTAGCTATACTTCATGGTCTTAGAATTATTAGAAGCCACAATGTTAATGCAAGGGTTCAAGTTGAATCAGACTCCTCAATGGCAGTGGATCTCATTTCAGATGGTTGCCCTCGTCACCATCCTTGTTTTAACATCATCGAAGAGATAAAGTCTTTGTGTTTTCAGTTAAACATTATTTCTTGTAGCCATATATTTAGAGAGGCGAATAGAGTAGCTGATGCTTTGGCTAAAAATAGGATACTTTCCAAGGAGAATATTATAGTATTTAATACTCCTCCTAATTGTATTCAGGAATTGTTATTAGTAGACATGTCTGCCTCTTCCAATTTTAATAATTAGTGTTTTGGGCTTTTGCCCCTTTGGTTATCAAAAAAAAAAAAATATTAAAATACCATAAAACACATATTTTGCAAAATATATTTAATTACATAAATAATTAAAACATATATTTTCTCTAAATACTTTCTATAAAAAAATATCATAAAAATACATAATTCTCTAATAAATATTATACAAAACAATTTTACAAACATTTATTTAAAACAAACATAATTATTAAAAGCCTCTAAAATATTTTATAAAATCACTTTAATTATAATCAAAATATTCTTTTAATAATTTTAGAAAACTTAGGGTGTTACAAAAAATATAAAACAATCAACTACACTAGGTTCTCATGTAATTAACAACACTTGGATATTCATGCAGCATATATATGTATAGGATACATAAAACATAAAACAATTTCTAACAATATAAATTGAAAACATAAAGCTCCTTTTGGAGTTACATATAAATCCCTATATACATATATACATCAAAATACACTAGGTACTAAAAACATAAAACATATAGTCGATCGAGCATCTATATATAGCAATACTACATATTAGAGTAGTATACTAAAAAAATAGGTTATCTCAAACATGACCATCCACTAATAGCCAAGTTAATCATTTCGTACTCTTATACCAAGTATGATCATTGAAATCTAACTACAAGGAAAGAAAGGATAAACTTGTAAAAGAATCAACATAATAATTAGTAGTGAAATTTTAGCTTTAGCAACATAAACAACTTAAAACATCATAATGTGATATGAAGTTATAATTCATGTTTAACATAAAGTTAGTGTGCGATGTAATACTTAGTATAAGTTACACTAGTATCATTTGAAACCTCTTCAACCGATAAACCGATATGAAGTTATAATTCAATAGTTGAATTTACAAAATTAATATTTAATATAAAGTAATTAAGCGATGACTTAATAAAAATTATATAAGTGTCATTTGATAAATAAGGATACTTTATCACTACAACTTTTATAAAATAATAATTAAGATTAATATATTATATATAAATATTTTTCATATTAAAAAATAATTACAATAATTATCATCGAACTTTAATTTTTCCTTGATGTAATACTATAAAAATTAATTAATTATTTTTATTTATTATATTAAAATAAATATTTCAACAAAAATAACTATCACAATAATTATTGAACTTTAATTTTGGAAAAAATAAAATAGTTTTTAAAAAAAGAAGTTAAGAAGGACCATCCAGAAAAATCCGGTGTGTATTTGTTAAGTCTCAATTTTACCTCTTTTTGGATGAGACTTATTGAACAAATTCCACTCATCCTTTGAACCATTGCAATATAATTGTTCTCTTTTTGGTTCATTTTGTGTGCAGATATAACTAACCCAAATTCATCTAACAATACCTTAATCCACCTCATTTTTTGTGCAGGTATTGAGGAAGAGTGGAAAGTTGAAGACTCTTAGGATTGGAAATCTAAGAAGCTAAGGAGCAGAGAAGAGGTTCTGCGCCGGGCGCAAGGTGACCCGCGCCAGGCGAGCAAAACAGAGTATCTCACCTCTGGGAGCCATTGCGCCGGGCGTAATGTGAATTGCGCCGGGCTTGTCCTAAGGCAGAGAGTATCTGGAAGGCCCCGCGCCGGGCGCGACAACTTATGCGCCGGGCGCAGAACCCTAATCTGACCTCCCAGGCTCGTATTTGAAGCCATTTTCGAGGGTTTCTCCCTCATTCACACATTGGGCGCGTTTTGGGAGCTGTGGAAGGGATTCCCGGAGCTTGGAGCCGTTCGTGTGTGGGTCTTTCCTTCGGTTCTTCATTTCTCCCTTCATCTCTATTTTGTATTTACCCTCTTTGTTGAGTGGTTTCACCCATTTTTGTGGGGTTAGATGTAACCAACGAATTCTATTGTAATCCTTACGGTTTTTATGATATATATACATGTTGTTTCATTCATTGTTGTTTATGTTTCTATTCTTAATGCTTGCTTTGGATTTAATCTCATTGCATGATATAGGTTCCATTGGGTATTGGAAAATAACCCTTGAAACTAGCTCTGAAACAAATGCCTAGTGGGAAATGTATCTAGGAATGGAGCTTAGCCCATTAGTAGTCTTAAACCCTAGCCCGTAATGCGGATGTAGATATTGGGTACTCAAGGGATTGATATTCAATATCCACATCTAGGCTCTTGCTCTAAGGGATTAGGTTTGAGTAAACTATTGGGTTGACTAAGCAATGAATTTAACAAGAGATTAAGGATTCATTAGTTTGACGTTTGGTGAAATCTGACCCCACAATCTCACAAAACCATAAAATCATTTCTACCTTTTTCCACTCACAAACCATTATTTATTTATAGCTTTCATTCCAGTAGTCATGCTCTTCGATTCATATACATGACGAACTACAATTTGGAATCATTCTTTAGTCACGAATAGTCATTAAATGCTTATTTTACCTTCTAATCCCTGTGGATACGATATTTTTACTACTTGAACGGCCGGTATACTTGCCGTGTTTGAGACCGTTGATGGAATTAAACTAAATTTCAATTATAACAAAAGTACTTCAACGGAAATCTCAACAAGTTTTTGGCGCCGTTGCCGGGGATTAGAATGGCGATTTAGTATTTGTAGCTATTTGTGACTTATTCTTTGTTTTTATTGTTATTTTTATTTGTGTGTTGGTAATGAATTGTTGAAGCTAACTTGTGCGCTCTAGTCCTCTGCTTTCTCTTGTATGCAAGGAACTGTGAACTAGATTGACCAATTCCTCTAAGCAGTTGCTGAGCAATCCTCAGATTGAGCACAAAGCAAGGAGGAACAAGAGCAACAGGAGGAGAAGGAGAGTAGAGCACTTCAAGTTGGTCACCGTCAGGCTCGGGACAGTAAACAAGCGCTTCCTGGGAGGCAACCCAGAGATCTGAACTGTGTTTTAGATTTTTGTTGCATGTTGTTCTGTGTTATAAGTGTTGTTTTGTATTATGTGTTGTGTTTTGTGTTATATGTTTTGTGGTATATGTTGTTTGTGTTATGTGTTAGTTGTTAGAATCATGTTTGAATGGGTAAATATAGGGTACATTTTGTTTGGAATGTGAGGAATGAGGCAATTCTGTGTCTAGGTGGAAATAAGGCCTGATCCTAATTTAAAACCTGGGCAAATTGACCTTTTAAAGTGACTACGCGCCGGGCGTGACTCTTTTGCGCCCGGCCTAGTACTCAATTTTTGGTCTCTGGAACCACCACGCCGGGCGCGTTTAATGCATGCCCGGCGCGATATCAGATTTTGGACCTCGTTGAGTTTTACTGATATGAAGCCCGGCGCATCTGTTTTGCGCCCGGCGCAAAAGCATTCCTGATACCTTGTATTTAACTATTTTTCATTCATGTTTCTTTGTATTCTGTTTGTGTTGCATTGTCTTAGTCCATTTCTATGTACATGCATTTTGTGCTTAATTTTGGTCTAAGGATATTCTCCATTGTGTTATAGTCGCTTGGTCATCACTAGGTATACATTTTTGTGCTCACCATTCTTTTTCATGCTTATACTCCGCGACCACTCTTGGTTTCTAGGACTTTCAGGCATATACTGGTTGGCCTGGGGACCAGGCTCCTAAGTTTGGGGGAGTGGAGCTGCTGATGCAGACGGAGCCGTTGATGGTGGAACAGCCCCTAAAGATGATGATGACCAGACCCCATAGATGGAAGCAGATGGAGCTCACCTTAGTTTGCCTTTGTTTCTTGCAATTTATTTTTCTGTCTTTTATTTTTAGTATTTTAACTATTTTTATATCTATCTCTTTTGGTGATTACACTGTTGGTTCTTTTTGTGAATATTCTGCTTTAGCACAGGTTTTAATCTTGTTGATACTTGCGTTGCTTGTGGTCAATTCTGGATTGTAGTTTGCTTGATGTTATGGTGCATGTACCCTAGACATTTTCAAGTCACATTAGATCTTTAGTTCATAACTAGTTGCATACGGGTTTCAATGTTGATCATAGAACTGAGTTGAGTTTGATAGTTGTGCATGCATAGCCGGGTGAGGTCTGAGCCTAAAACACTTATGAGTGAACTACGCTTAAGTTGCATGATAGACTTTGCTTGAGTTTCCTTGGTGGTTTGCTTATGTTGTGCACTTATATGATCAAGGCATTCATACTTCTCTATTTTGTAACCATCTAAGCCAAAAAGCCATCTCCACTCTTCACTTTACCCATACCTTTCTAAGCCTAAACACCACACCTTCCACTTGTCCCAAACCATGAAAAATTAACCATAACCCTTGCTTTGGTTAAGAGAGCAAACTGATGACATCAAATAAGTTTGGGGGAGTTGAAGAATGGGGAATTTTGGGAAGAAGAAAGTATGTGGTCAGCCATTACAAAACAAAATAAAATTAAAAAAAAAAAAAAAAAAAAAAAACAAAAACAAAAATATTAAGATGCAAAAATGTAAATATGCATCTCATAAAGGCTAATGGCTTGGATCAGGTAAAGGGCATGTGCCAAATTGTTGTAATGGGGTATGGAGAGGGACATCATTGAAAAATCTTATTTGCTCTCTTAAGCTATAGCACCTTCAATCTTTGAAAAACCATAAAACTGCTACCGCTTGACCCTGCTTGACCCAGATTGCCCTAATAAAGACCTTGTGATAAGTGTCTGCATTTGTTTTACCACTGGTTTCATTTGGAAACGAAGAGCAAAGTTGAATTATGTGGCGTGAGTAGTAGACTAGAGAGAAACACTCACCCTGATACACTAGTGTGCATAGAGAGAAACATTTTCCTAGTGAGGATGCATACACAGATAGTCATTACTCCTCTCAGCTCTTTGATCTCTTTTGAAACCTTTGTTTGCACCTTGTCATGTTCTATTGCAATAATTGTGATTGGAAATTCATCTGAGGTTCATGCTTGCGAAAAGAAGATACAAGTGAACTAGGATGTAGAAATTGACTCACTTGCATTACTTGTTATCTGCTAGATTAATTACCTTTTGCTTGAGGACAAGCAAGGTTCTAAGTTTGGGGGAGTTGTTAAGTCTCAATTTTACCTCTTTTTGGATGAGACTTATTGAACAAATTCCACTCATCCTTTGAACCATTGCAATATAATTGTTCTCTTTTTGGTTCATTTTGTGTGCAGATATAACTAACCCAAATTCATCTAACAATACCTTAATCCACCTCATTTTTTGTGCAGGTATTGAGGAAGAGTGGAAAGTTGAAGACTCTTAGGATTGGAAATCTAAGAAGCTAAGGAGCAGAGAAGAGGTTCTGCGCCGGGCGCAAGGTGATCCGCGCCAGGCGAGCAAAACAGAGTATCTCACCTCTGGGAGCCATTGCGCCGGGCGTAATGTGAATTGCGCCGGGCTTGTCCTAAGGCAGAGAGTATCTGGAAGGCCCCGCGCCGGGCGCGACAACTTATGCGCCGGGCGCAGAACCCTAATCTGACCTCCCAGGCTCGTATTTGAAGCCATTTTCGAGGGTTTCTCCCTCATTCACACATTGGGCGCGTTTTGGGAGCTGTGGAAGGGATTCCCGGAGCTTGGAGCCGTTCGTGTGTGGGTCTTTCCTTCGGTTCTTCATTTCTCCCTTCATCTCTATTTTGTATTTACCCTCTTTGTTGAGTGGTTTCACCCATTTTTGTGGGGTTAGATGTAACCAACGAATTCTATTGTAATCCTTACGGTTTTTATGATATATATATACATGTTGTTTCATTCATTGTTGTTTATGTTTCTATTCTTAATGCTTGCTTTGGATTTAATCTCATTGCATGATATAGGTTCCATTGGGTATTGGAAAATAACCCTTGAAACTAGCTCTGAAACAAATGCCTAGTGGGAAATGTATCTAGGAATGGAGCTTAGCCCATTAGTAGTCTTAAACCCTAGCCCGTAATGCGGATGTAGATATTGGGTACTCAAGGGATTGATATTCAATATCCACATCTAGGCTCTTGCTCTAAGGGATTAGGTTTGAGTAAACTATTGGGTTGACTAAGCAATGAATTTAACAAGAGATTAAGGATTCATTAGTTTGACGTTTGGTGAAATCTGACCCCACAATCTCACAAAACCATAAAATCATTTCTACCTTTTTCCACTCACAAACCATTATTTATTTATAGCTTTCATTCCAGTAGTCATGCTCTTCGATTCATATACATGACGAACTACAATTTGGAATCATTCTTTAGTCACGAATAGTCATTAAATGCTTATTTTACCTTCTAATCCCTGTGGATACGATATTTTTACTACTTGAACGGCCGGTATACTTGCCGTGTTTGAGACCGTTGATGGAATTAAACTAAATTTCAATTATAACAAAAGTACTTCAACGGAAATCTCAACAAGTTTTTGGCGCCGTTGCCGGGGATTAGAATGGCGATTTAGTATTTGTAGCTATTTGTGACTTATTCTTTGTTTTTATTGTTATTTTTATTTGTGTGTTGGTAATGAATTGTTGAAGCTAACTTGTGCGCTCTAGTCCTCTGCTTTCTCTTGTATGCAAGGAACTGTGAACTAGATTGACCAATTCCTCTAAGCAGTTGCTGAGCAATCCTCAGATTGAGCACAAAGCAAGGAGGAACAAGAGCAACAGGAGGAGAAGGAGAGTAGAGCACTTCAAGTTGGTCACCGTCAGGCTCGGGACAGTAAACAAGCGCTTCCTGGGAGGCAACCCAGAGATCTGAACTGTGTTTTAGATTTTTGTTGCATGTTGTTCTGTGTTATAAGTGTTGTTTTGTATTATGTGTTGTGTTTTGTGTTATATGTTTTGTGGTATATGTTGTTTGTGTTATGTGTTAGTTGTTAGAATCATGTTTGAATGGGTAAATATAGGGTACATTTTGTTTGGAATGTGAGGAATGAGGCAATTCTGTGTCTAGGTGGAAATAAGGCCTGATCCTAATTTAAAACCTGGGCAAATTGACCTTTTAAAGTGACTACGCGCCGGGCGTGACTCTTTTGCGCCCGGCCTAGTACTCAATTTTTGGTCTCTGGAACCACCACGCCGGGCGCGTTTAATGCATGCCCGGCGCGATATCAGATTTTGGACCTCGTTGAGTTTTACTGATATGAAGCCCGGCGCATCTGTTTTGCGCCCGGCGCAAAAGCATTCCTGATACCTTGTATTTAACTATTTTTCATTCATGTTTCTTTGTATTCTGTTTGTGTTGCATTGTCTTAGTCCATTTCTATGTACATGCATTTTGTGCTTAATTTTGGTCTAAGGATATTCTCCATTGTGTTATAGTCGCTTGGTCATCACTAGGTATACATTTTTGTGCTCACCATTCTTTTTCATGCTTATACTCCGCGACCACTCTTGGTTTCTAGGACTTTCAGGCATATACTGGTTGGCCTGGGGACCAGGCTCCTAAGTTTGGGGGAGTGGAGCTGCTGATGCAGACGGAGCCGTTGATGGTGGAACAGCCCCTAAAGATGATGATGACCAGACCCCATAGATGGAAGCAGATGGAGCTCACCTTAGTTTGCCTTTGTTTCTTGCAATTTATTTTTCTGTCTTTTATTTTTAGTATTTTAACTATTTTTATATCTATCTCTTTTGGTGATTACACTGTTGGTTCTTTTTGTGAATATTCTGCTTTAGCACAGGTTTTAATCTTGTTGATACTTGCGTTGCTTGTGGTCAATTCTGGATTGTAGTTTGCTTGATGTTATGGTGCATGTACCCTAGACATTTTCAAGTCACATTAGATCTTTAGTTCATAACTAGTTGCATACGGGTTTCAATGTTGATCATAGAACTGAGTTGAGTTTGATAGTTGTGCATGCATAGCCGGGTGAGGTCTGAGCCTAAAACACTTATGAGTGAACTACGCTTAAGTTGCATGATAGACTTTGCTTGAGTTTCCTTGGTGGTTTGCTTATGTTGTGCACTTATATGATCAAGGCATTCATACTTCTCTATTTTGTAACCATCTAAGCCAAAAAGCCATCTCCACTCTTCACTTTACCCATACCTTTCTAAGCCTAAACACCACACCTTCCACTTGTCCCAAACCATGAAAAATTAACCATAACCCTTGCTTTGGTTAAGAGAGCAAACTGATGACATCAAATAAGTTTGGGGGAGTTGAAGAATGGGGAATTTTGGGAAGAAGAAAGTATGTGGTCAGCCATTACAAAACAAAATAAAATTAAAAAAAAAAAAAAAAAAAAAAACAAAAACAAAAATATTAAGATGCAAAAATGTAAATATGCATCTCATAAAGGCTAATGGCTTGGATCAGGTAAAGGGCATGTGCCAAATTGTTGTAATGGGGTATGGAGAGGGACATCATTGAAAAATCTTATTTGCTCTCTTAAGCTATAGCACCTTCAATCTTTGAAAAACCATAAAACTGCTACCGCTTGACCCTGCTTGACCCAGATTGCCCTAATAAAGACCTTGTGATAAGTGTCTGCATTTGTTTTACCACTGGTTTCATTTGGAAACGAAGAGCAAAGTTGAATTATGTGGCGTGAGTAGTAGACTAGAGAGAAACACTCACCCTGATACACTAGTGTGCATAGAGAGAAACATTTTCCTAGTGAGGATGCATACACAGATAGTCATTACTCCTCTCAGCTCTTTGATCTCTTTTGAAACCTTTGTTTGCACCTTGTCATGTTCTATTGCAATAATTGTGATTGGAAATTCATCTGAGGTTCATGCTTGCGAAAAGAAGATACAAGTGAACTAGGATGTAGAAATTGACTCACTTGCATTACTTGTTATCTGCTAGATTAATTACCTTTTGCTTGAGGACAAGCAAGGTTCTAAGTTTGGGGGAGTTGTTAAGTCTCAATTTTACCTCTTTTTGGATGAGACTTATTGAACAAATTCCACTCATCCTTTGAACCATTGCAATATAATTGTTCTCTTTTTGGTTCATTTTGTGTGCAGATATAACTAACCCAAATTCATCTAACAATACCTTAATCCACCTCATTTTTTGTGCAGGTATTGAGGAAGAGTGGAAAGTTGAAGACTCTTAGGATTGGAAATCTAAGAAGCTAAGGAGCAGAGAAGAGGTTCTGCGCCGGGCGCAAGGTGATCCGCGCCAGGCGAGCAAAACAGAGTATCTCACCTCTGGGAGCCATTGCGCCGGGCGTAATGTGAATTGCGCCGGGCTTGTCCTAAGGCAGAGAGTATCTGGAAGGCCCCGCGCCGGGCGCGACAACTTATGCGCCGGGCGCAGAACCCTAATCTGACCTCCCAGGCTCGTATTTGAAGCCATTTTCGAGGGTTTCTCCCTCATTCACACATTGGGCGCGTTTTGGGAGCTGTGGAAGGGATTCCCGGAGCTTGGAGCCGTTCGTGTGTGGGTCTTTCCTTCGGTTCTTCATTTCTCCCTTCATCTCTATTTTGTATTTACCCTCTTTGTTGAGTGGTTTCACCCATTTTTGTGGGGTTAGATGTAACCAACGAATTCTATTGTAATCCTTACGGTTTTTATGATATATATACATGTTGTTTCATTCATTGTTGTTTATGTTTCTATTCTTAATGCTTGCTTTGGATTTAATCTCATTGCATGATATAGGTTCCATTGGGTATTGGAAAATAACCCTTGAAACTAGCTCTGAAACAAATGCCTAGTGGGAAATGTATCTAGGAATGGAGCTTAGCCCATTAGTAGTCTTAAACCCTAGCCCGTAATGCGGATGTAGATATTGGGTACTCAAGGGATTGATATTCAATATCCACATCTAGGCTCTTGCTCTAAGGGATTAGGTTTGAGTAAACTATTGGGTTGACTAAGCAATGAATTTAACAAGAGATTAAGGATTCATTAGTTTGACGTTTGGTGAAATCTGACCCCACAATCTCACAAAACCATAAAATCATTTCTACCTTTTTCCACTCACAAACCATTATTTATTTATAGCTTTCATTCCAGTAGTCATGCTCTTCGATTCATATACATGACGAACTACAATTTGGAATCATTCTTTAGTCACGAATAGTCATTAAATGCTTATTTTACCTTCTAATCCCTGTGGATACGATATTTTTACTACTTGAACGGCCGGTATACTTGCCGTGTTTGAGACCGTTGATGGAATTAAACTAAATTTCAATTATAACAAAAGTACTTCAACGGAAATCTCAACAAGTTTTTGGCGCCGTTGCCGGGGATTAGAATGGCGATTTAGTATTTGTAGCTATTTGTGACTTATTCTTTGTTTTTATTGTTATTTTTATTTGTGTGTTGGTAATGAATTGTTGAAGCTAACTTGTGCGCTCTAGTCCTCTGCTTTCTCTTGTATGCAAGGAACTGTGAACTAGATTGACCAATTCCTCTAAGCAGTTGCTGAGCAATCCTCAGATTGAGCACAAAGCAAGGAGGAACAAGAGCAACAGGAGGAGAAGGAGAGTAGAGCACTTCAAGTTGGTCACCGTCAGGCTCGGGACAGTAAACAAGCGCTTCCTGGGAGGCAACCCAGAGATCTGAACTGTGTTTTAGATTTTTGTTGCATGTTGTTCTGTGTTATAAGTGTTGTTTTGTATTATGTGTTGTGTTTTGTGTTATATGTTTTGTGGTATATGTTGTTTGTGTTATGTGTTAGTTGTTAGAATCATGTTTGAATGGGTAAATATAGGGTACATTTTGTTTGGAATGTGAGGAATGAGGCAATTCTGTGTCTAGGTGGAAATAAGGCCTGATCCTAATTTAAAACCTGGGCAAATTGACCTTTTAAAGTGACTACGCGCCGGGCGTGACTCTTTTGCGCCCGGCCTAGTACTCAATTTTTGGTCTCTGGAACCACCACGCCGGGCGCGTTTAATGCATGCCCGGCGCGATATCAGATTTTGGACCTCGTTGAGTTTTACTGATATGAAGCCCGGCGCATCTGTTTTGCGCCCGGCGCAAAAGCATTCCTGATACCTTGTATTTAACTATTTTTCATTCATGTTTCTTTGTATTCTGTTTGTGTTGCATTGTCTTAGTCCATTTCTATGTACATGCATTTTGTGCTTAATTTTGGTCTAAGGATATTCTCCATTGTGTTATAGTCGCTTGGTCATCACTAGGTATACATTTTTGTGCTCACCATTCTTTTTCATGCTTATACTCCGCGACCACTCTTGGTTTCTAGGACTTTCAGGCATATACTGGTTGGCCTGGGGACCAGGCTCCTAAGTTTGGGGGAGTGGAGCTGCTGATGCAGACGGAGCCGTTGATGGTGGAACAGCCCCTAAAGATGATGATGACCAGACCCCATAGATGGAAGCAGATGGAGCTCACCTTAGTTTGCCTTTGTTTCTTGCAATTTATTTTTCTGTCTTTTATTTTTAGTATTTTAACTATTTTTATATCTATCTCTTTTGGTGATTACACTGTTGGTTCTTTTTGTGAATATTCTGCTTTAGCACAGGTTTTAATCTTGTTGATACTTGCGTTGCTTGTGGTCAATTCTGGATTGTAGTTTGCTTGATGTTATGGTGCATGTACCCTAGACATTTTCAAGTCACATTAGATCTTTAGTTCATAACTAGTTGCATACGGGTTTCAATGTTGATCATAGAACTGAGTTGAGTTTGATAGTTGTGCATGCATAGCCGGGTGAGGTCTGAGCCTAAAACACTTATGAGTGAACTACGCTTAAGTTGCATGATAGACTTTGCTTGAGTTTCCTTGGTGGTTTGCTTATGTTGTGCACTTATATGATCAAGGCATTCATACTTCTCTATTTTGTAACCATCTAAGCCAAAAAGCCATCTCCACTCTTCACTTTACCCATACCTTTCTAAGCCTAAACACCACACCTTCCACTTGTCCCAAACCATGAAAAATTAACCATAACCCTTGCTTTGGTTAAGAGAGCAAACTGATGACATCAAATAAGTTTGGGGGAGTTGAAGAATGGGGAATTTTGGGAAGAAGAAAGTATGTGGTCAGCCATTACAAAACAAAATAAAATTAAAAAAAAAAAAAAAAAAAAAAACAAAAACAAAAATATTAAGATGCAAAAATGTAAATATGCATCTCATAAAGGCTAATGGCTTGGATCAGGTAAAGGGCATGTGCCAAATTGTTGTAATGGGGTATGGAGAGGGACATCATTGAAAAATCTTATTTGCTCTCTTAAGCTATAGCACCTTCAATCTTTGAAAAACCATAAAACTGCTACCGCTTGACCCTGCTTGACCCAGATTGCCCTAATAAAGACCTTGTGATAAGTGTCTGCATTTGTTTTACCACTGGTTTCATTTGGAAACGAAGAGCAAAGTTGAATTATGTGGCGTGAGTAGTAGACTAGAGAGAAACACTCACCCTGATACACTAGTGTGCATAGAGAGAAACATTTTCCTAGTGAGGATGCATACACAGATAGTCATTACTCCTCTCAGCTCTTTGATCTCTTTTGAAACCTTTGTTTGCACCTTGTCATGTTCTATTGCAATAATTGTGATTGGAAATTCATCTGAGGTTCATGCTTGCGAAAAGAAGATACAAGTGAACTAGGATGTAGAAATTGACTCACTTGCATTACTTGTTATCTGCTAGATTAATTACCTTTTGCTTGAGGACAAGCAAGGTTCTAAGTTTGGGGGAGTTGTTAAGTCTCAATTTTACCTCTTTTTGGATGAGACTTATTGAACAAATTCCACTCATCCTTTGAACCATTGCAATATAATTGTTCTCTTTTTGGTTCATTTTGTGTGCAGATATAACTAACCCAAATTCATCTAACAATACCTTAATCCACCTCATTTTTTGTGCAGGTATTGAGGAAGAGTGGAAAGTTGAAGACTCTTAGGATTGGAAATCTAAGAAGCTAAGGAGCAGAGAAGAGGTTCTGCGCCGGGCGCAAGGTGATCCGCGCCAGGCGAGCAAAACAGAGTATCTCACCTCTGGGAGCCATTGCGCCGGGCGTAATGTGAATTGCGCCGGGCTTGTCCTAAGGCAGAGAGTATCTGGAAGGCCCCGCGCCGGGCGCGACAACTTATGCGCCGGGCGCAGAACCCTAATCTGACCTCCCAGGCTCGTATTTGAAGCCATTTTCGAGGGTTTCTCCCTCATTCACACATTGGGCGCGTTTTGGGAGCTGTGGAAGGGATTCCCGGAGCTTGGAGCCGTTCGTGTGTGGGTCTTTCCTTCGGTTCTTCATTTCTCCCTTCATCTCTATTTTGTATTTACCCTCTTTGTTGAGTGGTTTCACCCATTTTTGTGGGGTTAGATGTAACCAACGAATTCTATTGTAATCCTTACGGTTTTTATGATATATATACATGTTGTTTCATTCATTGTTGTTTATGTTTCTATTCTTAATGCTTGCTTTGGATTTAATCTCATTGCATGATATAGGTTCCATTGGGTATTGGAAAATAACCCTTGAAACTAGCTCTGAAACAAATGCCTAGTGGGAAATGTATCTAGGAATGGAGCTTAGCCCATTAGTAGTCTTAAACCCTAGCCCGTAATGCGGATGTAGATATTGGGTACTCAAGGGATTGATATTCAATATCCACATCTAGGCTCTTGCTCTAAGGGATTAGGTTTGAGTAAACTATTGGGTTGACTAAGCAATGAATTTAACAAGAGATTAAGGATTCATTAGTTTGACGTTTGGTGAAATCTGACCCCACAATCTCACAAAACCATAAAATCATTTCTACCTTTTTCCACTCACAAACCATTATTTATTTATAGCTTTCATTCCAGTAGTCATGCTCTTCGATTCATATACATGACGAACTACAATTTGGAATCATTCTTTAGTCACGAATAGTCATTAAATGCTTATTTTACCTTCTAATCCCTGTGGATACGATATTTTTACTACTTGAACGGCCGGTATACTTGCCGTGTTTGAGACCGTTGATGGAATTAAACTAAATTTCAATTATAACAAAAGTACTTCAACGGAAATCTCAACAAGTTTTTGGCGCCGTTGCCGGGGATTAGAATGGCGATTTAGTATTTGTAGCTATTTGTGACTTATTCTTTGTTTTTATTGTTATTTTTATTTGTGTGTTGGTAATGAATTGTTGAAGCTAACTTGTGCGCTCTAGTCCTCTGCTTTCTCTTGTATGCAAGGAACTGTGAACTAGATTGACCAATTCCTCTAAGCAGTTGCTGAGCAATCCTCAGATTGAGCACAAAGCAAGGAGGAACAAGAGCAACAGGAGGAGAAGGAGAGTAGAGCACTTCAAGTTGGTCACCGTCAGGCTCGGGACAGTAAACAAGCGCTTCCTGGGAGGCAACCCAGAGATCTGAACTGTGTTTTAGATTTTTGTTGCATGTTGTTCTGTGTTATAAGTGTTGTTTTGTATTATGTGTTGTGTTTTGTGTTATATGTTTTGTGGTATATGTTGTTTGTGTTATGTGTTAGTTGTTAGAATCATGTTTGAATGGGTAAATATAGGGTACATTTTGTTTGGAATGTGAGGAATGAGGCAATTCTGTGTCTAGGTGGAAATAAGGCCTGATCCTAATTTAAAACCTGGGCAAATTGACCTTTTAAAGTGACTACGCGCCGGGCGTGACTCTTTTGCGCCCGGCCTAGTACTCAATTTTTGGTCTCTGGAACCACCACGCCGGGCGCGTTTAATGCATGCCCGGCGCGATATCAGATTTTGGACCTCGTTGAGTTTTACTGATATGAAGCCCGGCGCATCTGTTTTGCGCCCGGCGCAAAAGCATTCCTGATACCTTGTATTTAACTATTTTTCATTCATGTTTCTTTGTATTCTGTTTGTGTTGCATTGTCTTAGTCCATTTCTATGTACATGCATTTTGTGCTTAATTTTGGTCTAAGGATATTCTCCATTGTGTTATAGTCGCTTGGTCATCACTAGGTATACATTTTTGTGCTCACCATTCTTTTTCATGCTTATACTCCGCGACCACTCTTGGTTTCTAGGACTTTCAGGCATATACTGGTTGGCCTGGGGACCAGGCTCCTAAGTTTGGGGGAGTGGAGCTGCTGATGCAGACGGAGCCGTTGATGGTGGAACAGCCCCTAAAGATGATGATGACCAGACCCCATAGATGGAAGCAGATGGAGCTCACCTTAGTTTGCCTTTGTTTCTTGCAATTTATTTTTCTGTCTTTTATTTTTAGTATTTTAACTATTTTTATATCTATCTCTTTTGGTGATTACACTGTTGGTTCTTTTTGTGAATATTCTGCTTTAGCACAGGTTTTAATCTTGTTGATACTTGCGTTGCTTGTGGTCAATTCTGGATTGTAGTTTGCTTGATGTTATGGTGCATGTACCCTAGACATTTTCAAGTCACATTAGATCTTTAGTTCATAACTAGTTGCATACGGGTTTCAATGTTGATCATAGAACTGAGTTGAGTTTGATAGTTGTGCATGCATAGCCGGGTGAGGTCTGAGCCTAAAACACTTATGAGTGAACTACGCTTAAGTTGCATGATAGACTTTGCTTGAGTTTCCTTGGTGGTTTGCTTATGTTGTGCACTTATATGATCAAGGCATTCATACTTCTCTATTTTGTAACCATCTAAGCCAAAAAGCCATCTCCACTCTTCACTTTACCCATACCTTTCTAAGCCTAAACACCACACCTTCCACTTGTCCCAAACCATGAAAAATTAACCATAACCCTTGCTTTGGTTAAGAGAGCAAACTGATGACATCAAATAAGTTTGGGGGAGTTGAAGAATGGGGAATTTTGGGAAGAAGAAAGTATGTGGTCAGCCATTACAAAACAAAATAAAATTAAAAAAAAAAAAAAAAAAAAAAAACAAAAACAAAAATATTAAGATGCAAAAATGTAAATATGCATCTCATAAAGGCTAATGGCTTGGATCAGGTAAAGGGCATGTGCCAAATTGTTGTAATGGGGTATGGAGAGGGACATCATTGAAAAATCTTATTTGCTCTCTTAAGCTATAGCACCTTCAATCTTTGAAAAACCATAAAACTGCTACCGCTTGACCCTGCTTGACCCAGATTGCCCTAATAAAGACCTTGTGATAAGTGTCTGCATTTGTTTTACCACTGGTTTCATTTGGAAACGAAGAGCAAAGTTGAATTATGTGGCGTGAGTAGTAGACTAGAGAGAAACACTCACCCTGATACACTAGTGTGCATAGAGAGAAACATTTTCCTAGTGAGGATGCATACACAGATAGTCATTACTCCTCTCAGCTCTTTGATCTCTTTTGAAACCTTTGTTTGCACCTTGTCATGTTCTATTGCAATAATTGTGATTGGAAATTCATCTGAGGTTCATGCTTGCGAAAAGAAGATACAAGTGAACTAGGATGTAGAAATTGACTCACTTGCATTACTTGTTATCTGCTAGATTAATTACCTTTTTCTTGAGGACAAGCAAGGTTCTAAGTTTGGGGGAGTTGTTAAGTCTCAATTTTACCTCTTTTTGGATGAGACTTATTGAACAAATTCCACTCATCCTTTGAACCATTGCAATATAATTGTTCTCTTTTTGGTTCATTTTGTGTGCAGATATAACTAACCCAAATTCATCTAACAATACCTTAATCCACCTCATTTTTTGTGCAGGTATTGAGGAAGAGTGGAAAGTTGAAGACTCTTAGGATTGGAAATCTAAGAAGCTAAGGAGCAGAGAAGAGGTTCTGCGCCGGGCGCAAGGTGATCCGCGCCAGGCGAGCAAAACAGAGTATCTCACCTCTGGGAGCCATTGCGCCGGGCGTAATGTGAATTGCGCCGGGCTTGTCCTAAGGCAGAGAGTATCTGGAAGGCCCCGCGCCGGGCGCGACAACTTATGCGCCGGGCGCAGAACCCTAATCTGACCTCCCAGGCTCGTATTTGAAGCCATTTTCGAGGGTTTCTCCCTCATTCACACATTGGGCGCGTTTTGGGAGCTGTGGAAGGGATTCCCGGAGCTTGGAGCCGTTCGTGTGTGGGTCTTTCCTTCGGTTCTTCATTTCTCCCTTCATCTCTATTTTGTATTTACCCTCTTTGTTGAGTGGTTTCACCCATTTTTGTGGGGTTAGATGTAACCAACGAATTCTATTGTAATCCTTACGGTTTTTATGATATATATACATGTTGTTTCATTCATTGTTGTTTATGTTTCTATTCTTAATGCTTGCTTTGGATTTAATCTCATTGCATGATATAGGTTCCATTGGGTATTGGAAAATAACCCTTGAAACTAGCTCTGAAACAAATGCCTAGTGGGAAATGTATCTAGGAATGGAGCTTAGCCCATTAGTAGTCTTAAACCCTAGCCCGTAATGCGGATGTAGATATTGGGTACTCAAGGGATTGATATTCAATATCCACATCTAGGCTCTTGCTCTAAGGGATTAGGTTTGAGTAAACTATTGGGTTGACTAAGCAATGAATTTAACAAGAGATTAAGGATTCATTAGTTTGACGTTTGGTGAAATCTGACCCCACAATCTCACAAAACCATAAAATCATTTCTACCATTTTCCACTCACAAACCATTATTTATTTATAGCTTTCATTCCAGTAGTCATGCTCTTCGATTCATATACATGACGAACTACAATTTGGAATCATTCTTTAGTCACGAATAGTCATTAAATGCTTATTTTACCTTCTAATCCCTGTGGATACGATATTTTTACTACTTGAACGGCCGGTATACTTGCCGTGTTTGAGACCGTTGATGGAATTAAACTAAATTTCAATTATAACAAAAGTACTTCAACGGAAATCTCAACAGTATTGAATCTAACTTAGAAATTATTTTTTAAGACAAAATTAAATTTAGATTTTTTATTTTATTTCAACCATTATAATCTATGACCTATATCGGGCTAACTCAAAATGTATCGAACAATTTATTTTATGAACTCTAATTTACATGGACGTATAGTATATTTAAATAACTTAAAATTACTTATAGGTATAAAATTAAAATGAAAAGTTGATATAGAATAAATGATTAATTAATTTTTAAAAGAAATAACGAATAATTAAAAATAATTTTATTAAACCATTAATATTGCTAATTAAAATTTCGATATAATTTATGGATTTAGTTTCTTAAAGTGAGAGATTTCATTTTAAAGACTAAAAATACAATCATAAGTGTTAATTAAAAAATTAATAATAAATATTATAAAAAAATTAAATATTATTATATATATATATATTTAATTTTATCATAATTTTTTATCGTTGATTTTATAATAACTATTATTATTGCATTTTATATTTTAAAGTGCAATATTCAGTGTAGAAGAATCAAATTCATAATTTATATATTAAAGATATATTTGTTATAAATTTAATTATTAGTTTTTTTATTTTTATTTTTATTTTTGGAAGTTATTTTTACCAAATCGTCTTCACAGGTAAAATACTGTTATTATTTGCGTACGCAATATTTGAAGGTTGGTATTGGAGAAGATAGGGAGGGCGGTTTGGTTAAAGAAAGTTGAAATCGCAAATGGATTCCTTAGAAGACACCGCCTGTTGGGATTTTCTCGATTACTCTTTCATCGATCAAGCGCCCCCTGATTTCCTTTGGTCCAATCATAGGTTTCTTTCTTCATTTTTTAGTTATTATTTTATTATTATGATTGCATTTTTCTTCTTTTTGGGTTTCATTGTTGATCTTTATGGTGTGGATTTGGTGATATGCTGAAAAATAAGACTACCCTTTTGATATGGAAATTCATATGATTGATTGTTCGTTGTGTTGTAGCAGCAGCTCAAGTTCTTTTTTTTTTTTTTTTTTTTTTTTTTTTTTTTAAATATTGTTATTGATTTGGTGTTATTGTGTGATGATTCTTTTTTTTCTTTTTGAATTTGGTGTTTCATGTCTGGATTCGTATTTTCTCGTGTACCCAATTCTGAAATTCGATTCGAATGCTTCATTAGCTCCCATATGTTGATTTTTGTCGTGTTATTGTATGCTTTTGTTTCATTACTTGGAGGGAAAATGAAGGGTTTTAATTTTTCTGTCATTTTCCTTTTTACCCTTATGCTTGGTAATCAATAGATTTATTGTTCTTTTGAGGGTTGGTTATTTTGTTCTGGGAAATGTATGATACTGTAAATTTAGTTTTTAGTTAGAGCTAGTGGTGTCTATTGATTCATGCAGCCAAATCACATGGTAGGACATGATATGGTGGTTGTTCTCCTTGCTTAATTTGTATGGCAAACATGACTGTTACATTTTCTTTTTTCCTTTGCTAGTGTGAGCACCGAAATTGACATTCCAGGTGATGCTGTTGCTTGTCCAGAGAACACTAAGAAGAGGTATCTTGTCTGTCACTTTTGAAGTAATGTACTATCTGTCTTGAAAAGTTGATGAAAATATTTTGATTTTGGATTCTATACATTTTCTCTTAGAATATCTGTAATTTCATTAATCAAAATAAACAATCTAAAGTTCAAATCATGCTTGAAAAGTTGTTTATATAGGTGCAGTGATGCAATCTTTGGAATCATGTTACAGTTTTGTTTTGTGTGATAAATTTCTTGCAAATAATTTGTAGGGGGCGCACTGATTCATGCTTCAAAGCGGGATCAAAAGCTTGCCGTGAGAAATTGCGGAGGGAGAGACTCAATGAAAGGCATGCATACTTTTAAATATTAAGTATATGGTGTATGTTATGTCAGATTACAGGCTGTATATTTAGCTTTTCATGTAGCTGTTGCGTAGGGAATGTATGCTCTTCCCATTACTTTCTAGTTACTTGTTGCTTCACACATTAAGATTGTGTTTCACACTTTCATGTACTATCGTTTTGGGTACTTGAGTTAGGTGTATGGTACACTGACATATGAAACTTACAACTGTCATCAGAGATTATTGTTAGGCATATGACTTCTCTTAGCACGAGGCAATGGCAAATTTCATAAATGGCCAATTGATCATTTCATTGAAAAATTTATTTCATAAATGGCCAGTTGATCATTTCTTTGAAAACTTTCTATTGTTATGCCAAAGGCGATCTTTTAGTTTCTAGACACTTGATTGGTGTATAAGATACTCGAGTAAAAGACACCCTCTCATATTTTGTGTTGTGTTTTGCTACTTCTTTTGATGATACAAGGGAAGAACATATTGTAATTGTTGCAGGTTCTGTGACTTGAGCGCTATTTTGGAACCTGGGAGACCTGTGAGAACAGATAAACCAGCTATACTTGATGATGCTATCAGAGTTTTGAGCCAACTTAAAACCGAATCTGAGGAGCTCAAAAAATCTAATGAAAAATTATTAGAGGAAATAAAATGTTTAAAGGTTAGTGTTGTTTTTAACCATGTACTGTAGTGAGTTCAATATTTCATTTTCTTACTTTCTATATCTTGGATTAGTTTTCTTTGAAATGTTGGCTTCACTACCCACTTCATTCTTGAAATCTCACTGAATGACATTGAAAAAGAAAATGTTTTGTATTTTGCTGCAACTACTAGAAGCTTTGTCTTGAAATGATTAAACTTTTAACATAAAGTAGCTTTATCTTGTTTCATAAAGTAGGCTTAAAGAACTTCAAGCTTCACTTTACAGTTTACACCAATGGCTGTTAGATATGCAAATAATCCAATGCTAAAGTTATTGAGTGTTGTAATTTGTAGTGTTCAAATGATATGATTTTAGATGCATACAGTTGATGTCTCTACCAATCACAATATTCAGTTTTTTTTTTCCTTGGACCAAAAGCGGTGGTGTGCATTCTACGGCTTTGTCCAAGACTCAATTTTATTTGAAATTCAACTTCTCTCTCAGCAACATGGTTTTTTAATTATTTCAACCTAGTTTTGAGCAAGGTCACCAAATCCTATGTCTAAAGCATCATTTATTTCTAATTAATTTTGTGTCTTGTATTTGTTTATCTAGTCTATTCTTTTTCAGTTTGTTTAATGACACACTTTGTTCTGACATTTGCATTCATTAACCCTTCATTCCAGTTAGTTATGAAACTTTTGTTCTCACTTCTCTCAATATTTGCATATTCTTCCATTTGTATGCATGACATCCATCCCAAATTCAAGTTTGCAAATAAGTCAATTAGTGGCACTTCTACATTTTAGTTATGTTTTATAATCTCTCGTGTTAAGATATAATTTCAGGTGTAGACTCAAATTCTTTTCTTGCTTCATTGAAGAAAGACTCTTTAGGAGACTAACTCTGCTAAATAGAATTGAAAGTTTGCTTTTTTTGAGGAACAATTGAAAGTTGTATCATAGTAGTTCTTTCAAAATTCTGCCACTTAGTCCGGTGATTTGCAGAATTGTTGACCCCGAAAATGAAGGGCAATTAATAGGTGAATGATTCTAGATGCTTGATTGGAGCTTGATTAAGGGTTGATATATATTAATGACAAATTGAATAAACATAAAATAAGTACTATTGTGAGCTGTAGGCAATTTGAGCTTCAAGCTTTAGACTTGGCTTGTAACCATGGCCTGTCTAACGTACTCACACCTCTAATTGTGATTCTAGATGATTGATTGGAACTTGATTGAGGGTTGATATATTGACGACTACAATGGTATGAATACAAGTGTGGTTGGCAATCATGCCTATCTATATCTTAAACCGCAGGCTGCTGGTTATTTCGTGTCATATCCTATCAAGCCCTAGGATTTTTTGACTAAAAGCTAGCTTTTGAGGTTTGGTTCATCCAAGGTTCTTTTCAATTGGTATCAGATCTTTCCACCATGTCTCTTAGCTTCGAATTAGTGGGCTGGGACTGTGGGTGGTAACACTAGTATTGTAGTGTTTGCTTGCACTAGCATATCCATGCAAAGGAGGCACTCTACTACGCTACTGTATCAACATTTCCATAAGATATTAGGTGTCAAGTTAATGAATGGACAAAAATTACACAATTAAATAGTTTGAGGGGATCAAAGTTGCAAAAGATGGGGAGACCAAATTCATAAAACGACAATAGTAAAGTGACCAAAAGTGTGATTAAACCATAGGGATCTAGAGGGGCATTATTAAATATAACTTCATGGAAATGTTGGTGTTGTGCATGAGTTCAAACTTAAACAAGGATATACATTGCTTTAGTGCTCAAGTCTGAAGTTATACTAATATGTTTTCTTCTGTGACAGGCAGAGAAAAATGAACTTCGTGAAGAGAAACTTGTGCTGAAAGCAGACAAGGAAAGGATTGAGAAGCAGTTGAAAGGCATGGCCGTTGCACCAGCAGGGTTTATGGCTCCCCCTGTAGCTGCTGCTGCTGCTGCATATCAAGCAGGGATGAACAAGATGGCTGTTTATCCAAACTATGGCTATATCCCAATGTGGCAATATCTTCCTCCATCTTCCAGAGATACATCTCATGATCATGAGCTCAGGCCTCCTGCTGCATAGTAGCTCTATGGATAATTTTACATCATTTCACAACATTCTCGAAGTATTGACATGTAAATATTGTCATTGCTTTGATTTAAATTTTTTGTTACTTAGTTTAATGTGCTAAAATAGGATTACAAGTAATCTATGATGGCAATGACATGAAAACTGTGAATGTCCATTGCAAATTTGTTATGTTTTCTATTTTTTTTAGGTTTAATTTTATGATTTTGATTCATGTATGATTTTGGTCTCCAAGTTATTTTTTAGTTCATTAAGTTCGCCTATTTTCAAAATATAGTAGTTTAGGTTTGTGTGTTATTTTCTTTCATCAAAAATTGCTAAACTCATAATTAATGTTTTTTGACAGGTTCTTAATTTATATTTAAATCCTTCATAAGTTGAGTTGATTAATTTGTTTTAAATCTTTTTCTCAAATTTCATCAACCAAAACCGAAGTCGAGTTCATCAATCAATTGATGTGGGATTATTTTAATTTAATCAATGGTGCTGAGATCATATTTTTGGATATGCAAGTACGTTATATATTCAACATGAGAGTTTAGTTTTGTAGCTGTAATTATACTTGAATAGAACATGACTGTTTTCCATGGGATAAATTAAAAAAAAAAATGTAAACACTTAACTTAAAATGAAAAATTAAGGAACAATCATTTTTTTTCCTGTTTAATCCCTAATTTCACATGTTATACAATACCTTTAGCTTTTTCACCGAAGTTTTTATTTCAGTTTTGAAAATTATTTACATCAAGTTTCTTATAAACTTAAAATGCGTTGATGGAAGATGAGAGTTTGGGAGATTGAGTTAATGGAAAATTAATAGAGATTTTTTTTTATCCATCACCAATTACAATAATGATATTTGAATTTAAATACAAGGTTTTGTACATATTATTTGAACTCTCACCATTAGGTCAATCATAATAATTTTTTTTTATGCAACATGAGTGAAATGAGATTAGAATTTTTTTTTTTTCTCTTACAACAGAAAGGTTAAATTTGCTTTACTTTATTAATTGAAAGGCAAAAGATTGTCAAAAATTAAAAATTTGAAAGGCATAACTAATTTTTAAAACAATTGAGAGATAAATTCAAGCGTAAACCAAATTAGAAGAATTAAAAGTGCAATTAATTCTTTGTCAGCGTCGTACGTTAGCATTTGCCCAAAGGAATTACCAACCAGGAAATATATCAAATAGTTAGAGCTTTTATCATTTTTTATTTATGTATTAGCCACATTAATCACATATTGCATTACTTTTAGTAGAACTGGATCATAAATTAAAAGAGGAAATTAACACCATATCTCATCCTATGATCTTCCTATGGTATAGACTATCATAGCACCATCAGCTTCTAAGTGCTTTTTCTGTCCTTTTTAAGAACAAAGAATATAGTTTCCCATCATGGAATGAGGATGTAATTCCAAAAAACAGCCATTCTGATATATCAATAAGCAACCAGGTTATTTTGATTTGCTTTAGTTGGACGCTACAAATTCTATATTATAGTATTTTATAGTAATCATTCAATGGATGGTATAGTAGTATTTACCAATTATTGTCGTTGAGACGATGCTGACTTTCCCTTGACACCACAATGTTCATAATTTCAATTGAAGAAATAATGATGTAATCAAGATTTGGCGGTGATTCTTTAAAGGGAAAAACGCACTTTGCATGTGAATGTTTTATCAAATCTTAAAAAATTATATTCATCTCATTTTTTTTATCATAGATATGATAATATAACTGGATAAATATATCGTAATCTTTATAAAATCAATGTGTATCTACCAAAAGTTTGAAAAGTTAAAGATGTTAATCATGATAACACAATTATACATAAATAGATTTTTCCTTTTAAAACCTATATGTATTTCTTATCAAATAATTATGCTTAAGTCCAGTGTAATTACTATAATTGATAAAAAAAAAAAATACTTAAGATAATTGTATACTTATAATTCAATTAAGATAATTAATTAAGTTAGGATAATGTATGTCACTTAATCCACATGTTTGGTATTAAGATCGTAACAATCTAATATAACATAATAATTATTTAACGAAAAATACAAACTACTCAATCATACTAGGGTTTTCATGCGAAAGTCATCTAGACATACATTTAATATACATATAATATGTAAACTATTAAACAAAATAACCCTATTCTTGGTCAGCATCTCTATAAAACAAATACAACATTAGGACAGTATATACAAAATATGTCACCTTCTATATGATCATCTACCAACATTCAAGTCACCAAAGCTAATTATACCTTATTCTCATAACAAGTATGATCATCACAGTCTAACAACAACAAGAAAAAAAAAAAAGAATAAGCTTGTGAAAGAATTAAAATAGTAATAATATACATGTACAACTTATACAACATTAACAACTTAAGCAACATCCAACTGACTTTATACAAATATGATTTGACTTAGCTCCCATACAGTTCCACATAAAACCTAGAGGAGATAACTTAAAAAAAAAAAAACTATCCATTCAAAAGTCAACTTACTTATTGAAGGCTTCTCAATTTTGGACTCTCAGAGTACCACAACTTATATGCACACAATGGGATACTTTAATTTTTAAACAACTTTACTCTCTTCTAGTTTTTATGTATCTTAGTTAAAACATGTATCTCAACACCACATTCCTATACAACTTAACAACTTACTCAACTTTAAACAACAAACACCTTTCAACTTACTCAACATTCAATCAACTATCAACTTTCAACTTTCACAACTTGAAACATCATCATACATAATCCTAGATCAATGTATAATGAAATATAATCATACAACATCACTTATATAAATGAATCATCATACTTCAACAATTAATCAACTTAAAACATCTCATTTTATTTTAGCCTACCATGCTCAGTGGCATCTTTCTCACACTCAGTGTCATTGAGACAAAGAGCCTAGGGTTGGCCCATGCCTGACACCATCCATCTACACCCAACGTGGATGAGGCTGAGAGTCTTCTGACTCAACTATGTCTAGTGTGGCCAAACTCACGCTCGACCTCATTCAAGTATAGAACCTCTACTTGACTCATCCTAGCGTCACAACACTGGCACCTAGTGTCATCTAATCAAATAGCCTCTATCTTGATCATGCTTGACGTCACTCATCTTGGGGCTCAATGTCATCAAGTCAGAGAGCCCCTCGAGTAATCATGCTCGAAGCCTCTCATTTCTACACTTGGTGTGACTAAGTGAGTGAGTTCCTCATTGATCCACGCTTGATGCTTCCAATCCTACGCTCAATGTTGTCAAGGTAGAGAGCCACCGACTTGAGCCATACTCGGAGCCATGAAGTCATGCCCGAAGCCATGAATTTGCACCTGACACAATGATGATTTTCGCACATAGCAAAATCACCAAATTGGCTCAAACTTGCAATTCTCCAAAAAAATACCAACATGCAATCCATGATTTAGCATATATGCACTATTAGTGACTCACAAACAACATCAATAGAAACATTCAAAAATAAAATCACCAAGTCACTCAAGCACACCTTCAAGGGCACATTTCTAACAACACCTTCAATTCGTGTTTTTCACCAATTCAATCGTTTAATGAATAAATCTAGATAGTAAATAATAATTATTCATCAAACAACATTCAGTTTATAAACTTCTCTTACCTTTAGTCACTCAACAAGAGAAGAGATGAGGAAGTAGGGAGTGAACTCTACAAGGTTCTCACTTGAGATTCTCAACTCCGAAAGCTTGAATCACTAATCTATCGACTTAGATCAATTGTAGGAAGGGCTTAAGAGGAGTCAAAGGAAATGAGGGAAGAAAGGATTTCTTTAGCTCCAAAGCTTATCTCACTAACTTCTCTATACTTTTCTTAAGAACTGAACCTATAAGGTTCATTTCTTAAGAAAAACCTATACACCTATACTCAAGCTAACCCAACTAATGCTAACCAAAACTATTTTAGAGATCACTTAACTCTTAAGGATCCCTTGACCTTTAGTAAAGGTGGCAAATAGATGGATTAGATAATTTTTAAGTTGGATTATAATGGATCAAATAAAAATAATCCATTAAACCATTTAGATCCACTAAAAACTATTTAAAAATCCAATCCATCCAATTCCTTTAAGAAAAAAAAATCATCCAATCCATCCATTAACAACTTTAATGGATATCCATCCATGAAAATATATTTTCAAAATTAAATTTTTTTAAAATTCTTTTTTTAAAAAATATTATAAGTCATTACATTTTTATATAATCTTTAAAAGTCCAAAAATATTTTTTTTATAACAAAATAGTCTTTTAAAATCTCAATCTAATATACTCCCTTTATTTAATCTAATAGATTTTCAAAAATATGGATCAATACCTATCTGTAAAATTAAATGAATGGATTGAGTTCAATCCTTCATTATTATATTTGTATAATTGATGAATTAAATGAATTTACTTATGAATGGATTAAATAAATAATGAAAAAAGAATTGTTTTGTCACTCTTAATCTTCATAGTTCTAAAACAACAACAATTACAATTAATTCAACAATTAATCACATAAATTATATAATTAATTAATAAAACTAAAACACAGTATTACAAAGATTAATTTATTTAAATTTATTTTTTTACCATTTTAAATGTAGAATTTAATTAGGATGTGCTTATAGTTAGATTGTTGAATCTTATAATATTTATCATAATTTTTAATTGATTAATAATAATAATAAATTTACACTAACAATATAAAAAATAAACTCTTTAATTATATAACTAAGATTTTCTACCTCACTCTCGACTTTCACCTTATACTCTTTACATGTGCGTGCTTCTCCATACATAAAGGCTAAATTATGCATTTAGTTAATCTCCAAACATGAAAACCTTTTTATTTGGATCATCTAAATATATCAAATTTCTCGTTTAATTTCTCATTTTTAAATATAAATTCTTAGTGGACAAATTAATAAAGAAAAGTGTAGCAAAAGAATTACATGACAACGAAGAAAAGTATCTTGTAAATAAATAATTAATTTTACATTAAAAAACTAAATAAGAGGAGTATACTATTTTTATAATTTAGTTCGATTATATTAATATATATAATCTTAAATATAATATAACATAATTTCATCATTGGATTAGTATTTATATTATATAAAAAGTTATTGAAAATATAAGATTTAGTATAATTTTTTTCTCTCTATATATAATAATTATATATTATTGTTATTATTATAAATATTTTTATTCATAAAAATTATAATAATAAAAAAATAATTTAAATTTAATATTTTGTATATATTATAATATTATCCTAATTTTTTACTATTAGGCTAATTCTAATAAATTTATTATCGTATATATATTTATTGTTTTTATAACTATTATAAAAGTCATAGCTAAAACAATTTTAATTAATTAATAGTGTAAACATTTTATAAAAATTAAACAGTTTATAAAAATAAAGTTAGTATTTTAAAGGACAAAAACATAACTTAATCCATCTATTATCATAAAAATAATATCTCGTAAAAGAGATCATGTATTTTTTTACAACTCTGTGGGGCAGGTAATTTAAGGGAAATTTGAAGGGAGAGGGTGTAACTGTTGAAGAAGTTAGGATTGACTAGGAGTGACAGAATCAATTTATGGAATGAAAAGACCTATGTGTGTATTATGATAGCAATAATGTGTGACCCAAAAACAAGGAAGACGATACACGACGGTAACTATAAGAGAATTCACTGTAATAGAATAGAGAGAGAAACTAACATCATTCCCCCCCCCCCCCTCCTTTTTCATCATATCCTTAGTCTATATATTTAATTGCTACCCCCAATTCCTTCAAACGTGAGTTTGTTATTCATAACCTCGTGTTTTTCTTGCTTCCTGCATCATCATTTGGATCTCTTGCCACGTGTTCATACCCACTAACTGTAGCCTCCTCACTATATTTAGGTTCCTTAATTGCTCCTGCAGCATTTTTACATATTACATTTCCTCCCCATTAAAATCAACCTTGTCCTCAAGGTTGAAGTCCGAGTAAGTTTCCTTGCTGGCAACATAATCTTCCCATGTTGCATGGGACTCTTCCAAGCCTTCCCATTGTATGAGAAATTGATTCACTGGTTGATCATCTTTGAGAATGATACATGATTTCAGCACTGATAAAGCCTTAATTGGTTTTGTATTTGGAAGCAAAGGAATGGAGTGATCATGCATTCTAGTGGGAGGCAGTCCTTGAGGAGCCAAGAACACATCCTTGTATGTGTGCAACAGCAAGGCTAAATTTGGTTCTATATTATCTGGTATTTGTAACTGCAGATCATCAGCACAATAAGGAACCTCCAATTGCATGGTGAAAATTTTAGAAATAGAATGAGTCCTATGCATACGACGTATGTTATTAAACTGAGCCTGCATAGGAAACTTTGGTTTCTCTCCATGCAGAGTGATAAAGTTGCCATGCAAATAAAATTTCAGTGATAACTCACTATAATCTGAAATGTGTGGACCCAATGTGGCTAGCCAAGCAGCCCCCCAACACTAAGTCAGCACCTGACACAAGCAAAAGATAAACAGGTAAATGTAAGGAATGTCCTTGAATCATGACTTCCACATTCCTCACCATGCCTTCAACTGTCAAAGCATGACCATTCCCCACTAAAACCTGAAAACCCGAAGTTGGCTTAACAAGTAATTTCAAGCAATGGGCTAATCGAGGTTGAAGAAAATTATCGGAACTGCCACTGTCCAGTAAAATTTGTACCAAAATCCCATTAATGGATCCTTGAAATTTCATAGTACTTACCCCTGACCCTCCATTCAAAGCATTAAATGATAAGTGAGGCTCCAAAGATAATTCTTGAAATTCTGTCACAACATTATCTGGTGGTTCTGGTTCCAGGATTTTTTTCTCATCCCCTTTAATTTGTAATAACAGGTACTGTTTGTTAGGGCATTTATGGTAGGGAAAAATTTCTCATCACATGTAAAACACAACCCCTTTTCACGTCGTAACTTAATTTCAGCTGTTGATAAATTTTTGACATTGGAAAATTTGGTCTAAGGTTGGGTAGGTTGGTTTGATGTAGGTGTGGGAAGTAAGGGTGGTAGGCTGGTTGTTTTGTGAATCTGGTTAATAGAATATGACGGGTTTTTGGTTAAGCTATGGGGTTGAAAGGTTCTATGTTGAGGACTATATTTCTCTTCATATAACTTGGCTAGAGAAACTGTACGAATCAGAGAATTTGGAACCTGAGCAATTACATCACGACGTATATCAGGTTGAAGATCGCTAAGAAAGAAATCTAACAGTGTATCTAGGGTTACACCATAGACACGATTAGCTAATGTAGTAAACTCTTTGTAATATTCCTGTACTGAACCTGTCTGAGTCAGCTTAAATAGGGTGGAACATGGACACTCATATGGAGATGGTCCAAACTCCATTTCCAAGGCTCTGGTGAAACCCACCCATGATTGAAATGGGTTATTCTTAGTTAGCATTTGAAACCAAGGAATAACATCCGCATCCAAATGAACAACTGCAATCGTCAATCTTTGATCATCAGGAGTATTGTAATATGTAAAAAATTGCTCTGCTTTGAAGATCCACTCAAGAATGTTGGACCCATTGAAACGTGGAAAATCAAGCTTAACAGTACGGACCTGGAAAGGTTGTGACACATGGTGATAAGAAGTCGTTGAAGCTGAAGAGTCTTCAACCACCGAAGAAATGCCTACTTCCAATTTCTCAAATCGTGAAGTATACTCAGCATGTCACCTCTCCATTAATTCTAGAATGCGCTTAACATCAGTGGAAAGTTCCTTCAGTCTAGTATTCTCGGCCATGGCAACATGTTGGAATCAAAATGAAAGCACCAATTGTAACAGTTGAAGAAGTTAGGATTGACTAGGAGTGACAAAATCAATATATGGAATGAAAAGACCTATGTGTGTATTATGATAGCAATAATGTGTGACCCAAAAACAAGGAAGACGATACACGACGATAACTATAAGAGATTTCATAGAAACAGAATAGAGAGAGAAAGTAACATCATTCCTCCCTTTTTCATCATATCCTTAGTCTATATATTTAATTGCTACCCCCAATTCCTTCAAACGTGAGTTTTTTATTCATGCCCTCATACTTTTCTTGCTTCCCGCATCATTTGAATCTCTTGCCACGTGTACATACCCACTAACTGTAGCCTCCTCAGTATATTTAGGTTCCTTAATTGCTACTGCAGCATCTTTACATATTACAGAGGGATGAATTAGAGGAAATTTTAGAAAATTAGTTGAGTTTTGCGAAGGTGATTTAAGGTGAATTCTGAAAAATATATGGTGGATCCCATGATTGCAGTAATACCTTTTCACATTAGAAGATTATAGTGAAATTGGAGAATGGGTACCTACAATTACAAATATAACTATTCTTTCTTTTGTTATGTAACATATTGGATTATGTTACAGGTTTACCAGCTATTATAGGTTATCAAATCTATTTATATATGGTTATGAATTATTTGTTATAAATAGACTCCTTGTATTGTACTGGTTAGACAATAATTCAGATCAATTCATTTTGCTTCCCTTCACTGTGGCTGATCCTATTACATCTTTCATTTTCTTTGTTCACAAGAAGTTCATACTTCTAATATGGTATCAGAAGAAATCAACTCAAACATGACAACACAAACGAAAGATCCTACCCAAGATCCAAGCAACCCCCTCTTCCTACATCATTCAGATGGACCCGGGCTTGTTCTCACCTCTCATCCTCTTGATCACAAGAACTATACCACATGGAGTCGTGCGATGCATGTGGCTCTCTCCGTGAAGAACAAGCTTGCCTTCATAGACGGAACCCTCCCGAAACCCGCTGCCACAGATTCTACCTTCGCTGCTTGGAACCGTGGAAATAATGTGGTTATATCTTGGCTCTATAACTCTGTCTCAAAGGATATAATCACGAGTATTCTCTTTGCAACCACTGCAAAAGAGATTTGGGATGACTTGAAAACAAGATTTTCAAGAAAGAATGGACCTCGGATATTTCAACTCAGGCGCCAATTGATGTCTCTACAACAGGGATCAAATGATGTCAGCACATACTACACCAAATTGAAATCAATATGGGAGGAATTAGCTGGTTACAAACCAAATTTTCAGTGCACCTGTGGAGGACTTCAATCCCTTCAAGAACACACACAATCTGAGTATGTCATGTCCTTCCTGATGGGTCTCAATGATTCTTTTTCACAAATCTGTGGTCAGATCTTACTCTCTGATCCTCTTCCTTCAATTGGTAACGTTTTTTCCCTAATTCTTCAAGAAGAAGCTCAGAAAGAAATTGCAATTACACACAGTTCTAATGATTCTGAACACATGGCTTTTATTGTGAACCAACATGCTAAAATACATTCTGATAGCAACAAAAGTGGATTTACTAAGAAAGAAAGGCCGAAGTGTGCTCACTGTGAGATGTTCGGTCATACCAAAGATAAATGTTACAAACTTGTGGGGTACTCCCCTAACTATTTCAAAAATCGTCAACCAAAAGCTGTGAATCAAGTTGAAAACTGAACTGATTCCTTGAATTTGAATTCCTCATCTAATCTGACTCATGCTCAGTGTCAGCAGCTGATCACTTTTCTGACTAATCAAATGCAGTCTGATAATAATCTTGATGCACTAGCCACCAATGTTACAGGTATTTGTATGAATGTAGAATTTCCTGACAAAGATAACACTTGGATCATAGACTCAGGGGCTACATCTCATATATGTTGTTCCAAAAACATGTATAACTCATATTCACCTCTTCATAATTCTAATGTTTTGCTGCCTAATTCCACTAAAGTTAAGGTAGAAGGAATAGGGAGCATCAGGCTGAATGATGATATTTTTCTGCATAATGTTCTTCATATACCTAACTTTAGATTCAATTTATTATCTTTATTAACCCTCATCAATGAGAATTGTTTCAGATTTGTTTTAGACACTAACAGTTGTATTCTCCAGGACCTCAAGACCTTAAGGAAGATTGGCATTGTTAAACAACATCACGGGCTTCTCCTCTTTGATTTTCCTAAGTCTGATTTAAATTCTGTTTGTAATCAAATTTCCAATTCTATTACGTATGACACTTGGCACCAAAGATTGGGTCATGTACCTACTTTTGTATACAGACTTATTACTAATAAAACTCAATTGAGTGCTATTGACTCCAATTTTCATTGCAGCACCTGTCATCTGGCAAAACAAAACAGACTACCTTTTACAAATCCTAACAATTTTAGGGCTAACTTTTTTTTATTTAATTCATGCAGATATTTGGGGACCTTTTCGGGAACCAACCTATGATGGATACAAATATTTCCTCACCTTAGTCGATGATATGTGTAGGTTTACCTGGATATACTTACTAAAGAACAAGTCTGATTGCATTAACATCATACCACAATTTTGTGCTTATGTGGAAAATCAATTTCAGTCTACTATTAAGATGTTTAGATCCGACAATTCTAAGGAACTTGCTTTTAAAGAATACTTCTCTAAGAAAGGCATCATGCATCAATTTTCTTGTGTAGAGAGACCACAACAGAATAGTGTTGTGGAAAGAAAGCACCTACACATTCTTAATATTTCTCGGGGTTTAATATTTCAGTCAAATGTTCCTCTCAAAGTTTGGGGTGATTGCATTAAAACTGTTGTGTTTCTTATGAATCGAACTCCTAGTCCTATTCTAAATTGTAAATCACCATATGAACTTTTATACAACAAACTCCCTAACTATTCTTCTTTCAGGACTTTTGGCACGTTATGTTATGCATCTACTCTTATTTCCAGCAGGCATAAGTTCAGCCCAAGAGCTACTGCTGCTGTCTTCATTGGTTACCCTCAAGGCTACAAGGGATACAAACTCCTTGATCTTAGCAACAATCAGGTTTTCATCTCAAGAGATGTACGTTTCTATGAGCACATCTTTCCTTTCAAACAGACGCCAACTGCAGCAATCAATGAGAATGCTGTCATTTCTGATATTACACCCAACTTGGTCAATCCCAACAATGAACCTGAAATTGATGCTAATGCAGATCTCCCTATTTCAACATCTCATTCACCCACATTACAGCCAGTCATAAACCAACCTGATTCATCTAATGACCCTCCAAGGAGATCAACACGAAACACAAAATCACCTTCCTATCTGTCAGACTACCATTGCTACAATGTGAGCACGGAATCTGCAATCATGTATCCTATACAGAGATATCTAGACTACTCCAGACTTTCAGAATCTCACAAACATTTTATATGTCAAATATCAGAAAATTTTGAACCCCAAACCTACAACCAAGCCATCAAACATAAACATTGGCGTTAAGCAATTGAAGATGAACTAGCTGCAATGGAAGTCAACAACACCTGGACAATTCAACCTCTGCCTCCTAATAAGAAACCAATTAGTTGTAAATGGCTTTTCAAACTTAAGCTTAATGCTGATGGAACAGTTGCCAAACACAAAGCTCGGCTAGTAGCAAGGGGATTCACTCAACAATATGGCTTGGATTTTCAAGAAACATTCTCTCCTGTAGCAAAGATCACTACCCTTAGAGTTTTACTCGCTTTAGCAGCATCCAAAAACTGGCACCTAGCTCAACTAGATGTCAACAATGCTTTTCTCAATGGTGACCTTGAAGAAGAGATATTCATGAAAATTCCTCAAGGATATGTTTCAACCAACACATGCATAGACTCCACCAAAGCTTCATTGGTTTGTAAACTCAACAGGTCAATTTATGGTGTAACGCCTAATTCTAATACTCAAATTATACAATATAAAATTATAATGTTTTATAATATTTTTGCAATTATATCATTAACAATATCTATATATTTATTTAATAAAAATAAAAGTAAAGAAAAGAATATCTTGTGAATTTAATACATAACATATCTTATTATTTTACACATTATTCCTTTTCCTTACTCTTTTAATACAATATATATATTCATAACGGAAAGAAAATTACAAATAATATGATTGACAAGTAAAGTTATAACAGATCCATCAAATAGCCTCCATATTCCAATTTCCTTCCATGTAGGACAGCAGTAACAATAACAGCAAAATGATCTGGAATCTCAAGTTGATCCATCTATTTATAATATATTTAATTAAAAAAAAAAAAAACAAAGAAAAGAAAGGAGTAAGAACAATATCCAATAAATACAATAATTCGAACGAATAAACATAATTATTTATAAATAAAATTTTAACATATATATATATATAAATAAATATTTATACAGATTAAATATTAGATTTTCTTGATACAATAAAATTTGAATTATACTTGTAGTGACTAGTCAGGATAAATGAGCATCATTATAACACCAACCAAAAGATATTCCACCTCCATTTCTTACTCATTTAAATCCCCAAGGTTAAACCTCCAGCTACAAATAATTCAAACTTTATCGTCTATGGCCATAGAGTATTAATTATCTTTAAAATGAGTAAAAGACATTTTAACAAATTATATTAATCATAAAAAAATTACTCAAAATAAATTTAAGAATTTATCATTATTTAAGCTTTAATTAAATAACACAAATTTAAATAAAATATATTAAGAACACTAATTAATTAAATGCCAATGACAATTATTATAAAATAATTAAACAATATAAAATGTGAATATATTAATAATTATTATGGATAAGAATAATCATAGAATAAGTAATAGTAATTAAAGGTTAAACAAATAGATGAGGTTAGAATCACCCCACTAAATAATAGAAATAACATAAATAAATAAACATGGTAATCAAAAGTTAAATAGTTAGATGAAGTTAGGAACACCTCACTGAATAAATAAATAAATAAAGTAATTAAAAGTTAAGGAGTTAGATGAGGTTAGTAACACCTCACTGAATAAATATAACAATAATGAGGTTAGGGGCACCCCACTAAATAAATATAAGCAAATAGATGAGGTTAGAGATACCCCACTAAACAAATATAATCAAGTAAATGACATAAATAAATATACATAATAGTATATAAAATTTTAAAAAGATAAGGTTCTCCTCCCCCTTACCTAAATAAACAAGAGCTACAACTTGAGCAGAACCTCCTCTTTTGAATTCCCTCTCTTTCCCTCTTACTTTCTCTCTCTCTCTCTATTTTCTCTTCCTTCTCACTAATTTTTTTTTTCTTCTATTCGTAAACCTTTGCTTTCTTCTCAAATTTCAGTTGCATGTTCTTCTCAATTCTAAAGCCTATTTATAGCAAAAGTTTATAATGATTACTATTCATATAATAATATTATAATCATCTAGTTACTATTCATTTTAATATTATATTAGAATTAGGATTGGATTTGGATTCCACACTTCCGTGCATTATTACAAAATCTACTATTCATAATAATATTTTATTCAAATGAAAGGAATTGGAATTCGATTGAATTCCGTCTGATTGAATTCATGATTACTACAATTATTATATATATATTACTATTCATTAAAATAATGATATATTTACTATTCATTAAAATAATAATATATTTATTATTCATAAATATGTAAATACGTATACGTAAATGGTAAAATATGTATAAAAATATGATAAACCTTCTAAAAATCTTAATAAATATTTAAAATCAAAATAACCTGTTTTATTTAATAAAATTTGGAATATTACAATTCTCCCCTACTTACAGAAATTTCGTCCTCGAAATTTTTATTGCTTAAAATAAGTAAGGATAATTTTTCTTAACTTCTTCTTCGAGTTCCCAAGTAGCATCTCCAGTAACATCATTCCAGATTACCTTTACCAGTGCAATCTGTTTGCCTCTCAACTGCTTGATCCTCCTGTCTGCGATCTGTACAGGCATTGTTTCAAATGTAAGGTTATCCTTTAATTGTACTGTATCAGGCATTATTATATGAGAAGGGTCAGAAATATATTTTCTTAACTGAGACACGTGGAAGACATTATGGAGATTAGAAAGAAAAGGTGGTAGAGAAATTTGGTAAGCAACAGGACCTATTTTTCTAAGGATTTGATAAGGACCAATAAATCGAGGAGTGAGTTTCTTTGATTTCATTACCCTACCAATACCAGCTGTTGGTGTAACTTTCAAAAATACATGATCACCTTCCTGGAATTCAAGAGGTCGTCTTCTTTTATCAGCATAACTTTTTTGTCTGCTTTGAGTCATTCTCAATTTTTCTTGAATCATTTTGATCTTTTCCGTGGTTTGTTGCACCAATTCAGGACCCAAGATTAAATTCTCTCCTGTCTCAAACCAACACAAAGGAGTTCTACACCTTCTTCCATATAAAGCTTCATAGGGTGCCATACCTATGCTAGAATGGAAACTGTTGTTATAAGTGAATTCAATCAGAGGCAAATATTTGTCCCAACTACCAGAATTCTCTAGCACACAAGCTCTCAATAAATCTTCTAGGGATTGTATGGTTCTTTCTGATTGTCCATCTGTTTGAGGATGATATTCAGAGCTAAGACGAAGCTTAGTTCCTAATGCTTGATGTAAACTTCCCCAAAATCTAGAAGTGAATCTAGGATCCCTATCAGATATTATGCTAGATGGTACCCCATGCAACCTTACAATCTCTCTTATATACAGTTCAGTCAATTTCTCTAGAGAATACCTAATGTTGATGGGTAAGAAATGAGCAGATTTTGTTAGTCTATCCACAATAACCCATATGGAATCAAACTTATGAATTGTTCGTGGTAAACCAACTACAAAATCCATTGCTATACTGTCCCATTTCCATTCAGGTATATCTAAGGGTTGTAACATTCCTGCTGGCTTTTGGTGTTCTATTTTAGCTTTTTGACAAATCAAACATGTAGCCACATATTGTGCTATTTCCTTTTTCATTTTGGGCCACCAAAACATTCTTTTGAGATCGTGATACATCTTTGTTGCCCCAGGGTGTATGCTCAACTTGCTCTTATGTGCCTCACCTAAAATTATTTTCTTAATTTCTGAATCATTTGGTACACATATCCTATTATTAAATCTCAAAACTCCTCTTTGATCTAAATCGAACTTTTCACCATCCTTTTGACCTATCAACCTCTTTTTCTTCTGAATGAATTTATCAACTACCTGAGCCTCACCAATTTGTTCATGTAAGTCACTAGTAATTTGAACCGCATGCAATTGTATTTTATCTTGACTTACCGTAGTTGATAAACTCATGTCTCTAAATTTTTCTATCAAATTCATCTCTTGAATCATTAATGAGGAGACATGTAAGGATTTTCTACTCAGTGCGTCAGCCACAACATTGGCTTTCCCTGGATGGTAATGTAATTCAAAATCATAATCTTTCAAAAATTCCATCCACCTTCTTTGTCTCATATTCAGTTCCTTTTGATCAAACAAATATTTCAAACTCTTATGATCACTAAAAACATCAAACTTACCACCATACACATAATGTCTCCATATTTTGAGTGCAAAAACAATGGCAGCTAGTTCTAGATCATGGGTTGGGTAATTCCTTTCATGAGCTCTTAACTGTCTAGAAGCATATGCTACTACCCTTCTATCTTGCATAAGAACACACCCTAATCCCATTTTTGAGGCATCACAAAATATGACAAATTGTCCATTAGGATTGGGTAAGGCTAAGACTGGTGCAGTAGTTAATCTTTTCTTAAGCTCCTGAAAACTATTCTCACATTTTTCTGTCCACTCAAAGGGTTGTCCTTTCTTGGTGAGTTGAGTTAAAGGCATAGCTATTTTAGAAAATCCCTCAATGAATCTCCTGTAATATCCTGCCAAACCCAAAAAACTACGGATTTCTGTTACCGTCTTTGGAGGTTCCCATAGTAGAATTGCTTCTACCTTAGATGGATCCACAGACACTCCATCTTTGGAAATCACATGTCCTAAAAACTTAACCTCCTCTAACCAAAATTCACACTTAGAAAGTTTGGCATACAGTTGTTTGTCTTTCAGGATTTGGAGAACAGTTTGAAGGTGTTCTTCATGCTCTTCATGAGTTCGAGAATATATGAGGATATCATCTATAAAGATCACCACAAAATGGTCTAAATACGGACGAAAAATCCTATTCATATAATCCATGAACACTGCAGGTGTATTGGTTACTCCAAAAGGCATTACTTGATATTCATAATGACCATACCTTGTTCTAAATGCAGTTTTCTGTATGTCTTCAGCTTTCACTTTGATTTGATGGTATCCTGATCTTAGATCTATCTTAGAAAATACAGTGGCTCCTCTTAATTGATCCATCAAATCATCTATCCTAGGAAGAGGGTATTTATTCTTTATGGTAAACTTATTTAATTGCCGATAGTCCACACACAGCCTAAAGCTTTCATCTTTCTTTTTGACTAACAAAACAGGAGCCCCCCAAGGTGATACACTAGGGCGTATGAATTGTTTTTCAAGTAACTCCTCTAATTGTTTCTTCAACTCAGCTAATTCAGAAGGTGACAACCTATAGGGTGCCATTGAAATTGGTCCAGTTCCAGGTATTAAATCAATCGAAAATTCAATCTCTCTGTCAGGTGGCAAACCAGGAATATCATTAGGAAAGACTTCAGGAAAATTTTGAACGACAGCTATATCTTTCAAGTTGACTTCCTTTTTAGCTTCCATAGAGGATAAGATTAAATATCCTTGAACTTTACCCCAAGGAAACTTGTTTATTGGTTTAGATAATGAAATCGATAGGTCCTTAGGATCAGAAAATATTATAGACTTTTCTGCACAATTAAGAAGAACGTGGTTGGAAGATAACCAGTTCATACCTAAAATCACATCTAATTGTGATAAAGGTAAGCAGATCAAATTTACAAGAAATTTTTTATCGCCAATAAAAATAGGACAGTCTGAACAAACCTTATTGGCAATTACAGATTTGTTTGTAGGGGTTGAAACAATCAAATTATTCTCTAAAGAAGAAATTGGTAATTGGAGGTATTGAACACAATTATTGGAGATAAAAGAATGAGTTGCGCCTGAATCATACAGTACATTTAAAGTTTTGCCTTTAATGAAACATTTACCTTGTATTAGATCGTTGTTTTGAGCAGCTTCAGTTCCGGTCATGGTGTAAACTCTTCCAGTTGTAGAAGGTCTTGGTTTGGATCCGGAAGTATTCACGTGCGTCTTTGGTTGTCCACACTCAGAAAATACATGACCAGGCTTTCCACACTTGAAACAAACAGGTCCTTTGAGATGACAATCTTTAGTATAATGACCCTGTCCACACTTAAAACACTTGGCTTGATTATTAATGGACCTACTGGAATTTCCTGCAAATTGAGAGGATTGGGGTTTCCATTGTGGTTGAACATAAGGTTTTCTTTCATTATCCCTTTTCTTATTAAATTGAGGGCCAAAAGATTTTGGTCTATTATCCTTATTATGATCAAAACCTTCCAAAAATCGACACTTGTGTATTAATGTGGGAAAATCAGAGATTTCTAATATCCCTACTGCCTTTCTTAATTCTGATCTAAGTCCATCCTCGAATTTAATACACTTCATCCTCTCATCAGGGTGATAAAAGAAAGTAGAGTATTTTCCCAATTCCTCAAACTTAGAAGCATATTCTCCCACTGTCATATTCCCTTGTTTTAACTGCATAAATTCTATTTCTTTAGCCCTCCTAACATCATTAGGAAAATATTTTTCAAAAAATTTGGTTCTAAATACTTCCCATGTAATGATTATTCCCCCTCCTTCTAATAATCTCCTGGTACTATCCCACCAATATTCTGCTTCTCCTACTAACATAAATACTGCATAATTTACTTTTTGGTTGTCAGGACAGTTCATAGCTCGAAATATTTTTTCTATTTCTTTAATCCATAATTCAGCTTTTTCAGGATTGTATCCTCCATCAAATTGGGAAGGGTTATTGCTTCTGAATTCTACAAGTCCTTGTGACTCTCCTGTTCTTCCTGGTGGTTGATTCCTTAACAAGGCGGCAGCCATGTCCCTAATAGCTTGTACAGCCTCTGTTAGTTCGGTATTCCTTCTTCCTGCCATCTGTAATTTTATAGATCAGTTTATAATAATAGAAACATGGTTAGCACATTTCCCCAAGTTACACATGGAACGTTGCTCTGATACCATTTAATGTAACGCCTAATTCTAATACTCAAATTATACAATATAAAATGTGAATATATTAATAATTATTATGGATAAGAATAATCATAGAATAAGTAATAGTAATTAAAGGTTAAACAAATAGATGAGGTTAGAATCACCCCACTAAATAATAGAAATAACATAAATAAATAAACATGGTAATCAAAAGTTAAATAGTTAGATGAAGTTAGGAACACCTCACTGAATAAATAAATAAATAAAGTAATTAAAAGTTAAGGAGTTAGATGAGGTTAGTAACACCTCACTGAATAAATATAACAATAATGAGGTTAGGGGCACCCCACTAAATAAATATAAGCAAATAGATGAGGTTAGAGATACCCCACTAAACAAATATAATCAAGTAAATGACATAAATAAATATACATAATAGTATATAAAATTTTAAAAAGATAAGGTTCTCCTCCCCCTTACCTAAATAAACAAGAGCTACAACTTGAGCAGAACCTCCTCTTTTGAATTCCCTCTCTTTCCCTCTTACTTTCTCTCTCTCTCTATTTTCTCTTCCTTCTCACTAATTTTTTTTTTTCTTCTATTCGTAAACCTTTGCTTTCTTCTCAAATTTCAGTTGCATGTTCTTCTCAATTCTAAAGCCTATTTATAGCAAAAGTTTATAATGATTACTATTCATATAATAATATTATAATCATCTAGTTACTATTCATTTTAATATTATATTAGAATTAGGATTGGATTTGGATTCCACACTTCCGTGCATTATTACAAAATCTACTATTCATAATAATATTTTATTCAAATGAAAGGAATTGGAATTCGATTGAATTCCGTCTGATTGAATTCATGATTACTACAATTATTATATATATTACTATTCATTAAAATAATGATATATTTACTATTCATTAAAATAATAATATATTTATTATTCATAAATATGTAAATACGTATACGTAAATGGTAAAATATGTATAAAAATATGATAAACCTTCTAAAAATCTTAATAAATATTTAAAATCAAAATAACCTGTTTTATTTAATAAAATTTGGAATATTACATATGGCTTAAAGCAAGCGTCTAGGAGTTGGTTTAATACTTTCAGCAACACTCTAATCTCACAAGGTTACAAGCAGTCCAAGTATGACTACACTCTATTCACAAGAGGTTCCAGCTCTACATTCATAGTTGTTCTAGTGTATGTAGATGATATTGTGCTAGCTAGTCCAAGCCCGCATATGATCCACATGGCCAAAACAATGCTCCAGCAACACTTCAAGCTAAAAGACTTAGGAGATCTCAAATTTTTTTTAGGATTGGAGTTGTCAAAATCACAGGAAGGCATTTATCTATGTCAACGACACTATGCACTAGCCATTCTTGAAGATTCTGGTATGGTTGCTTGCAAACCTTCAGCCATTCCAATGGAGGCGAATCTTAAACTTCATGCAGAATCAGGAACAAAGCTCCAAGACCCAAGCATATATAGAAGGATAATTGGGAGACTCTTGTATTTAACAATATCTCGGCCCGATATTTGTTATGCTGTCCACAAGCTGAGTCAATTTGTGTCCAATCCTCACATTGACCACATGAATGCAACAACATTGTTACTTCGATACCTCAAGCATATTGCTGATCAAGGTATTTTATTTAAAGATAATTCTGACACAAGGTTGCATGCTTATGTTGATGCAGATTGGGGTACATGTAGTGATAGTAGAAGATCCACAACAGGGTTCTGCGTGTTCCTGGGAAATTCATTGGTCTCTTGGAAAGTAAAACACCAGAAAACAGTTAGCAGGTCTTCAGCTGAAGCTGAGTACCGATCCCTTGCATCTGTGGCCAGTGAAATAATTTGGCTGAAAAATCTTCTAACAGACTTCCAAGTTACAACTACACATGCAGCAGTTTACTGTGACAATAAAGCTGCTATTCATATAGCCTCCAATCCAATATTCCATGAATGGACAAAACATCTTGAAATAGATCTTCACTTTGTGAGGGAACAAGTCACAAGAGGAGTTCTAAAATTATTTCATGTTCGGAAGTTTCATCAGCTTGCAGATGTATTTACCAAAGCTTTGCCAAGAAATGCTTTCCTGAACATATTGTCCAAGATGGGAATTGACAACATCTTCCTCCCATCTTGAGGGGGGGCTATTGGATTATGTTACATGGTTTACCGGCTATTATAGGTTATCAAATCTATTTATATATGGTTATGAATTATTTGTTATAAATAGACTCCTTGTATTGTACTGGTTAGACAATAATTCAGATCAATTCATTTTGCTTCCCTTCACTGTGGCTGATCCTATTGCATCTTTCATTTTCTTTGTTCACAAGAAGTTCATACTTCTAATATAACAAGTTACTATCTCCTATTAAAAAAAAGCGTGTAACATATTCAAATACGTTAGCATTATGGAGCTCTCTATATTCGACTATGTTATAAGATATCCTCTTTTTATATTACTACATTATATATGTAAAAAAAATACAATTTCACTTTTATACATGAATATAAGAAGAGAGATAAAATAATTATTATATATTATTTATTTTTATATAAAATATAATTTTAAAATACAAATTTTCTTTATTTCTCATTCAATTACACTTTATTAAACAACTACAAATTCTACTTTATTCTATTCTATTTTCTATTAAAATAATTTTCATTTATTTCCTCCCATACCTTTTAATTTCTCTCTTTCCACCGAACAAAGCATTAAGCATAAGTTCCAAGGGCCCCACCAACTCCTAGTGCCTTTAAGTTCCCACTACCACAGAATAAGCAACTTGTGGAGGAAAATGTCAACCATCGGCTTTTAAATGAAATAATTAGTTTTGGGTAGTTGATGTTCATATCATTCTAAGAACCAAAAAATTTCCTTTCCCTATGTCCTTTAGAGATGCATTTTTGTGTAGAGGTTGAAGACTTCATTTTAAAGAATTCTGTGAGTTGTGCTTTGATTGCTTTCCACTCTTGGAAATCATAAGCCACTAGCTAATAGCCAAAAGAAATGTTAATTTTATGTGCTGACCTGACCTGGTTATACTATTATTTTTATGAAATGTTCTCATTTGAATTTTTAGTACTTGATCCGGTACATAAGCTATCAAAGATTCAAAGTAATGTAAAATAAAAAATAAAAAAAAATATAAAAAAAAGGGTAAAAAAAAGTAGGCTATCAAAGGTTATACCCTAAAACAACGAAAATATTCTTAGTCAAGAGACAAACAAATGAACGGTTGAATAACTGACTCAAATGTTTAATTTAATGAATAAAAATTGACAAGTTTTGGATTGCACCAAGAATATTCTTTAACATATCCTTATAGACTAATTCGTTCGAAGCATGAAAATTGCCTAAATAAATTTTACCGGTCCCAACTAAGTGCATGCTTGGATTTAGTTGGAAAAATTAAAATTACTTTTACTTCCAAATCAACAAAAATTACCTTCTATGTTTTGTTCCTCGGAAAAAATGTGCATTAGATTTGTTGAGTATTATAATTCAAATATATAGTTTGTATGTATTATTTATATGTATAGTGTACATGTTTAGTCTAATATACATATAATACGAAAGTTTAGTTTGTATATGTATCGTTTGATGGTATTAATGATATAGTTAGATGGTATCATCTGATAGTATAATCTAATGGCATAGTATGTGGATATCATATGTGTACCTTAGTCTATCAATGTTATATATTTGCACCATCTATTAATGTACTCTATAAGTAAGTATTTGTATTACTACTTATTAATAAGAGGCATAAGTAGTCATGTGTAATTTGCAAATATGTATTTTTGTGTGTGTCATCCCCAACAAATTATGTCCTTGGAACATTTGAATTAAAAAGGAGTGTTGAGTATTGTATTTCAAATGTATAGTCTACATGTATCGTCTCTATATATAGTGTGCATATTTAGCCTGTACACATAGTTTGAAGGTTTAGTCTATAAGTGTATCGTCTAATGGTATAGTCTGAATGTATCTTCTGATAATATAGTTTGATAGTATAGACTATAAGTATCATCTGTGTACCTTAGTCTGTCAATGTTATATGTTTGTATCATTTATCAATGTACTTTATAAATATGTGTTTGTATTACTACTCATTAATAAGAGTTCTGAGTAGTCACGTGTAATACATAAGTGTGAGATTAAAGTTTTTATCTACTTAGTTTTCACTCTCTGATCTTTGTTATGTGTGCATTTACGTGTTATCCCCAACAAAAATTCCAAAAAAAAAAATACATTCTTAACTTTTATCTAATATAACCAAATCTTTCCATACAAATAATTAAGAATCAAATTTCTATCGACATACTTAAAAGTTAACTAAATGCTAAATGAGTCGAACTTTATTAGTAAATTTGTAAATAAAATTAACTTAGAGTTTTGAATTTTGAAAATAAAAAGTGATAAATAACAAATTGATTTTTTCTTATGTAGCAAGATAAGAGAATATATATATATATATATATATATATATATATATATATATATATTTTGAAGAGAAGAGAAAATATATATATTTAAAATGGTTATTTTGGATAGTTACTTTTATTTAAAAATTAAAGAAGTCAAAAAAACTTTCTTCCTTTTCTTTTCTCATCTCACCTCTAGTTTTTCACTTCCCAAATTTTTCTCTCCTTTAATTAATTTTAGTTCCACCTAATTTTCTTTCTTGTTTCTACTCCGCACACCTAGAAAATTGTCATCCTCAAGCAACGTGTATCTTAAGATGAAATACCATTATTATGCTTCTTCACCAATACTCTTCCATTGGTGGGAAGGAGGGGAAATTTGACAATAGTTAAATCTTGATGAGAAAAAAAAAATTCTTTTAAATAAATAAATAACTCTCGAAGAAGAATGAAAGAGAAGAGAAATTTATTTTTTAATTTTCAAAATAAAATTATTTTACTAATAACTTAACCAACAAATTTGTTCAAATAAAGCATAATGGACTTTTATGTCTAAATATTTTGGTACATGTTAATAACTTGGGCATACTAAATTTGGATCAACTCATGTTAACAAATCTCTATCTATCTCTCTAATGAAAAATTTAAAAAAAAAAAAAAAAAAAAAAAAAAACAAACAAACAAACACCTATCTTGTGTGATGTGAAAATTAGGAAGAGTTTCTAATCTAAATTGTTAATGGAGATTTAAAATTAATATACTCTCCCAAAGCACGCCTTATTCCAAGGTTACAACTCGTGCTCTATTTGTACCCATTACATCCAAGGAACCTGGAAGCACTTGCTTCCTAAGCACCTTTTCTAAAGATCTTTATCTCACTAGATCTTCGCCCTTGAGTCCATTAAGCAACTAAAGATTCTCATACTAACATCAGTCTCTCATTTCAAAGACAGTTATAATACGGACTGTTACCAGATTATGTCAAGAGTAATTTGTTAAAAGTATTGTTATTAGTTTATTAGAAAGTTGTTACATGCAAATAAGCTTTACAAATAGAGCACTTACACATTTTTATTGTATCTTTTTCAATCAGTTGGATTGTTTCTATGGTACTCTTCTCTATTTCGAGCTTTACGATGCATGATCATATTATATTGTTGTATTTTTTCATGATGTTCAGATAGATTAATTGCATATATAGAAGAGAATTTAAATAAGTCATTTTGAGGTGTCAAAGTAAATATTCTCATGTACTCCAAGAGATGGATGCCAAGGTGTTTGGTTCCTAACTTGAATTAAGGAAATTATCAACTTCCTTCTTTACGTGTACATCTTTGGTTACTTAACCCAGGTTCATCAGTTCAAGCACATACGTACTATACTATTTCTATGTTCATAGTAGAAAGAATAGGATACATGCACACAAATGAGAATGAGGACAATCATAACAGAATAAGCCTTTTCAAATATGAAGTATCTAACATACACTTGTCCCAATGAAGGCTGTAAAATCGTGTAACAAAAGCATGTACTAGCATTAGCAACCCAATTTCATGTAAGTTCAAAAACTAGATGCAGTTTCTTGAGTTCTTTTAGCACTATTCTCTAATCGGAATTAAAGTTTCATCTTGAGAACCAATGCTGACATTAATCGTAAACATTTATTGTGCAAATTATCAAGATGAAATTTCAATTCTAATTAGAAAATAACACAAAAAAACACTTAAGAAATTGCATCTAAATTTTGTCTTTCGTGTAAACATCCAGGTTTATATCTTTGCATGGCAAAATCATATATACATTTTTCTTTCCTTTACAATCTGCATTCTGCAGCTATCCAAATTAAATTTCAGAGCACAGCGTTACCGTGATTCCTTTTCTATTAACAAATTGAAGAGAAATTTTTCAACAAGATGAAATTTGGCTGGAAGATGAGGGCATTCTTGTGAAAAGATTGCTACCCGGCAGCTAATAGCCAAAGCATAATTAAAGATGATATTGAAGTTGAAATCCAGCTTAAGAATGCTAGTGCCACCGAAATCTGGTACTTTTGGCACTCCTCACCAAAGTGGCAGTGTCCCAGATCATGAAAGTACAAAACTGTGATGCCAGCTGAGGCAGAAGCTGCTGCCAGAGATAGTGTTGCTGTTACCTGTGGAGAATGGACAGTAGCAAAGAAGAAAACTTGTGAAATGATAAACATCTTAACTACACTAGTCTTTCTGTGTGTAACAAACTAAGCCATTGTTTGAATAAATTTCTCCATAAGCACTTATATGAGAAGAAAATATTGAAGTAGAATCAATTGAGATTCTCCTGTATGCCAAAATCAATTTATGCACTTCTATAAAAGTTCTCTCATTTAACCTCTCCAAAAGCTTAAGTGCATAAGTTGATTTTAGCTTATGAGAGAAACTCAATTCATTCTACATTCTTATTGCCTTCTCTTATAAGTGCTTATGGAAAAATATTATCCAAACAAGGCCTAATTAGGAAAGTTGGGAAATGTAAAGGTTAACTTAGAAACTAACCCAATCTCCAACCACAAAGAGGCTAATTAGTACTGGGTTGAGGAGGACCTTCTTTCTTGCCAAAGCATATACATCCAATAAAGCAAGGACAAAACTCCAAATGATTTGTAAACCCATTGAAGCTATCAAGTAACTGCACAATTACCACTGGAACAGTCAGCATTTGAAGTATTCCACATCCAACATCCAAGCATTGGTATTGAAGTATTGATTGATGAACAATGCAAGATTAATTTCAGGACCACCACTCCACCAAAAGCAAAATATTTCATGAGAAACATGCTTTTATTATTGTCTGAGAAAAGCAAGAACATAGACTTAAATAGAAAACAATGATTTTGAAAGTAAGAAGGTATATCATATTCACACTCCATTGAGGTTTAACTGGAGACCTCCGACCTTTGCAAACACTTCGTCTCGACTACGACCCTAGTTTCTACCTAGCTACAGCCAGATCAGTCACCCTTTGCACAAAGAGCCAGGGTGCATAAAAACACTTTCAGAATATTCTCGCATCCATGCATAAAGTAAGTGACTGTGAAAAGAGCTTTAAATGATAGATTCATGGATATGAATATGATACATTACAGAAGTGAAATATGGTCTAAAAGTAAAACTCATTGCCTTTTTACAGGAACAGAACAAAATAGAAGAGATGGGTATCGTCTAAACGCATCCACATCACACCAATTACTCCGGATCCAGATACCAACCATACATGTTATGCGTAATCTGTTGCAACAAAACGACCTAATAGACCTAATTATTCAGCGGTAAAGGCATTTTTTCCTCAGAAGGTAAACACAAATCTTCAAGCACATCTTCACTGCTTCAAAATCATTTGGAATTGAATAGTTAGAATACCAAGTAGGTTGTGTTATCACAATTTGAAAACCAAAGGGCAAGCAGAGTCTTGTAAGTATTGTTATAGACTAGGGACACAACGATTAACCAAAATGAGTAATTAATTACGAAAAAGCAATAAGTAATGTGTTGGCCAGATACAGAGAGCATCTAGCAAAAATAGATTTCCAGCATTCACACATTCACAAATTGTAACCTTTGCATGATCACACGATTCACATCTCATACATAGTTTAAGTTCGATTTGCAAGATAAAATATGATACATTTAATCTTTATCAAATGGTTCCTATTGGCTGAATGCAAGAATGCGAGAAATCTTTGACTACAAGGAATCCAGATCTGCATCTGGTCTAGGCACTGAATCTAACAGAAAAAGGAGATATCCTAAGAAACATCATGAAAACTCCTTGGTGTGGTTGAATAACAACAGTTTCATGAAATAGTAAAAAATAAAAAGATTGCTACAAAACAAAGGTTATAAACAATGTGGTAAAGGGACAGAAGGATTTAACACATTCATGTAACAATTTGATAAAGATCGGACAACTCATATTTTATCTGGGTATATGAGACTATTCATAGTCCAAAAAGGTAGCAAGATTCATTAAAATACGCATCCGAGATTTAAACTACCCGATCTTCATTCAACAGTGCCAATTCATTGCTGCATTAAGCTAAAGATGCTTGAAAATGCTAATTTGACTGACATGCATACACTCACACATCCAAATATGAAACTGAATCAATCACAACAAACAAAAAATGACTAACATATGACTAATGTGTTTTGAGAACACAACACTGACTCATGAAAACCACACCAAACAGAAATAATGAATGAACTTTCAGAAAACAAGAACAAAAAACAAGATCTTTACTGGAATGAGAGGTGAAGGGTATTGACTAATTACCAAAAAGCAGTCAAATTAAAGAAACTGGTTGTGGTAGCCATGGAAGCAATAGACCCAGCAGCAAAAATGAACTGTGACATCCTAAGAACCAGCCCAAGAAAAGTGCCAGGTGTCCCACAAAAATCCTTCATCTTTCTCCACCAAATCAAATCAATGTTCACAATCTCAGTGGCTAACAACGAACACCCATCTTCAGATTTCAGTCCAATGCACAGAACAAATCATGAATGACCCCAAAGGTGAGACTTTTCACAATTCACATTCACTTCACACGCCCATCACACACCACACAAACAAACAGGAAGATAAGACACGGAAATAGAGACACCAGAGAAGAACAACAAGACAAATCAGAGATTCCAAGTGGAATTTTGAATCTGGCTGAACACAACACAACTAATTAGAGTGAACGGAAAGCATCGAAACTGCTGAAGAGATAAAGAGGCCGTGAACAATTAATATGCTATTAATTTATATTATTTATTAACAAAAGTTTGGGAGTATCTTAATCATCCCACATGGCTAGATTACCTTTTTAATCACTTTTTTTACTCCCAAACCGTAAATTTATTACTCAATTTAATTTCAGATCACACGTAACATTCTAATTTTAACCATTAGAAGATAAATATTTGACAATCAAATTGAAATTATGAATTTTATAAAATTTAATAACTAAAATTTCATAATTAAAAAACCACACCAAAATTATGGATTGGTTATTATAGAAGTTACCATAACTTAAATACTACTTTACTCTATAAAAACTGATATGATAAGAAGAAAGTATACCTTATTAAAATATATTATATGATATTAGAAGAAGTTTAATTTAGTATCCCTTTCTTTACATCCATAAAATTGGAATACCGAGACCCTTACACAAGATTTGAGCCCTAATTCTACTCTAACCATTGTTGATAGATAAAATTTATTAAGAATGATGATATATATATATAATTTATAATATTATTATTTGTGTTATCTCTTTTCACCATATTATTTATTTCATATTCAATTTTTTTTTTATCTCTCACTTTATTATAAAATTTGCTAGACAATTTATTGTACAAGTATTACTTCTCTTATAAGTTAGGTTATTTTTATATTTTAATATTTTTTCAAACATTATTCCTTAAATTTAAATTAAATTAAATTTTAAGTTTAAACACATCATATTAAAAAAAGAGAGAGATTTATTTTTTATTAAGATAAAATAGACTAATATTTTCGTAGAGCACATTATTGGGAAGAGACAAAATTTGAGATATTTATAAAAATAAAAAAAATAAAAAATAAAAATAAAAAAAATAAAAAGAGGAACTAAAAATACTGTTAATGCTTTAGACTTTAAATAAATTACTTTTATATATAAATATGAACCCTCAGTTGAATAAGTGTTTTTTTAGGTGTTATTCTCGTTCTTTTTAAGCCACACCACTTATCATAACTTTTAAATACTAATTTTAATTTAATTTAAAATTATATTTTGACGGACTTTCAATTTGAAGATTTTATAATTTAGATAAACTAAATTTTAAGATTAATTACTTTAATCTTAATAAATATTAATTTAATTTAAATTTTAAATTGACACAATATATCAATAAAAGTGAGGTGTCCTGATTTTATAATTTATATCCGTAATTTTCTATTTAATTCAATCTTATATATTTTAATTTATTCTTATATAAAAAAAATTAATTTTTAATGATAACTCTTTTATTGCAATAAAACATTTGTATTAACTCATTAGATTCCCACCTCCTTTCATGTGAGGATGTCAAAACAATATATATTTATAGATAAAATTTACAATGGGTAAAAAATGAATATTTTAAATGAATACTCACACATAACGGGTAAAGACATTTTTTATATTTGTATGTTAATAGGGATGGTATGGGTTTTATAAATATGATTTTATTTAAATTTGTATGAATTTGATTTTACTTGTGCTTTGTTTGAACTTATAATAGCTAATTATTGTATTATATTATCTTTTATTTTGATTTATGTATAATCAAAATATTTTATTTTAACAATTATTGTTTGAACTTTAAATGTATGTGATTGAATGTTTAAAATTCAGTTGTTAAATTCACTAATGTTATTAGTATAATTGTGAAAAATATTTGAATTTTAATTTTATAATCTTTAAATTTTTTATATGCAGATTTTATTTAAATTTTAGTTATAATATTCAAAAAAAATATTATGCTAATTTTTATAACTTTTAGAAGAAAAAAAGTTGTTACAAATAACTAAAATATATGGTTAAAATATACTCCCATGAGAACAATTTGATGAGATATATGCTTGTATAAAAAACATTTTCAAGAAACCATATTTCTTAGGAATGTTATTTTTTAGATGGTAAACTAATGTAGACATTTTTAACTTTAGATTCCTAAAGACGTAAAAGTATTTTTCATATCAAACATTCTCTAAAAAATATTTCCACAAAGTGATGTATATATGTCATGGAAGTTATTAAAAATTTAATATCGAAAAGAGAATATTGTTACTACACATGGAAAATTTTTAGAGATGTTTGTTACTTTAAGGGAAGGTTTGATACACGGAATGTTTTTACTTTTTTGAAAATCTTAAATCAGTGATCTTAATTTTCCATATTGGGTAGCTATTTGAAAAAAAAATTCTAGAAATATAGTTTTAGGAAACCATTTTTATCTCACTTCACTCAAAGACATTTTTATGGAGGTAGAGATCCAACTTATTCCCTAAGTTAGAGGAAAAATTTTGTATATACTAATATATAAAGGAGATACTCCTTTTAGTAATCATCTTGGCCTTCACATTTTGTTAACCATTATATCCTTTCATTTTAAAAAAATTAAAAAATAATAATAATTTTTTTTTATCAAAATCAAGACTTTAAAATTAATGGACTAATCATAATACTAGATCAACATATATTCATTACTTAATTTTTATTTTATCTTTAATAGAGGCACGAAGTGCCTCGACTCCACTAGTATATATAAAATTATCACAGTATCCTTTTTAAAAATAAAAAATCTCTCTCTTTCTCTTTCTCTATCACTCTCACTCTCACTCCCCCTCTCTTCCTCTCTCCCTCATTCTATTTCTCTTTCTCTCTCACTCTCACACCCCTTCTTTTCCTCTCTCCCACTTCCCTTCTCTCTCACTCTCCCTCCCTCTTTCTCCGTCACTCTCACTCTCACTCCCCATCTCATCCTTTCTCTCTCTCTCTCTTCTATATCTCTATTTCTCTTTCTTTCTTATATCACATTATTTCTTGACCATGTCAATTTTAATAATATTATTAAAATTTGTTTTGTTTCCACATAGTAATGATATTTGTTAACTTTTATTTATTTATTTATTTGAATGAAATAAAATAATATATTTTTATTTTTTATATTTTTTATCTAACATTTTTCTTTGTTTATTTATAAATTTTTAACGTTTTAAAATAGTTTAATGTCATATGAATAACGAGGTATGAACAAATAAATATATCTAAAGGAATTTATTTTAATAAAGGATATTTTTATAAAAAAAATATTTATATACCTAAAAATATATTATTATAACATGAAAATATTTAATTCCTAGGAATTCTATATAAATATTTTTAGGAACTTTCATACGTAATTAAACAAATTTTAGTTATTCTCAAGAATAATAATTTTCAAGATTTAAATTTGTAATTTTCAGAAATTATGATTGTTGAATATAAATTTTTTTCCCCTACTAAACACTCTAACACTACCATGCATTATTATTATATAATGTTATTGGGGACCAAAAATATATTTCTTAAATGGATAAAAACTAAAGAAAAACTTTTAGAAAAATTAAATCGAAAATTCATTCATTTTATAAAAGAAAAAAAAATGTTCAACTCAAATAATTTTTTTATAGAAAATATCCTTTAGCAACTTTAGTAAAACAATTTTAGAGTTATATGCAGATATACCAGTAACACAAATCAAAGAAGTTAATAATCAAGGTTTAAAATATAGAAAATGATTTAAGTATATAATATATATCCTGGTATGCCTTCACTTCAAAATTTATATAGGACACACGAATAAGAGTTAATTTGCTCAAAGTTTTTATCAATCAGGGAAATAGAATAAATCAAATTTCTTACATAAAATCATTTTTTAGATAAACTCTTTAATTTTACTTCTACATGTAAGTATAAATTTTTCAAAAATCATTAACTCAAAGTGGTTTGATAATTATACTTTTTGATAAAATCTAGAATTTGATCCACACCTTAAATATGAAGTCATAATACTAGAAATACTACATTTTTTTAATAGCAGTTGTCCTAATGAAAAAGAGTTGTAACTCCTTATAAAAAATAAATAAAAAATAAAAAAACAAAGTATAAATTTAACAAAACTTTGCATTCATGTATTAAAAAACCACATTACATTTTAAGGCTTCCCATGATGAGTTCAAATTAAGTTTAAATATATAATTTAGACTATATAAACCTTAATTTATTGACAAAAGCATAAACTTCTTGTTTCTTCTGCACGAGTTTTTCATTAATTCCTACTCAAGAAATACACAATGGAAGTTCCAAATTTTGTTGCATTCCTTTCGGTAAGTACTCCCTTGAACGGGGGCAATGGATCCGGATCCTCTGACTTTGAGATATCAAAATTATGGTAACTTAACACATCTCAATCGTTGAATTTGTAATAATAGATCAGATTGTGACACGTGTACAAAATATATTTTAACTTAAATGTACACGTGTCACAATCTGATCTACTATTACAAATCCAATAGTTTAAATGTGTAAAGTTACCCTAACTTTCCCCCTCCAAAGTCGGGGGATCTATTTCCGGGGGCAATGGGTCAAGGTCATAGTCACTTTTACCATTGTCAAATCATGAAATGTAGTAGAGGAGAAGTACCATTCTTACATTTTGTTCTGTAACGAGCTGTAAATTCTGGAATTGGAATTCTCTATATTTTACAAGATTGTCTTCGGATAAAAGTTCCATGATGGGACCATAAGTTCTTGAAATTGGAAGATATGTTGTGCTAAAAAACCATGCAATTGAGCACTCTTGAACTTATCATTTGAGATAAGATGGTAATCAAGAATGTTTTGAATTAGCCATATTGATGAAGGAACACACATAAAAAAACTGGAAGAAATCAAAGTGAATAAGTCAAGTCAACAAGATTCAAAACTAAACTAAGGATAATGCCTAGAGATACAAAGAAAGAAAAAATATCCCTCCCTGACTCCTTTACATTTATGCAGATTATGATTTCTTCTCTCATCAGCATACATTGGTCCTTTTTGCATTACTAAATTTCTTACGTTAAAAAAATTGCTAGAAACACATTCTTTATTATTTGAAGAAATTAAATAATAACCACAAAATTAGTAAGTCTCACTTTAAATTTAATAAATCACACTCATGAATTTGTAGTTTCTAGTAAATTCTAATTAATAACACAAAATGTACCAACATATATTATATTTATTGTGTAGGTAAAAATAATTTTTAATGATACATTATCATTATAGAATGTATGTTATTATATGACAATTTTCTTAGCACTTCTATAAATTTAATTTCTCCATATTTCATCTTATAACTCCACTTGTACTGCTATTTTCAATTTTGTGCAACTTATGGTAGTTTACATGCTATGTTGTTAATTTAAATCTTGAAAAGTAGTTTCCAGGTGGAGCAAAGTGAGACACAAATCACAGCCCAAACTACTAGTAATCTAACATAAGCAGTAAAAGCAATTTAGTTCTGCAGGGAGAGTACCATCTCGTTTTACCAATTTTGTCATGAATACTTGAAATAAGATGAAATCGTCACAACCAAGTTTAAATATACACTCAATTAAACTAAACGTGGTTGATTTAACCCAACATATGCCTACATCACATATCCTTGTTATATTGCAAATCTGAATCTATCAATAAAATAGGAAATTATTAAATATCAAGTTGATAAATTTAGTCATGACCATGTTCTTATTGGAAAAGGAATTCACTATGATTAGAGCATATAGTACACTACTATAAATTATGAATGACAAATAGTTTAAGCTGAATAAATGAACTAACTAAAACATGGCAAGTCTTCTGGTTTAGGGTAGGGGCTAGGTTGCAGAAGAAAGAGTCCTTCCAACTAGTTGAAGCTTCGGTATATAAATTGAAATTACTATTGTACATAAAGGGCCTTTGATCACGAATATAAAATTCTTTCTTCACCTCATCATCTTGCTAAAAAACTTTACTATCCCATCTATCATCTCCTCATAGTACTAACTGGGATGCCATGATTCACAATCTGAAAGAAACCTTATGTCCCTGATGCTTCTATAACTCTCTCGACAACCATTTTGCATTCACCAGGATCTTCGTGAGTTCTTGCATGATCTATAACATGAATAAATCAGAGGTCCTTTTGAAGGTATCAGGTGGATGATAGAATATGCAAGGGATCTTGGTAATCCCTACATCCTCAAGTCCTTTCACACCAAGTTTTGTCTCATCAAATGCTTTCAGCTCCTTTGCTCTTTGAGAATCTTCCATGCATATCTCTTCCTTTTCACTTATAACGGTGAACCCCACTGTCCTTCTTGTTGGAATGGCCTGAAACTTCTCTACAAAATATTGTCTTGAAAATGCACAATACAATATTATCGGCGTTTGAAATATGTGAGGAAGCAGTATCTATGATAGAAAACCAAAAAGTGATTCTGAATCTGATGGAACAAACACATAGGCAATAAAAACGAGTAAGTTGTCGTTGCAGTGGACCAATTATGTACTAGACACTTGTGGTCACATTCAGCTCCTATCTGATCCATAGCAAAATGGACATCTCCATTTCTTGTAATCTGGATGTGACAAGTGGATTATAGAGAAATTAACGGTCAAGATGTAAAAAAAAAAAAAAAAAAAAAAAAAAGGCTTGACAACCATTGCTACTCCAATTTAGTGAAAACACGTTGAAATGGTGAAGCTAATCTTATTCCCAACTAGAAGGAGAGAAAGACTGAACCTATCTTTTCGAAGAAGTTTTCTAGATCAAAATGTAGTATTTTGTTTATAAACGAAGAGAGAAAATGAGTAATATAAAGTGGGAAGATACTGATATTTTATTAAAGAGCTCTATAAAAAGAACACAAACTATATCAGATTATATATCCATAGTTTATGGGCATAATAACATTATTTGAAATTTAAAAAAAGAATTGAAATAACCTAATATTTAGAATGTAAATAACTTAACAAAAAAATTCCTACAAACTAGGAAACAAACTTTGACTCAGTCAGCTTTCGTAGGCAGGTGTTCAACAAATCTCCTCTTTGCTTAAAAAGCTGAATACTCCTAGGTTGGTTCTCAATGCTTCAAATTTGACTTTTGGAAGAGCTTTTGTTAAAATATCTGCACTTTGATCTTCAGTTCTACAATAAATTAGCTTGATTTCTCCTTCTCTTTGCACATCTCCTAAGAAAAATAACTTAATCTTAAAATGCTTAGTCTTACCATGAAAAATTAGACTGTTTGAAATAGAAATAGTTGCTTGATTATAAAAAAAAAAAATCTATGTTAGCTCAATTTGCTCCATATGTAAATTAGCAAGTATAGGCCTAGGCCAAATAGCTTGATTCACAGCTTCTTTAAATTCTCCAAGTTCCAAGACAACGATATTGCACCTTTGACAAATCTCAAATAAAGATCTTGTGCCTCTAACAAGAATGTCATCTACATCATCATTAAGGAACAATGAGTTTTTTGGCAACTGCTTCATCATTGATTCCTCCAACTCCATTGTTGATCTTCCATGAATTTGACATCTCTACTCACAAGAATTTTTCCATTTCATGGTTGAAAAATTCTATAAGCTTTGGAAGTGTTGTTATATACAATGAAAACTTCGAATTCATCCTTCTTGTAAAGTTTGTCTCTTTTAATCTGTGGAACATAAGAAAAATAAACACAACCAAAGATTCTCAGATTTTGTAAATTTAGTTTGTACCCAAACCAACCTTCAAATGGAGTTATTTAGTTCAAAACTTTGGTTGCCAGCCTGTTCAAAAAAAATACAGTAGTGCTTGCAACCTTTGCCCACAACTTCTTTGACAACTCTTTTTCATGTAGCATACACCTTGTCATCTCCATGATATACTTCTATTTTTTCTTTCACTCACACCAATTTGTTGTGGAGTGTACAGTACAATGAGTAGGTGCTCAATTCTAGCTTATTCACAGAATTTATCAAAAATAGCATTTGTATATTCTTTTTCATTGTCAGGCCTTATTGTTTGTAACTTGTAGCCACTTTAATTCTCCACCAATGCAATTAAAGATGATACTCTTTGAGGTCCTTCAACATCTGTGTGTACAAGTTACAACTTGTAACTTGCTCTTCATGTTGTTTGAGGAAATGGTCTTCTAATTAATTTGCCATATTGACAAGTCACACAATCAACCATCTTGTCTTCAAGTATTGTCACACCTTTCCCCAAGGCATGTTTTTGCATGTACAACAGTCCATCATGACGAAAATGCCCAAGTCTCTTGTGCCATAATTCAACATTTTTTGTTGTGCTTGAAAAAACAATTTGCTCCTCCTCTATTTATGGCATAACTTTTAGATCTCATTTTCACCTTGAATACATCTTTGTCTTTTGCTTCTTTGATTAAACACCAGTTATCTTCAAATATGACTTTAAAGCCCTTTTCCACAAGTTGTGCAACATTGAGAAAATTTTGGTCAATGTTAGACACATATAAAACATTAGAGATACACTTCAAACTTGTCAAACTTTCAATAACAATGGTTTCTATTCCCTTGACCGAGATGAAATCACCATTTCCAATTTTTACTTTGGAAAGAATGGTTTTGTCAAGCTCTTTAAAAAGCTTCTTGTCATTGGTCATATGATTTGTGCAGTAGATGTCTATTAACCATGAGTCACTAGAACAATTACTTGTAGCAACATGTTGCAACAAAAAGTTGCTCAACTTCTTGTTCCTCCATTGTCACCTTTGCCACTTCCGTTGTAGACTTGCAAATTCACTCTATATATCTCATATTACCACATTTTATGCATTTGACATCTGGCCTCCACCAACACATTTTTTGAGGATGATTTGTCTTTTTCCAATGTCGATAGGGAGGAAAAGTCTCGCCTTGTAGTTTGTTGAAGCCTTTTAATTTGTTGTTTTTCTTGTCTTTGAAATCTCTTTGAATTTTGTGCTTTCATATGAAAAGCACCTTGTACTATCTCCTTATGTCTCATCATTCTTCTATACTCTTGTGTTTGTAAAGCATTTATCAATTCTCCCAAGGTGATGGTTGACAAATCTTTTGACTCCTCTAAAGCTGATATCTTTGATTCATATTTTTTTGGAACACTCACAAGAATTTTTTGTACAACTCTTTCATCTGAAAAGTCCTTACCAAGAAGTCACACTTTGTTTGCTATGCTTAAGAGTCTATCAACATGGCCTTTGATGATTTCTGTCTCTTTCATGCTCTACACCCCGAATTCTCTGATCAAGTTGAAAGCTTGCATGCCTTTAGTTCTTTCACAACTATGATATTCTGATTTGAGATACTCCCAAATGGCTTTGAGAGACTTCAAGTTCATAATTCTTGTAAATATTAATTTTGACACAACAGAATAAAGGCAATTTTTTGCTTTGGCCTTTATTATCTTCATCTTTTTGTGTCTTCATCTGACACTACAAAAAATATGCAATTTGGCGATCACCAGAATCAGTCGCTAAATTGTTAAAATCGGTCGTTATTTACCTTAGCGATGAAATTAGCTACTGAATTTAATCAGTCGCTAAAACCCTGGTCGCTAAGCTATTTAGCGACGAAAAAATTTTCGGTCATTGTTTAGTGACCAAAAATTTCGGTCGCAAAATGGTTGCAATGATTTTGGTCACTGAAGTGTATGGGACCAACTTAGTGACCGAATAAATCGGTCGCTAAATATTTATTTTTTATTTTATTAAATTTTATAGACGTCGCAAATTTGGTCACTGTGAACCACTCATATTTGGCCTCTTAAGGATTTTATTTCACAATACTTAACTTTTTAGCATGTTTGTCCTTAATTACACAATTTCTGGAAACTTTCTAGAAGGTCATCCATCCCTATATTACTCCAAGTCAAACACGCTTAACTGTAAAGTTCCGATGAGATAAGCTATCGAAAAGCATATGCATGTTGTTAGTATAAGTAGTACAAATTAATTCATTTAAGTCATCTGCAACTATCCAATCTCATACTTATACTATCTTTGGATCCTTATCATTTTGGTGTATCCAGACCGTTATAAATATATAATAATTATATTACTAATAATAATAATTATATTGTATTTAATTAATCTTTATTTATATATATACTTACTTTTATAATTAACAATCTACTTATTTCTATTTAAAATTAATTTTATGATAAATTTAAATTATTTATTATAAATTTAAAATTTTAAGTAATAATTTATATATTTTAAAATGAGAAGGGTTATAATAACACTGGTATAACTTTTACTAAGTATTACACCACTTAATAATTTTATATTAAATGTGAATTTTGTGAACTCAACCGTTAGATTAAAAGTTCATATCACTTTATATGTTTATATCAAGTTTTGTTAAAATTGAACAACAACTTGAAAGTAATCAAAGTGCTCATAATTTATTTGAAATATATATATTACATCAATTTTGTTTTACAAGAATGAAGTATCAAATCATCTTGAATTCATATAAAATTTTGTATATATGATCCTAGAATAAAAAACTTTCAATCTAACGGTTGAATTTATAAAATTCACATTTAATATAAATTTATTGAGCGATATAATACTTATTAAAAGTTACACCGATGTTATTATAACCCTTCTCTTTTAAAATATTATTTTTATAAATTAAATTTTAACATTTTAAATAAATTATTAATTAACTTAACATATTTATTCATCTTAAATCTAAAATATAAAATTCAAAAAATGTATTTATCCTTGTTTTATTTTCTAATTATCAACCATTAATAAAATACTAATTTAAAATATTATCTAGTTATATCATAATATTTTATTTTCAAGTTTAAAATCATATATTAGTTATACAAAAATATTAAAATCATATAGTAAATTATTAATAAGATTCTAGTTAAATAATTTAAAATAATTTAAAATAATCAATTTTATCACACAACAATAAAGAAATACTAATAGTTAAGAAAATACATTTGTACTCTTTCTATTAGAAAGAGAGAGGATGTTATAATTCTTTTTTTCCTTAAGATATCACATCTCTTCTATCAATAAAATTTAAATATAAAAATTTATTTAAAATAAATTTATTATAAGTTAGAAATATATATTATAAATATGGATCAAAATAAATAAGAAATTTTAAAAAATTCATATACTCTAATTTAAAAAATGCCTAAAAATCCAATCATAAAAAAAAACTTCTAAATATTTTTTCACATAAATAACTATTGGTATTAATTATGTAGGAGTGCATATAAATATTTTTTTTATTATAAATTAATGTCTTGCTCTTACAAAAAATGAAAATGGGATTGATACTCAACAACAATATTATCATCACTTTTAAGCAATTTATAAATTTTTTTAAGTTTTATTTAGCGACCGAATAGAATTTATCGCTAACTTTAACTAATATTTAGCAACTGAATTTAATTCCGTCGCTAATTTTAACTAATCTTTAGCGATCGAATTAAATTTTGTCGCTAATTTTAACTAATATTTAGCGACTGAATTCAATTTCATCCCTATTTTTAACTAATATTTAGCGGCCGAATTCAATTTCATCGCTAAAAAAAATCAAAATTTCTTATTTAGCTACCGAACTCAATTCTGTCGCTAATTTTAACTAATATTAGTGACCGAATTCAATTTCATCGCTAAAAAATCAAAATTTCTTATTTAGCGACCGAATTCAATTTCATCGCTAAATTTAATTAATATTTAGCGACCGAATACAATTCCGTCGCCAAATTTAACTAATATTTAACAACCAAATTCAATTTCGTCGCTAATTTTAACTAATATTTAGCGACCGAATTCAATTCTATCGCTAAAAAACATCAAAATTTCTTATTTAGCGACCGAATTTAATTCGATAGCAACGTTTTTTACAATTTTGTAGCTAGCGACCAAAATAGCGACCGATTTTCTAGCGATGACTTATTTTTGTCGCTAAATCAATCGTTATTTTGATTATTCAGAATTAGTCGCTAAATAGCGACTGAAAAACTTTGGTCACTAATTTCGGTCACTATTTTGCAATTTTCTAGTAGTATGAGTTATGGTAGGATTTTCATGTAGCCCAGAAATGTCATATAGTCATCTTCTACTAACTGCTAGAGATCTAATGCTACAAGATGAGCAGTCATCCTTGCAGCCCATAGCTCTTACTCCTCACCATTATATGTGGGTGCACTGGTTGTGAGACCCATATCTGATAACACTTTTCCCCCTCCAAACTCTCACTCCAAACCCTCCCTTTCACTCTCTTTTCCCATCCATTCCCTTTTGGCTAATCTCATCCTTGTTGCTTGGATTCAAGGTGCTGAGTAAGTAATCAGGAGCTTGCGGACGCACGGAACTCTTCTTCCGTCTTCATTCACCATCTCTTCCAAGTTTCTCCTTCCTTGTGCCTCCCGGAGCTCAAAAATTTTGAGACCAAGGTAAGGGAAGCTAGTCTTTTTGTTTCTTCTGCACTATTTTTGGCTGTGGACGAGTTCAAAAAAAAACTCATTAGATACTTGTTGTTGGATGATCCGTGGCTGTAGCGGAAGGAAACTTGTTTTGTTGGGGTTGCGGGGTTGTTGAGAAATTTGGGGAAAAGCCTTTGATTTGTTGTTGCATGTTGAAAAAGGTGGTGTTTTTGAACTCTAGGGTGATAATGTATTAAATTGAACCGATTGCATGTGGGGTTCTCTTATTATTCTACAGATTTTTGAAGAGTTTTTCGAAAATGGTTGGCTGCTGCTGAGCTTCGCGCTGAGCGCGGTTCTTCGCGCCTGGGCGCGTGGCCACCAGGAGACCCCATTTGGCCAAGCTCGCTGAGCGCAATGATGAGTGCGCTGAGCGCGCTCACTACAAGAATTTCGCAGATTAGCGAGGGAATTTAGCGAGGGATATAAATCCAAGCTATTTCCTTGCTAATTAGCGAGGGACTGGCGAGGAATACAGTCCCTCTCTAATCCCTCGCTAATTAGCGAGGAAATAGCTTGGATTTATATCCCTCGCTAAATTCCCTCGCTAAATAGGATCATTTTGCGACCAACCTTCATCTCCTCGCAAATTCGTCGCTAAAGCTAGTGCTTATTTAGCGAGGAACTTAGGCCCTCGCAAATTCCTCGCGAAATTATGACCCAAAATATAAAAACGAATTTTTCATTTAGCGAGGGCGTTTTCTTGTCGCAAATCCCTCGCTAATGAGTTATAAGTATAGCCCTCGCAAATGCCTCGCAAATCCGTCGCAAATTAGTGAGGGAAAAGGTTTTTCGCTAATCCCTCGCAAATAAGAGATTTCGTTGCTAGTAGAATTTGAAATTCAAGTATTTGTAAAATTTCTTGAAATAGTATAATTTCAAATTCTCTCATAAAAGTAAGAATTTGAAATTTCTCATATTTTTTTCTTTTTATTTTACTTATATATATTTTATCTTATTTGTTATCTCTTCATTTTTTTTAATTATTGAATATTTAAAAATATTTTTAAAATTATTAAATATTATCTAATATTAATTTTAAAAATTATTAAGTATTATCTAACATTATCTATTAAATAAAACTATTGATTAAAAGATAAAGTATATATACAAATTTTTAGACTTAATTTATTGAATAAGAAATTTAATATATGATGTAATTACATTCATTAAATAACTCTTTTAAGAGTTACTTTTGAAGTAACTGAATTTTCACTCATATATATTTTTTAAAACACACACACACACACACACATATATATATATATATATATCATCATAAATTTTAAATATAATTTATATGTTTACAATATGAATTTAGTCCGTATATGTTTTATTTTCTTAATTATGATAATTTAAAATATTTTTGTTTATTTTGATTTATATATGAATTTAATCTCTGTAAGTTCATGTGTTCTCAATTTTAGTTCTTTAAATTTTTATCCTTATAAATATGCATTTTTCAAATTTTAGTTATTTAAATATATATTATAATTTTCTTTCACTTTAGTTCTTCGTACTAACAACTAAAAATTAGAAAAAAAAATATAAATTTATATTGACTAAACTTTGAAAAAAAATATTATAAAGATTGAAATCGAGAAAGGATAATCCTATAAGGATTAAAAATAATTTTAAAAAATTGGAAGGATCAACATTAAAAAACTCTAAATTAATATTTAGCTTAAATTAATTTTCGTTTTTATAAGTTTTTTGTTCTAAATATTATTATATTTTTATACAATTGTAATTTTAGTACATTTATATCATATATAAATAATTCTTAAATAAAATTTTGTTAAAAGAAATACTACTTTTTAAAGTATTTATTTTACTACTAATGGATTTTCTATAACTAATAAATATTGCATGATTATGTGAAGAAAAAAATACACTTACCTTTTCTCCGAAAAAAAATATAAAACACGTATCATATTAAGTAATATTCGTTTCAGTAGTTTGAATTATAAAAATTTTAATCAACTTAATTTAATTTTTTTATTTAAAAGTATTCAAAATAAAAGTAATATTAATATTGTAAGAGGTAAAAGTAATAAATATATGAGATTTAAAACAAAACTAATTGCATAGAGTAAATATTTCACTTCATTTTTAATGTATTTTAAATTTTTTTCAAATACCAATACTTTATTATTTTTAAAACTAAAACAGCAACTTATTACTATGTATAATTTTTTTTATATTTATATTTTTTAATATTATTTTGGAATTTAAAATAATATGATATTAAAATTATAATAATATATCTTTTTGTATATTTTTATTCGTATTATTTCTATTTAGCTTATTATTAATTTTAATTATAGTTTAAATTAATTTCATTTATAAAGATAAAAATTATTTAAATTTATCAAATAAAAAATTTAAAATATTTATATTTAATAATATAATATGTTTAAAAAATTATATTAACTAATATTTTTTATACTTATATAAAATAAATGAAAAAAGAGTTGTTAGTACCATATTTTTTTAGTTTCCCTCCTAAACCCTATGAGTGAAATTACTTTTTCAAAGGTGGAAGGTGAAAGATGAACTCGGTGAAAGGTACCGTACAAATCGCCAAAACGCACGGCGCCTAAACTCATCAGCGTGGGCCTTCCACTGCACGAGTAAATCGCGCTCATCTCCACCGTCTCAGACTCCAACCCCACCACGCTCAAAACGCCAAAAGATGCTCAATGATGAGTGCGCTGAGCGCGCTTGGGAATGTGGGTCTCTGGCTGGCCCGCGCTGGGCGTGACTTGGACCGCGTTGGGCGCGATACCAGTTGTGGCAGGTTTTGGTTCTTCTTTTGGGCGATGAGCGCGCCCCCTTGTCGCGCTGGGCGTGAGACTCCTTAGGAGTCTCTGCCTTGTGGGCGCTGAGCGCAATTTGAATTACGCTGTGCGCGAGACCAAGGGAGGTCTCTGCCTTCCCCGCGCTGGGCGCGAGTTTTGGTGCGCCGGGCGCATGAGACTCCTTGAGTCTCTGCCCGGCCAGCGCTGGGCGCAAAGACTGTTGCGCTAAGCACGAGACAGTCTTGGGTTCTCTGATTGAGTCCCGCTGGGCGCGGGCACACCTGCGCTGGGCGCGCTGACCCCCCTGGTGCTCTCTGGTTGTACTGCGCTAGGCGCAACCACGTATGCGCCGGGCGCGGAGATGAGATTGTTGTAATGTTTTATGTTGAGTTGAATTGAAATGGAAGGTTATGAAATGATGTCTAGTAGATAATGTTGCTGTTAATATTGAATTGTATCTGGTGAATGTGTTGAGAAGTGGTGTTGTGTTGTAGATGATATGTTGAGTTGTGAAGCTGATGTGTTGAGTTGTATAGATGTACAATTATGTTGAGTTGCAAGTTGATATGTTGAGTTGTATAAGTTGTGTTGTGTTGGAATGTTGATGTGAGTTGATGTAGGCCGCAAGGCTGAGTTGTTGTAGGCCGCAAGGCTGAGTTGTTGTAGGAGATCTCCGAGTTGATATGCGTGACGACGCATTGCATTCTTATTGATGATAATGTTGAAAACTGATGGAATGTATGTTGATGAAGTGTACATAGTAGTGTTTGTTCTTCTTTTTTTTTCTTAAAAATCTTTCCATATGTTGTTCTTTATGCTAGCTTACCCTTTGTGTTTCCATGTGGTTGGACTGCTATGATCGTACTATGTACGGGAGCAGAGCAGGGATAAAAGGTGGATAGCGATGAGTCGGCAGCTGATAGATGGAGCTGACATCTATGGATGTTTTGTTTATTTTAGTCACTAGGCATAGTGACTTCTGATGTAATTCTTGTTTTACATACCCTAACTCTAGTCGGATTCGGGACATATGTATATACTTATATTCTAGACTCTATATTTATATATTTGTTCTATTCTGTCTAGTGTTTCCGGTGTGTTTTGTTGATGAGTGGAATGGCCAGCCGGGTCGTTACACTGGTTGTGTGTGATGTATCTCCTTTCATTATTATTTCTCACATATCCCTCAAGATACTATAGCTCCATATACCAATTTGTAGTATTTTGTTAATAGACGCAGAGAGAGAAAGAACAATATAAAGTGGGAAGATACTAATATTTTATTAAAAAGCTCTATAAAAATAGCACAAACTATATTAGATTACAATCCCTTACACAACACCAAAAATGATTTTTTGTGGCAATATTTATGTTATTTAGCGACCATACAAATGACCATTAATATCTTTACCGACAATTAGATTATGGCTAGTGTATTTGGGGTTGGTAAAACTATTAGTGACATTTAAAGTGAGTGCTGGTAAAGATCTTTTAAATGGCCAGAAAAAAAATGTGTAATTTCTGGCAGTTAAAAACTGCCACAAATCGCATTATTAATAACCGTCAATCACTTTGTGGCGGTTTAAAACCGCCACAAAAAACATTTTAATGTGTTACTTGTTTTACAGTTTCTGACAGTTTTAAACCGTCACAAAATTGCATTTTTTTTCTTATTTACATTTTATAACAATTTTAAATTGCCAAAAAAAATGATTTTTTTTACTTTCTAAACTGTCAACTAATGCACTTTATTCTACATAATATTGATGCATTTTTATTATTTTAAAAAATAGATTTAAAATTATTTTTAAAACACATTCATATTATAAATTTAGAAATAATAATCCATATATTTTAGGTATTTATCAAATTATTGTTTAAAATTATCACTAATTATATCCCTGAAATAGTATTTATCTTTAATATAATTATTAAGAGAAAACCTTTAACATAGAGTACGTGAGTTCAATAATTTTAATTCCCTCAACAAACTTTCTATCACATGAAGTTGTTCCTTGCCTTTTCTTCTTCAATAGATTTCAAGGTACCATCAGAATCAACATATTGAGTACAAGTTCCTAAAATAATCTCCGCAGCTCCTTTCCAATGTATATGTACTGCAGAGTCTATCTGCCAAGCAAGTTACATTCATTATTTCTGTGATTATCATATGAAAGATGATGCAAACTATCCAATTGATATGTTTCAATATTAGAAAAGTAAAACTAATCTACTTCTGTAAATTAAATAAGTTAAAAATGAGAGTTAAAATTGAAAGTGCATGGGATGAATATTTATGTATCATAATGGCTATAAGATTCAATAAATAAGCCATGAGTTGAAAACAGTTGTATCAAATAATTACCCGTTTTTCACAGCAACATTGCCTCGCTTTTTGTCAGAATTGAAGGAGAAGACATGGAGAATCGTTGAATTTGATCTAACAAGTTCAAAATTCATCCCCAACTGCCACCAGGACTCAACAGATTAGTTCACCTTCAAAATCATTACCAGTCTAAAGCAAAGTAGGAAAATGAGAGAAAAAAGTGAGGGTACCTTCACTACCCAAGAAAGAATTGCCTTCTCTATAGGAGATCCTGACACCTCCACCTCTCCTCCACCAACCTACCAAAGCAATTGCATACACAGAATGTAATGATAAATAGATATTGATACCATGGTTCAAAAATTAATCAAATAAGAACCACAAAAGCAATGCCAGTTAATACTTAATTTAAAAAACAAGAGCAGGTTAGTAAAGAACCATCAATCAACTTGTATGTCAATAGTCATTACCATTCACAAGAAGACCAGTGCCATCTCAAAGTAGTGGAAACAAATCAATAAATCAAGTTTGTTCATTATTTTTTTATAGAGGCCTAGTAACAAAAGAGATCATGAAAACCATTTTCCTTTTTACTTAACAATAACATTCAGCGGACCACAAGAAAGCAGATTGTTTTTAGAAAAAGCAATGACCAATCTATTATGAAATGAACCAAGTACCAACGAGTTGCATCAATTAGATAACTATTGGAGCTTCCATTCAGATGCATTAATATAAATTATGGACTATTTAATTCTCTGGCCAAAGAACCCACCTGATTTAAGGTCAAAGTTCTAGTATTATCATTGCAAATTGTTGTAGCAGAACCCATAGTTTCACATGCTGACAGTCTTCGCACCTACTTGGTAGTTAGAAAATATATCTTAAAATTGAATGAGAAAATGAACAAATAGTTGCACAACAAAAAGTTTCAAATACTGTGGTAACTATTGGAGAACAAAAAGTTACTTGCCAAAATGAATGTTGCAACAGCCAAAGGTATTTTCCAATTAGATGTGAACTATAAAAAAATTAAGATAATAATATGTTAAATAACATATAATCAATTAAAGAATGGATAAAATAAAAAATAAATAATAACATTAATAGATATACATGTAATTAATTAGAATTTGTGAATATAATATTATACAAATAGTTGTATATTTATGTGTGCATATATAGTAATTATATTTATACCTTGTGAGGGGTCCAGTCCACAGTTTTTAAGTTCTCTGTACTCTTGACAAATAGCACAAAGTAAACAACAATAGTGAACGCAACAATCCGAACATGGTTCTTCTGGTAAGTTATAGAGGGCTCTTAGTTTGCTTCTGAATCCGTAATGTATATAAGCTTTCCAACCCAAAACATCCGAGGGCAAAAAAAAATCAAACGTGCAATTGTAGGAGCTGCAATTATATATATTTCCATCATTTTTTAGGAAAATAATTATGAGGGAGATAATTAACTATATAGGTTTGTTGAAGACAACGTAAGCAACTTCAAAATGGAACCATTAAATTTAGAGATATAAGTTTACTCACATGTTCTTCCTTGGTCAATAATATCCACATTCCGGCCAAAGGTGAAACGAGGATAGCACCATGTAAGACAACCTTCATGAAACAAAGGGGAAAGGTTAATACTCTCGAAAAGTTGAGCTGAAAGTAATTTTTGAAGTCTAACTGTATAAGTAGTTAATTGGCATATATCAAATTTATTGAGGAACTACTATGCCTATATGGCTATATATAAATTTTTGAAACCAAATTCTCAAACATTTTAAAAGGTAAAATAGAAAGTAGATTCTTTCAATATTCCTATGAAGACAATACTTTGTTTGAAAAATATTCCTTCCATAGCTTTGGTGGTTTGATGATCTGACAAGTAGAGATGAAGTTATTCAATTTCTGAAACATTTTGGGTTTCTAACATTTTGTTTTCTTTCTAAGAGATTTCAAAACATCATGGTGAGCCAAAGCAAAGCCGAATAGAGAGCTATCCACTTTGATCAATTTGGTTATTTAATTTTTAGTAGGTTTCTTCACCTTAAGAATAGCCAAAGAAAATGGAGAAGTAGAAACTCAACTTAATAATCACAGAATTTCTACCATGGAGAAATTCAAATGCAAAAAGGAAATACGAAAATAGATTGGCTGCAAAGATTATGCAGCATGAAGTTTAGAAGCGACAGTTTGGTTGGCTAAGAAGTATGATCGAAGGCTATGCATTGCTTAAACATTTCATTTTCCACTCATTTTATTTGAACCTTAAATTCTTAAAGATTTTGATTTAGAGAAACCATCACTATGATCCAATTGAGACAAGTATTATCCCAATAACATGTATTCTACATGAACTAAGCAAAAAAGAAGAGACCAAAACCAAGCCAACCAAACATAACTTCACTTTTGAACAACACCCAATAGAAACACTTTTCCTGTGAATCCTTCATATCTTCAAGAGAATAAAAAATATATCAAGAAAGTAAGAAAGAAACAGATACCTTTTTTTCCCAATGGAGGAAGAAACTCTACCATAAAGTGATGAACTACAATGGAACTACCAAAAAGCTGAGAAAAGAATCAACACTTCAGCATTTAAATTACAATCTCATCAATGAAAAAGCTAGAATCCATACCAAAGTGGTGAAAATTTCATTTTCCTCTGTCACTCTTTCTCGTGGTTCTCTGTTGAGCAGAAAAGTTCAGCTCTTATTTGAACTTCCTTCACCCACTTAGGAAGCAGAAAAAGGAATGAGAAAATCACCAAACATACTTGTATAAAAAAATATAAAAAAATTGAAGGGCAAATTGAAAATTCAAATCGCAGTTTTAGTGCCAAAATTGTTTGGCTATTGGACAAAATAAATTCAATAAATCAAAGTTATGTATAGGTTACGACTCTGTCTTGCAAAGAATTTTATCATATTGTTATTTAGTACTTCATGAAATATTAATTTCATGATATATCTGGTGTATAATACATAATTGGGAAATCAAAGTCATGGAAATTGATTGAACTCACATATTCAGATGCTTTAAGTTAACAAGTGAAGGTGCTTCATCTTCACAGACTAAGGATCAGAAATGAGAGAAATTTAATAAATCCGGTCAAGGAGTAGGGATGCAGGACATCAAACGTCTTTTGCATCAATTATCTTTGTTTTTCGGGTTGTAGGAGCCAAAACCTCTTTGTTGTTTATTAGTCTTCTATTAAACCAACCACTTTTATTAACATTAGCTCGTATTATGATATGCTAGCCAATGCTGTATTTAACATTTATCATCACTTAGCTTATGTTGACTTCCATAAACCAGGTGAAAAGCAAATGCCACGTAACTAAATATAAGAAAGCTATTTAAACAACATTAACAAATTCAATTGATAACATATTAGTGGTCTAGAACATTTAACAATACGAACTTGTTTTAGTTGCTCAAATCAAACTGCAAGATTGCAATCAGTAGCCCGCAATAGAAAGATGACTTTTCTCTTTAGAATCTGCATTTGCAATGCAACAGCCATAAGTAACGGAAATTCATGTCTCATAGATTGTACAAGATCTACTACAAAGTGATAACTGTGAATGAAGAACTACACTACATTAGAAATTTTAAGAACTTAACATAGCAACAGAGCATGATCAACATGAGTCCAACAACTCCCTTTCCCAAACCAAATTTTCCAAAATTTCCAAACATAACTATTTTGTATTTAAAAGATTAACACAAAAAGCATAATCAAATCGAAACATTTATTCTGTAACAGAAAGAGATGGAGATAGAGAAAGAGTTTGAAACGGAAATAGAAGAAATGAATCATACAAAACAAACCCTAAAATTGAAATTGAAGACAAAATCACAAGAGATATTACCATATGAGGATCCAATAGGAGAATGAGTTGACGCAACCATTGAAGCTATGAGCAAGAGATAGAAGAAGCCATGGTTGAAGCTTGAAATCGCGCGAGAGTGAGAGTGAGATGAGAAAGTGAGAAGTGATAGTGAGAAGTTGGGTGACGTAAAAGACTGATTTTCCACTAATGCTAAGCCATGGACAGAATAGAGAGAATAAAAAAAACTCCTAAAACATTCTAACTGACTCCGTAAGACTAGGAAAGCAACAATAAATAAAATAACATAATCAAAATGTGGTTTCAGTCTTGAAGCATTTTGCTAACACTCCTTACTTTAGGAGTTGCAAACACCAATTTTTTCCCTTAAAAGCTCGAACCTACTAACTAAAAGTGACTTTGTAAATAAATCTGTCAATTAATTTTCAAACTTGAAGTAAATCAAAGTCACACATTCCTTTTTTTGCACTTCTCTTAGGAAGAATAACTTGGTGTTGAAATGCTTAGTTTTCCCATGAAACACAGGATTATGTGAAATAGCAATAATAACTTGGTTGTCAACAATATCTTGGTGCTTTCTTTCTGCTCCAGATTCAGATCCACTACAATCTTCCTCAACCACAAATCTTGATTGACAACAATTGTTTCCGCAATGAATTCTGCTTCAACAGTGGATTGAGGCACGATTTCTTGCTTCTTCAACTCCATGAGAAAACACTAGATCCAAGAGTAAAACAGTAGCCTTCTCATAACATCAATGGAACCATCCCAATCACTGTTAGAGAAACCAGTCAACTTAAATTCTTTGCTCCATGAGAACTTAACACCAAAATCACTTATTCCTTTTACATATCGAATTATTCTATTGGCAACTCTAAGATGTAATTCGCTTGCAAGTGCATAAACATGGACAAAATGTTTACAGCATTTAAAATATCAGGACGTGTTGCAATAAGATACATCAAGCAACCAATCAAACTTCTGAAGTATCTCTTATCAACTTTATTAGCTCCATCTTCCTTACACAACTTTGGAGAAGTGCTTGCTTTTTTGCATTCTTCAAACTTAAACTTCTTCAAAATCTCCTTAGCACACTTCTTATGGCAAACGAAGACTTCATACTAAGCTTACTTAATTTCCATTCTAAGAAAAAAGGTCATTAACCCAATATCTGTCATCTAAAAAACCTTCATCATTTCTTGTTTGAATTCTTCAACCATTCTTGCAATATTTCATGTCACCAAAAGATGATCAACATAAAGTGAAACTATTAGAACATCATTGTGCTACTGTTTAACATAAAGAGTGGCTTCAAACAAGCTTTTTTTTAAATTGATGCTTAGTAAATGGTCGTCTATCTTGTTGTACCAAGCTCATGGAGCTTGTTTCAACCCATAAAGAGCCTTCTTGAGAAGATACACCTTGTCTTTTTCTTCATTCTTTACAAAACCTTTAGGTTGTTCAACGTAAATTTCTTCATGCAAGACACCATTTAAAAATGCTGATTTTACATCAAGTTGATACACTTTCCAATTCATTTGAGCAGCTACAACAAGCAAAATTCGTATGGTGTCCAAACGAGCAACTGGTGTGAAGGTGTCTGAGTAATCCATGCCAGAGATTTGAGCATAACCTTTCACAACAAGTCTTGCCTTGCATTTGTTGACAGAACCATTTGCATTTAGCTTCGCTCTATACACCCATTTGACTCCAACCTTCCTGTCCTAAGGTCGATCAACCAATTCCCATGTTCTATTTTTCTCAATCATAGACAATTCTTCCTTCATTGCAGAGAGAGAGGTGTGAGTCTTGAATACCTTGAAAGCTTCTCGATTTGCTTTTTGAGACTCACTACTCTTTGTTCTTCGCCATTCAATTTCAAACAAACAACACAATAATATCATATTCATAGTTCTTCCTTCCAATTAATGCTAATGTCAAATGACAATGAAATGCCATAAAAAATAATTCCTGATTGTGCATACCATAATGGCCAATTGAACAAGTGCATACGATCAACTAAGAAAATTTCAACGAGGAACAAGAATCGAACCTCCCACTGCAAGAAAATAGCAAAATCGCGATGTAGAAATTGTGACGATTATACTATAACTGTCTCCACTTCAACATTGTAACGGTTCACATGACAATTTCCATTACCTGTCGTTGAGTTATTAAATATTAAGGCAGTTTACTGAGAACCATCGCAATATATAAAGATCACGCCAAAAAAAAAATCCTTGAGTCTCCCTTTCACTCAAAGTACAAAGCCTTCAAAGCCTCCCTTTCACAAACTTGTGCCCCATTTCACAAACTTGTGCCTCCCTTTGTTGAAACCTCAACTCATCATCCCACTATACGTGCCACTGCTCGTTTTCCTCTACACCATACACCACTGCTCCGCTCCTCTACACTACAAGTGTCGTCGCACTGCAAGCGTTGTAGTTAACGCTCCTCTCCTAGTACGTATCTTCTTCAATATTATCTTCTTTTTTATATAAATATATAACTCTTCCTATGGAGAAATTTATCTTGCCTTTTGTTGTTACTTCATAAAGATCTAGCACATGACCCATCTTTACTATCCTATTTTATATGTATATCTTGAAGTGACTTGCAAAGACCTTTTGAAGTGTTGTTAATTAATAATATCTTGAGTTTTAGACTTTTTGATATCATGTTATTAGATAGCCATGTGTGCATTGACCATTAAAACTTTCTAAATAGATAAATTACTACAACGTACTAAATTTTCCCTCAAGTTTAAATAAGGTTTCATTATGATCTTCTATGAATTTTTAAATTATGTTCCATATGTCAACCTCATTAAACAAAATAACTTCCATACTTGTTATCATGAGGTAGAGTTACCGTTGTTGATTGTTGAGGATGGATTCTTCAATAGATTCCTAATATTCCTTTCAAATTATTCTAATAGTCAATGTCTTATTATATTTATAAATAGTCCAAATTGTTTGGAGAAGGTTGCAATGAATTGCTTCAAACACAATGGAGAACTCTTGTTTTTGTGTCCTTAATTGCATGCATATATTTACGCCATAATATGAGAACCTTTGAATTTTCTTTCTTTGGATACTATATACATGACAAATCTATATTATATAGTGTTGAAAACGTATGCCTGGCATTAAGTGTGCTAAAGTATTAACATTATGATGGGAAGACAAGATAGCACCATTTTGAAATGGCCAAAACAAGGAAAGTCATATTTTTCACTATGCTTGGTGGTGCATTTCTCTTCTGGACCTAAATTTTATGATTAACTTAAACAAACACAAAAAAAAATGTGATTACTATATTCAAGTTTGTTCTTCATATATTATAGGTGACTAGAACTGAAATTGTATGACCAATAAAAATGACGTGACCTTTTCATTTCACGTACGCGCCTCCCTCATTCAAGGATATTCTGTTTTATTGGAAATGTCATTCAAATAGTAGTGTTTGAATGTTGAATTTTGACTCATGAATACAGATCCCTTCGAATGGTCATGATCTAGAACACTTACTAAATTTACTTTGTCATTTTGAAAAGAACTTTATCATGTGGTTTCAATGCAGTTTTTGTGCTTGACAATTCCTAGCATCACTTCTACCAATTATTATAGTCAAAACAGGCTTCCTTAACCTTCAAACTTCAAATTTAATTAAATTTTCCCCTAGACGTAAATCTTAATAACAAGAAAGAGAACTAGTTTTACACACCATAAAGCTCAAAATGTATAAAATATTTTAATTTTTTCCTCAAAGCACTAAAGTCAATTAATTGATAATAATGTTACACTAATAATGCCTCGGGTTTCGCGGATAAGAGTTACTTTGGCTAAAGCTTTTCTCGAGCATTTATAAGAAATAAAATAAAATAGAATAAATCAAATTTCACACATAACTTAAAATAATTTTTATTATAAGCTCTTTAATCATACATCCTCACACACAAGCATAAATTTAACAAAAGCTATGCATTCCTGCATTAAAAAAAACACAATATTACATTTGAAAGCTTCCCATAATGAGTTCAAGCCAAGTTTACATAAATAAATCAAACCACGATCCTTACTTTACTGACAAAAGCATAAACTTATTTCATCCACACACATTTTTCAATAATTCTTCCTTAAGAAATACACAATGGAGGTTCCAAATATTGCATTCCTTTCGGTAAGTACTTCCTAAAACGAGGGCAATGGATCAAGGTCAGAGTCACTTGTACCACATTATGCTTGTCAAATCTTGAAATGTAGTAGAGGAGTAGTACCCTTCATACATTTTGTTCTATAATGAGCTGCAAATTCTGGAATTGAAAATTCTCTATATTTTGCAGGATTGTCTTCAGATAGAAGTTCCTTGATGGGACCATAACTCCTTGAAGTTGGAAGAAAGGCTTGGCTAAAAAAACATGATAGAGAGACTCTTGGACCTACAGTATTTGCAAGTACTCTGTGTTGAGCACTCTTGAATATGTCATTTGAGATAAGCTGGCATTCAAGAATATTATGATCAATTAGGCGCCATATTGACGAATGACCAAACATAATAAACCGAAAGAAACCAAAGTGATACAGTCAAGTCAATAACAGTGATTCAAACCTAAACTATGGATATTGCCTGGAGATACAAAGAAAGAAAAAATGTCCCTGTATGACTTCTTTACATTTATGCAGATTATACTCTCCACTAATAGCATATATTGGTCCTTTTTGTTATATTTCTTTAATTTAGTTAAAAAAAATGTTAGGAACACATTCTTTCTTATTGGTTGAAACTTAATAATAATAAAAATTTGGAAGTCTCACTTTATATTTAATAAATCATATTCACCATTTTATAGTTTTTTAATAAAACTCCAACCAATAGTATAAAATGTGCTACTAGAAATTCTCTTAAGTTTTAGCCCCTAAATACCTTTAAGGTTTTCTTTTCATGTATATATACTAATTTTTTTTATAACTAAGAAGTATAATTCTCTCTTATCAAATCGACTCATTTTAAAAGTAAAATGGTATTTCTATTCACAATTCTATTTCTAAATTAGAAATTAAATCTTGATCCTTAAAATCATAAGTGTCAAACAACTTATACCAATTAATAAGTTTTGTTAGATGTATTGAATCCTAAACAAATGTTAACTTTTATTTTCATATACACACCAATTCTTAAATAAGTGTTACTTGTACGAATCAACTTATTGAGAAAACCCCTTTCTAAAATATAAGAGAAGGTATTATAATATAAGTCTCAATCAAAGAGGAGAGTATAATTTATAAATTCTAAACCTTAAACCAAATATAAACATGCAATAAGGGATTCAGTGAGAGGAAAAGAGAGACAAAAACATGCCTGTAGAAAATCGCCAATGTTAATAACTAGAGCTCCAGGTACAGGTGCTACATCAATCCAAGTGTCTTGATGAAGAACTTGGAGGCCACCTACATGGTCTTGTAAAAGCACTGTGATAAAATTAACATCAGCATGCTTTATGGTTCCCAAAGTTAGTTCTGGTTCAGGACAGGGAGGATAGTAATGACCAAAAGCAAATACTCCAACATTGCAACACATATCTCTTAAGTAGGTTGAATTCAGACCAAGAGCTTCTGATAATAACTCAAACAATAAAGTCCCCAATTTCATTACTTGGCTTGAGTAGTCCAGCAGTATGTCACTATAAACAAATGAAGCAAGCAAGTATTTCGTTATACACTAGGCCAAAGATACAATTAGGTAAGAATCAAATGTTATGAAAGTTAAGTCATCAGAATCAAGAAGTGTTGGATAACAAACAATATTTAAAATTTTCTCCCCCATAATTGCTTTGATTTTGCTTCTTATAACTCCATTTATACTTTTATTTTGTGCAACTTATGGTAGTTTGAAAGTTATGTTGGTAATTTAAACCTTAAAAAGTAATTACTTGAAATAAGATGAAAACATCACTAACAAGTTTACACTCGATTAAACATGGTTGGTTTAGTCCAACATGCTTACTCCACATATCCTTTTTATATTGTAAATTTAAATATATCAACAAAGTTGGAAACTGTGATAAATATCAAATTAGGAATTTTCGTCAAACCCAACATGCTTTTGGACAAGTAATTCATTATGATTACTTAAACGGTTAAACCTAAAGCATATAGTACACTACCATAAATTATGAAAGACATATAAATGAAGTTGAATTAATGACTTAATTGAAACATGTACCTGCACACAGATGGCAAGTCTTCTGGCTTAGGGGCATTAGGGGCCAAATTGCAGAAGAAAGAGTCCTTCCAACTAGTTGGAGCTTTGGTATATAAATTAAAATTGCTACTATACATAAAGGGACTTTGATCACGAGTATAAAATTCTTTCTTGACCTCATCATCTTGCTCAAAAAACTTTATTACCCCATCTAACACCTCCTCCATAGTACTCATTGGGATGCCATGATTCACAATCTGAAAGAAACCCCATGTCCCTGCTGCTTCTCTCACTCTCTCAACAACCTTTTTGCGTTCGCTAGGGTCTTCATGAATGCTTGAAAGGTCTATAACAGGAATAACATAATCTTTAAGGCCCAGATCTGAGGCTCTCTTGAAGTTATCAGGTGGATGATGGAATATGCGAGGGATTTGGGTAATGCCTGCATCAACAAGTCCTTTCACACCAAGTTTTGTCTCATCAAAAGCCTTGAGCTCCTTTGCTCTTTCAGAATCTTCCTTGAATATCTCATCCATTTCACTTGGACTGGTGAACCCCATTTTTGTCCTTGTTGAAATGACCTTCAACTTCTTTAAAAAATGTTGTCTTGGAACTGCACAATACAATTATACAAGATCATCGGTTATCGAAATATGTGAGAAAGCAGTATCTACAATTGAAAACAACAAACAGAATTTTTTGGATAATCCAAGTGGTATAGGTGAAAAAAATATGATAAAAAAGTGTGTATATAATTAACTAAAACTGATATCTCCTAAACTAACTTTATAAACTAAGTGTCACGTAATATATGTTTAGTATAAGATATAATAGTCTTAATTGTCTTAAGAAAAAGTGGAGAAAATGGTCTTAATTGTGTTAAGCAAAAGTGGGGTCCGTACAAAAGTCTGAAAAGAAGTTTCCTTTTGTGGAACGGTAAAGATATAATAATAATAATAATTTAATAAAGTAATTGTCCTTCTCATGGGTTGTAGCGATCGCATCATCACACATATATATATATATATTTCTCATTAATGTTCTTCTACTAAGAATATACTATAACATTTTTTTCAAAAATAAAAACCATTTTTAATAATTTCAATTTAAATAATTCATTTAATTTTTCTTATTAACTTTAATTTATTTCATCTAAATGTTTCTTGACCTTTCATGTTTTCAACCTTTCAAGTTTAATTTAATTTTTTTAATTTTTCAAATTTTAAATAAATAACATTAAAACTACAATATTTTTTAATAAATGATAAAAACATTATTTTATTAACCATAATAGAATAAATATATATATATATATATATATATATATATATATATATTCATGCGATATTTATTTATTATTATTTCACTTATTTGTAAATTTTGTTTTCATTTTATTTTTATAGCATTAAAATATTCTATTATCTTCTAAAATTTCACTTATAAGTATAATATTTGCATTTTTCTTTTAAGAAGTCAAAAAATTAAAAAGATGAAAAAACAGATAAATATACTTATAATAAATAAAAAGTTATTAAAAGATAAATATAACATTATTAGAGAAAAAAATTCACTTGACATCTGACAAATTCAATATAACGTTGTAGATACTTTGCATAATAACATATCATGTGCATGCTTTTATCTGCTTTGATCAAAGCATATATTTTCTGGCCAGATCCCGATCTTTTACCAAAAACAAAAAATTAAAATAAAAAAAAAAGTGAGAGAGTGAAGTGCATGCAACGGAAGTGAGAAGGGAAGAAAATGTCAGAAAAAAGAGATCAGAAAAGACGAATGACAAAGAAAAATGTGAATTAATATTTAATTTATAAAAAAAATGTAACGGCGTGAGAGGTTAATTATAGTAACTATTATGTAAAGTGTTAATTAAGAATTTAAATTTAAAGATGACCTTCATTAACTCACATATTTTTGTAAAGGTAACTAATGTAGATGAATAGTGGTGATTTTATTTGATAAAATGTTTTGCGTACCTTTATTAAGATGAGTTTTTTCAGAATCGTTCAGAAATATTTTCGAATTTTGTTAATTTTTATGAGTTTTGATTTAGTCTCCATACACTTGTTTTAAATTTTCTTTTATGTTATATTTTAGGTGTGGGTGCTGGCATGGCATGGATTAGTAGGTTTTGAGTTGTCAACTTACTTTAAGATTTCTCTATCTTATAATAATGTCATGAACTCATGATGATCTAAGTTTTATTTTAAAAAAATTAAAAATTAATGAATATTCTTAGATATTACATGATAATCATGGACGAAGATTCACAAAAAGAATGTGAAGAACCCATATTTAGATATTTGAGTTAGAGATGTTCTTATCTCAACCATTAATTTTCTCAAAATAAAATTACTAAATTATATTTCACAATAGAGCAACCAAAGTACACGCTCAACAGTGAACAAAAAGTTACTGCACACAATTACAACTAAATTAATCGAAAAGGAGCATCAAAATGAAAGCGATATAAAGGAAGTAATTAAAAACAATGACATAATAGAACTCCATAAAATTTTGGGAAGAAATTACCAGGAACAGTTCTATTTGATGTTTGCAACTGCTTGTGTTATGTGTTCACCAGTGTCCCTGTAACTGCTTATTATACACAGGTGCAAGAAATATGAGAGAGAAAACTGTGAACTGAGAAGTTAAGATAATTAGCACGTGGCAGCCATGCACAATTTGTTGTCATCTTTTGTTGTCTGCATGGGTATATCTGTCACGTGAATTGGAAGAATGATTATCAATGATATATGAGTCATTTTATGTGGGTTATAAGTTTTAAAAAAATAATTGTTAAATAATACTTCAATTTTATAAGAATGTCTATTTTGATAGGAGTGCTAAATAGAAGAAAATTAAATTTTAACTTAAAATAAATATTCAATTTTCTGTGAGAATAAGTATTGAAATTTATTTTCTCAATCATAAACTAACTATATATAACTTGATATTTTAGATTTTTTATATGTACTAACTACTAATTTAGTTCTTCAGATTCATTTAAATTTAATGTTACAAAACTTTTATTTGTGACATGTAGTACTTCAAACTTTTAAATATATGAAAATAATAATTCTATTAATTTGCAATAACTTTATAGAATTTTAATAGTATTTTTTGGCATAATTTGTATTAATTGATTTACTAAAACATATACTAGTACGTGTAAGTTACATTCTATCTAATATTGTCATTAATGAATTATTATGAGTAATGGTAAAAAAAAATTAATAATATATAAATTAAAATATTAAATATGTCAAGGTTCTGTCATGGAGAAGAGAAAAACAGAGAAAACGTTTTTATCTGTATTGATACGCATAGAACTAGATACAGCAAATGAATAAAGTGCCTTATATAGGCACTGTTACAACTGATAAGAAATAAGGATTTATGACTATTTATTATTTCCCTTTACACTCCCTCTCAAACTCATGTTGCCTACTGTGGTAACCATGAGTTTGCTACGAAACGCTTCAAACTGAGGAGCAGAAATGGCTTTGGTAAGTATATCAGCAATCTGAAACTGTGCAGGTAGATGAACAACTTGGATAGCTCCTTCAATAACTTTGTCCCTGACAAAATAGAGGTCAAGCTCAAAATGTTTAGTTCTTGAGTGCATCACTGGATTAGCAGCAAGCAACACCGCACCAAGATTATCACAATAGATTTTTGGAATTATAGTTGGAATCCGTAATTCACTAAGAAGAGACTGCAACCAAAGTAACTCAGCAGTAGCCGCTGCCAGACTTCGAAATTCAGCCTCAGTGCTGCTCCTTGACACAGCTTTTTGCTTCTTTGAACACCAAGAAATAAGATTGCCTCCTAGATAGACACAAAAACCTGTTGTAGACTTTCTATCATCAAGATCTGATCCCCAATCAGAATCAGAAAAGGCTTGTAAGGAGAGGTGAGTTGGCCTTTTAAAATGTAAACCATAATCAATGGTGCCTTGTAAATATCTCAAAATTATTTTCAATGCTTTCCAGTGATGTTCCTGAGGTTGGTGCATATATTGGCATACTTTGTTAATGGAGTAAGAAAGTTCGGGCCTTGTGATTGTAATATACTGCAGACCTCCTACAATGGACCTGTAAAAAGAAGGATCAGACATAGCTATAGAAGCATTAGACGTGAGTTTCAAACCTGAAACCATTGGTGTTGGCAGAGGTTTGGAGTCATCCATTTTGGCTCTATGAAGAAGATCACGAATATATTTAACCTGAGACAGAAAAAGACCTCCATCGTTACTAGTTGAGACCTCAATGCCCAAGAAATAGTGTAATGGTCCAAGGTCCTTAAGACTAAACATAGAGTTTAACTTGGATATAAGTGTTGTAACTTCAGATGCTGAACTGCCTGTGACTATAATGTCATCAACATAAATCAGCAGCAACAATGTGGAGTAAGGTGTTATTCTGATCAATAAAGATGTATCACTCTTAGTTGGTTTAAATCCCATTTTGAACAAGGTACTGCACAAGGTCTGAAACCAGGATCTTGGGGCTTGTTTTAGCCCATAAATTGCTTTGTTGAGCTTGCAAACTTTACCTTTATGTTTGGTATTAAAACCTGGAAGTTGAGCCATATAAACAGACTCTTTAAGAGCCCCATGCAGAAATGCATTATTAATATCAATCTGATGTATATGCCATTGCCTAGTCAAGGCCAATGTAAGAACAACTCTGACCGTGGTTGGCTTAACAACTGGACTAAAGGTATCTGTGAAATCAAAACCTTCTCTTTGATGAAATCCCTTTGCAACTAGGCGGGCTTTATGCTTTTGAAAAGTGCCATCTGCATTATATTTACACTTGAATACCCACCTGCAGCCAACAACTTTGCAGCCAACAGGTAGATCAACTAAAATCCATGTATTATTCTTAAGTAAAGCTTCATATTCATCTTTCATAGCTTGACACCATTCAGGTTTAGAGAGAGCTTCCTTCACGGATGTGGGCTCAATTGTATGATCATAGGTTGATCTGTCAGCTGCAGTAACATAGGTTTTAGGCTTAAAAATCCCTGCCTTAGCTCTAGTAGTCATAGGATGAGTATTGATCATACTTTGCTCAGCAGTTCCTGTATCAATAATAGCACTAGGAACAACAACAGTGCGATCAGTAGTGTTAGTGTCTATAATCACATCATCATTGATAGGATTACAATTATCAATCTGACCAGTCTCATCAAGAGGAACCAAAACAGTAAGAGGATGATTAATAAAGGAACAGTCAGACTCAGAAACAGATGAAACTATAAAAGGGTTAGGATTTTCTTTGTATGGAAAACGAGACTCGTCAAATTTAACATGTCTAGACACATAGCATTTACCAGTAGGAGATAAGCATTTATAACCTTTATGTTGATTACTATAACCAAGAAAGAGACATAGGTGAGACCTGTATTCTAATTTATGATTGTTATAAGGCCTTAAAAGAGGGTAGCAAGCACACCCAAAAGTCTTAAGAAAATGATAATCAGGAGGTGTTTGGAAAAGTGTTTGATGAGGACTCAAGTTGTTCAATGAAGGAGTAGGTAAGTAGTTAATGAGAGTAGTAGTAGTTAAAAAAGCTTCTACCCAAAAATGAAGAGGTAAGGAAGCATTGGCAAGAAGAGTTAACCCAGTTTCCACAATGTGCCTATGCTTCCTCTCAGCACTACCGTTTTGTTCATGTGTGTGGGGACAAGAAAAACGATGTTTAATTCCATGTTCTGTTAGATACTTAGTAAATTTAATATATTCTTTTGCATTATCCGACTGAAGAGCTTTAAGTTTCATGCCTAGCTGAAGTTCAACAGAGGTTTTAAATTGAATAAAAGCATCAAAAGCTTGAGATTTAGAATTTAAAAGATAAATCCATGAATATCTAGAATAAGCGTCTAAAAATATAATGTAGTATCTAGCACCAGTAGAGGAAGGTACAGGAGAAGGGCCCCAAATATCAGTAAAAACAAGTTCAAGAGGACTTTTATATTCAGTAATAGATTGTACAAAAGGTAGTTGATGAGCTTTACCAATACAACACAAGTCACACAAAAAGAATCAGGAAAATGACTACTAGGTATATTACAATGTTTTAAAGCCAATTTCACAATTCTAGGAGAGGGATGTCCAAGCCTTGAATGCCAAAGCTGGAAGAGAGAATGATTAGAGTCCTTTTGAACAGGATGAGCAGAAACAGTTTGAACTTTTTGAAATTGGGGAAACACATACAAGTCGTCCTTAAGATGCCCTTGGAGGATGATGTCCTTGGTGTCCTGAGTTTTAACATTACAACAATCAGGCCAAAACTCAAAAAACACCCTATTATCTCTAGCGAATTTGGAAATGCTTAACAAATTTTTAGTTATGGATGGGACATGAAGCAAATTATGCATAACAAAATGTTTAGATGACATAGAATTATGGAAATAGGAATGACCAACATGACTGATATGAAAACCTGTACCATTACCAATATTGACAGAATCAGTTCCGGTGTAAGAACTCTTCATGGATAGATTGGATTCATCATGAGTAATATGATGAGATGCACCCGAGTCTGGGTACCAGAGAGGGTCTTGCACAGTTGAAGGAGTTGCAAGAGTAGTGGTCTCCGAGATATCATATCCACTAGGTTGAAACTGAGTGTTATTGGCCTGAGGGTGATTCTGATACTCTTGATTGTACCTGTAATAACATTTAAGAGCAATATGGCCAATTTTACCACAAATCTGACAGGTGGGTTTATTTTGATTCCAATTGTTTTGACTCGTTTGATTCCAATTTGAGCGTCCATTGCCTCTACCAGCATTAAACCTGCCTCTATTGTTCCAATTGCCACCTCTATTATGAAATCTTCCCCCACGAAATTCTGCTCGTGTATTGAAAGCAGATCTACCACGACCTTGGTTGGGGTTCTGCCATTGATTTGGACTAGAAACAGTATTTGCATGAATAAGAGGTGTGTTTGAACGCTTTCGCTTTTCAAATCTCTCTTCTTGAGCAAGCAGCAATGTCTCTATCTCATCAACAGTGTATGGATCAAGTCTAGACGTGATGGAAGTAACAAAACCATCAAACTCATCTGGCAAACCATCCAGAATTACATCAATATGATCTTCATTAGAAACAGGCGACCCAACTGCAGCAAGAGAGTCAACAATTTTCTTGATTTCTAGGAGATATTTGTAATACCCATTTTTTTTATTATTAATGGCATTTTCGTAAATTTTATAAAGGTATAGGGGTATTCTTGTAATTTTATTACTGATGGCATTTTCGCAATTTTAAAAAAATTTAAGGGGTGTTTTGGTAACTTGGAACGGGCCGTTCCAAAAGCAAAACGGGTCGTTCCAAGCTTAAAAATTATACTAAATTTTTTTAGTGAGAACGGGTCCAGAACGGGCCGTTTCAACTGGGAGTACGGGCCATTCTGGAGGGAGAACGGGCCGTTCTGGATGAGTCTCGGAACGGGACGTTCTGATTTTAGAACGGGCCGTTCTGCTTTTTGGGAACGGGCCGTTCCGATTTTGGAACGGGCCGTTCCAGTTTAAAAATTTGCGTACATTTGAAAGATTCGGAACGGGCCGTTCCGAATTCAATACGGGCCGTTCCGGGTGACTCTGGTTGCCTATAAATAGGAGGCAGGGGGTGAAAAAAAAATATAACTGGAGAGAAGAGAATTCTAGAGAGAGAAAGAGAAGAGAGAGAGAGAGAAAGAGAAGGGAGAGAGAGAGAGAAAGAGAAGGGAGAGAGAGAGAGAAAGAAAAGAAAATAGGAGAGAGAAAGAGGAATCCAGTAGAGGAGGTTCTGCCAGGAGAGAGAAAAGAGGAGGGAGAAGAGGAGATTCTGCCCGAGTTTCGATCCTTGTTTAAGGAGAGAGGTGGAGATTCTGCCCGAGTTTCGGTTCTTGTTTAAGCAAGAAAGAGGAGAAGGTTCTGCCCGAGTTTCAGTTCAGGTTTATCCAAGTAAGGGTAGTGCTTATAAAATTAATCTAGTGCGTATGAGCATGATAGGAATAGTATAATTTTAATATGCTATTTTATGTGGAGATTTTCATTTCACATAATATAATTTGGATCAATTGATGGTTGTTTTGGATATTTAATTATTTATATTATTATTATATTGACAAATTGGCATGGTTATGGTTATGTTTAATTATGGAATATGCTATGTGTATGTGGTTTGGAAAAGTAAATAGGACTTAAAGGAGTAAGGTTATGGTATGGATAGATCTCTTGGTGAGATCAGGATATAATCTTTGGAAAAATATCAAATTTGGGAATCCCATGGTGAGGATTCCAATGTGGAACTTTTCCAAAGGTTATATAATAAACCACTTCAGATGTTAGGTGGATTCTGAAGTACTCCTCTAAGTATTCTATTTGCTACCGGTATGGGTTTAGGCCGAGTCATACCGATGGATGAGGTGGCCCCACCAGGGTTACGTGACGACGCAATCCAACTGTATATTTTCCATGAGAGGTTAGGCGTGGGACATGGGTTGATGACATGTTTCACCGTATCAACACTTGGTTTGGATGGTGTTGAGGCCAACATTTGGTTTGGATGTGTTGGTTACATCATGGATTATACAGTGGTGTGACTTTGTTTTGGATATGGAATATGTATACATATGGTATGGATTGTATACATTGGTTATGGATTATTTTATTATCATAAAATATGTATACATTGGCATGGACGTGTATACGTTATATTTTGGGTTGGTCTATATTTAGCTTGAAAATGACTTGTTGGTCTGGATAAATACTGTGGATAAATATTTGTTTAATGATATTTTATTATGATGTACTATGATTGGTTTTATATGTGCTAACCCTTATATTTCCATGATGTGGACTGTGATGATCTCACTATGTGGGGGAGCAGATCAGGTATGAGGCTTTGGGATAACAATGAGTCTTTTGGATAGCTGCTTTGAGAAGTGGCTAGGTTTAGAGCTTGACCAGCACCTAGGGTGTCTTATTTTGATGTTTTCATGACATTGTAATTATATTATCTTTTTGGATTACTGTATAACTTTACTAAAGATGATGACTCTGCTATAGAAGATTATATTATATATTTTGGAAACAATTTATATGTTATTGTATAATTACACTCTAGCGTAGCTGGCTTTTGCTCTATTTTCTTTATTTTATATTATTTTATTTTGGTTGGTTATTGATGTGACGGCCTAGGGTGAGTTGTTCAATTTTGGTATCAGAGCTGGTCGAGTCTCTTTAGGGTTTGTGGGAAATGGTCTTATTATGTTTCTGTTGAGTGGAAATAGATTTTTTTGAAAGGAATTTCTTATGTGTTTTAGTGTAAACTCATGGGTTCCTTAATCTTTTATCTTTATTAGGATGGTTGGCAGGGGAAACCATTCTCATCCTTCTTCAGGTGTAGATGAGCGGCAGATTGCTCAGGCTATGGAGCTAATTGCTGCTGCTATTGGACAACAGAATACTTTGTTGGCTCAGATGGAGACCAACCGGGCTGCAGCTGAAGCAGCTAGGACTGAGATACCTGATGAGTATAGAGGCTTGTCAGAGTTCAGAAAAGGGAATCCTCCTCAATTTACAGGTGTTAATGGACCTGAAGTTGTTGATCAATGGATTGAGGAGATGGAGAAAATCTTTATGGTGATGCATTGTCCTGAGGAAAGGAAGCTAGTTTATGTTGTTTATATGTTGGTGGGTGAGGCTAGTTTCTGGTGGAAAGGTGCTCAAGCTATGATGGAAGCTAGAGGGGAGGTGATAAATTGGGAAAATTTCAAAAAGGTATTCCTAGAGAAATATTTTCCAGATAGCGCCAGATATGCTAAGGAAGCTGAATTTTTGAGATTGCAACAAGGAAATATGTCAGTACAAGAGTATGTGGTCAAGTATGAACACTTGGCTAGGTATTATTCTCAAGCTATCACTGAAGCCTGGAGATGCAGGAAGTTTAGTGAGGGTCTAAGATTTGAGCTGAAAAAGACTATTGTCCCTATGGAAATTATGGAGTTCCCAGTTCTAGTTGAAAAGGCAAAAACAGTTGAGAGATTTGAAGGAGGAAATAGAGTGGCAAAGGGTCTAGAGGGATCATCTGGATTTGGGAGGGGGAAACATCCTCAAAAGAGACCATCTCAGTTTCAAATTGGAAATGCTAATAAGAAACCGATGGGGACTACTACCACAAGAGATGTTCAGAGTATTAGATGTTATATCTGTGGAGGCCCACATATGATGAAGGACTGTCCTACAAAGAACTATACGTGTTTTAAATGTGGCAAGGTGGGTCACATGGCTAAAGATTGCAATGTCAAAAATATTCCAGCTAGAGAGAACCAGAAAGTGGATCGGCCTACTGCAGCAGGTCGTGTCTTTGCTTTAACAGGTGCTGAAGCTGAAACGACATCTGAGCTGGTAAAAGGAAAGGGCAAAGCTGATGGTAATGATATTTCTATTTTATTTGATTCTGGTGCTTCACATTCTTTTATTTCTTATGAATGCGTGGCAAGGTTAAATTTAGTTGTGAGTTCCTTGTGTGTGGATCTAGTTGTTTCTACCCCAGCTTCAGGGTCTATTTTGACTTCTGAGGTTTGTTTGAGATGTCCAGTGGAGGTGGAAGGGCGTTGTTATAAAGTGAATTTGTTTTGTTTACCTCTATCCGATTTGGATGTGATTTTAGGGATGGATTGGCTTTTTGCCAATAGGATTTTGATAGATTGTTCAGAGAAGAAATTAATCTTTCCTACTGATGAACAGGAGAGATTTATTTCTAATAGATAGGTGGATGGGTTGTTGAAGGATGGAGCTATTGGGTTTATGATTTTATCTTTTATTAGTGTAGAGAATGAAAAGTTGTTGAATAGTATTGATGTTGTTAGAGAATTTCCAGAGGTTTTTCCGGATGATGTTCCGGGATTACCACCAAAGCGAGAGTTAGAGTTTAGTATTGATCTTATACCAGGGGCGGGACCAGTGTCCATTTCTCCTTATAGAATGGCACCAGCGGAGTTATCTGAATTGAAGAAGCAGGTTGAAGAACTTTTGGAGAAGCAGATGATCAGACCTAGTGTATCTCCGTGGGGAGCACCAGTGTTATTGGTAAAGAAGAAAGATGGTGGTGTGAGGTTATGTGTGGATTACAGGCAGTTAAATAAATTGACAATCAAGAATAAATATCCATTGCCAAGAATAGATGATTTGATGGATCAGTTAAGGGGAGCTACTGTTTTCTCCAAGATTGATTTGAGATCTGTATATCACCAGATTCGGGTAAAGGAAGAGGACATACCAAAGACTGCTTTCAGGACTCGGTATGGCCATTATGAGTATGTTGTCATGCCTTTTGGAGTGACGAATGCTCCAGCTATTTTCATGGATTATATGAACAGGATTTTCAGACCCTTTCTGGATAAGTTTGTGGTGGTGTTTATTGATGATATTCTGGTTTATTCTAAATCTGTGGAGGAACATAGAGAACATTTGAGGATAGTTTTGCAGGTATTGAAGGAGAAACAGTTATTTGCAAAGTTGTCAAAATGTGAGTTTTGGTTATCTGAAGTTAAGTTCTTGGGTCATGTGATTTCTGCACAAGGAATTGCAGTTGATCCTACTAAGGTGGAAGCGATTTTGAGGTGGGAGCGTCCAAAATCAGTTACTGAAATTAGAGGTTTTGTGGGATTGGCTGGCTATTATAGAAGATTCATAGAAGGATTTTCTAAAATAGTTATGCCTTTGACACAGCTGACCAGGAAGAATCATCCTTTTATATGGACGGAGGAGTGTGAAAGGATTTTTCAAGAGTTAAAGGAAAAGTTGACTTCGTCTCCAGTGTTGATTCTGTCAGATCCTAATAAATCTTTTGAGGTTTATTGTGATGCATCTCATCAAGGTTTAGGATGTGTTCTTATGCAAGATAGACAGGTTGTGGCTTATGCATCTAGGCAGTTAAAGACTCATGAACGAAATTATCCTACGCATGATCTAGAGTTGGCTGCGGTGGTTTTTGCTTTGAAGATTTGGAGACATTATCTCTATGGAGCAAAGTTTGATGTGTTTAGTGATCATAAGAGTTTGAAATATTTGTTTGATCAGAAAGAGTTAAATATGAGGCAAAGGAGGTGGATTGAGTTTTTGAAAGATTATGACTTTCAGTTAATGTACCATCCAGGTAAAGCAAATGTGGTAGCAGATGCTTTGAGTAGAAAATCTCTTCATATGTCTTATATGATGGTTAGAGAGATGGAGTTGGTAGAGAAATTCAGGGATATGAATCTTAATGTTGTGATTGCCCCAGATTTTATTAGTTGTGGTATGACTACCATTACTAGTGATTTCTTGGAGATGGTGAAACAAAAACAAGTTCAGGATACGAGATTGAATAAGGTTAGAGAGTTGTTGGGTTCTGAGAAAGCTGAAGGATTTGAACAAGATATGGATGGAATCTTGAGGTACAAGGGTAGAATTTGTATTCCACAAGATGAGGAGTTGAAGAAGTTGATACTTGAGGAAGGTCATAAAAGTAAGTTGAGTGTACATCCGGGTATGACAAAAATGTATCAAGATTTGAAGAAAATGTTCTGGTGGAATGGTATGAAGAGGGAGATAGCTGAGTATGTTGCATCTTGCATTGTGTGTCAAAAAGCTAAAGTAGAACATCAAAAACCAGGAGGTTTGTTACAAATGATGGAAGTGCCAGAATGGAAATGGGATAGTATAACCATGGATTTTGTTGTTGGATTACCAAGATCTGCTAAGAATTGTGATTCTATTTGGGTGATCGTGGATAGATTAACTAAGTGTGCTCATTTCCTTCCAATGAATATAAAGTGGTCCTTGGAAAAGTTAACTCAATTGTATATTAAGGAGATTGTTAGATTACATGGTGTGCCCTCCAGTATCATCTCTGATAGGGATCCTCGTTTTACATCCCGATTTTGGCAAAGTTTGCATCAAGCGTTAGGGACTAAGTTGAGGCTCAGTTCTGCTTATCACCCACAAACTGATGGGCAGTCTGAGAGGACTATCCAATCTTTGGAGGACTTGTTGAGAGCTTGTATTTTGGATCATCTAGGGAATTGGGAAGAGATGTTGCCTTTGGTCGAGTTCACTTATAATAACAGTTTTCATGCAAGTATAGGAATGCCACCATTTGAGGCTCTGTATGGGAGGAAATGTCGAACACCTTTGTGTTGGTTTAAAGAGGGAGAATCAGTGATGGTAGGGCCAGAGATCATCTTACAGACTACTGAAAAGGTGAAACAAATTCAGGAAAGAATGAGAGCTGCTCAGAGTCGGCAAAAGTCTTATGCAGACAAAAGGAGGAAACCTTTGGAGTTTTCAGAAGGAGAACATGTGTTTTTGAAAGTAACTCTACCACAGGTGTGGGAAGAGCTATCAAAGCTAAGAAGTTGAATCCTAAGTTTATTGGGCCGTATCAAATTCTCAAGAGGATTGGACCAGTGGCATATCAGATTGCATTACCTCCATTCCTTTCTAATCTGCATGATGTGTTCCATGTTTCACAACTAAGGAAATATATTCACGATCCAAGTCATGTATTGGAATCAGAAGCAGTACAAGTTAAGGAGAATTTAACTTTTGAGAAACAGCCAGTTTCAGTGGCAGATAAGAAAGTTAAACAATTGCGAGGTAAATCTATCAATTTGGTGAAAGTTATTTGGGATGAGATTACTAATGAAGCTACTTGGGAGTTGGAGGAAAGGATGAAGGATCAATACCCATATCTCTTTTAGAGTAAGTGAATTTTCGAGGACGAAAATTTTTGTTGTTGGAGAGAATTGTAATACCCATTTTTTTTTATTATTAATGGCATTTTCGTAAATTTTATAAAGGTATAGGGGTATTCTTGTAATTTTATTACTGATGGCATTTTCGCAATTTTAAAAAAATTTAAGGGGTGTTTTGGTAACTTGGAACGGGCCGTTCCAAAAGCAAAACGGGCCGTTCCAAGCTTAAAAATTATACTAAATTTTTTTAGTGAGAACGGGTCCAGAACGGGCCGTTCCAACTGGGAGTACGGGCCATTCTGGAGGGAGAATGGGCCGTTCTGGATGAGTCTCAGAACGGGACGTTCTGATTTTAGAACGGGTCGTTCTGCTTTTTGGGAACGGGCCGTTCCGATTTTGGAACGGCCCGTTCCAGTTTAAAAATTTGCGTACATTTGAAAGATTCGGAACGGGCCGTTCCGAATTCAATACGGGCCGTTCCGGGTGACTCTGGTTGCCTATAAATAGGAGGCAGGGGGGTGAAAATAAATATAACTGGAGAGAAGAGAATTCTAGAGAGAGAAAGAGAAGAGAGAGAGAGAGAAAGAGAAGGGAGAGAGAGAGAGAAAGAAAAGAAAAGAGGAGAGAGAAAGAGGAATCCAGTAGAGGAGGTTCTGCCAGGAGAGAGAAAAGAGGAGGGAGAAGAGGAGATTCTGCCCGAGTTTCGATCCTTGTTTAAGGAGAGAGGTGGAGATTCTGCCCGAGTTTCGGTTCTTGTTTAAGCAAGAAAGAGGAGAAGGTTCTGCCCGAGTTTCAGTTCAGGTTTATCCAAGTAAGGGTAGTGCTTATAAAATTAATCTAGTGCGTATGAGCATGATAGGAATAGTATAATTTTAATATGCTATTTTATGTGGAGATTTTCATTTCGCATAATATAATTTGGATCAATTGATGGTTGTTTTGGATATTTAATTATTTATATTATTATTATATTGACAAATTGGCATGGTTATGGTTATGTTTAATTATGGAATATGCTATGTGTATGTGGTTTGGAAAAGTAAATAGGACTTAAAGGAGTAAGGTTATGGTATGGATAGATCTCTTGGTGAGATCAGGATATAATCTTTGGAAAAATATGAAATTTGGGAATCCCATGGTGAGGATTCCAATGTGGAACTTTTCCAAAGGTTATATAATAAACCACTTCAGATGTTAGGTGGATTCTGAAGTACTCCTCTAAGTATTCTATTTGCTACCGGTATGGGTTTAGGCCGAGTCATACCGATGGATGAGGTGGCTCCACCAGGGTTACGTGACGACGCAATCCAACTGTATATTTTCCATGAGAGGTTAGGCGTGGGACATGGGTTGATGACATGTTTCACCGTATCAACACTTGGTTTGGATGGTGTTGAGGCCAACATTTGGTTTGGATGTGTTGGTTACATCATGGATTATACAGTGGTGTGACTTTGTTTTGGATATGGAATATGTATACATATGGTATGGATTGTATACATTGGTTATGGATTATTTTATTATCATAAAATATGTATACATTGGCATGGACGTGTATACGTTATATTTTGGGTTGGTCTATATTTAGCTTGAAAATGACTTGTTGGTCTGGATAAATACTGTGGATAAATATTTGTTTAATGATATTTTATTATGATGTACTATGATTGGTTTTATATGTGCTAACCCTTATATTTCCATGATGTGGACTGTGATGATCTCACTATGTGGGGGAGCAGATCAGGTATGAGGCTTTGGGATAACAAGGAGTCTTTTGGATAACTGCTTTGAGAAGTGGCTAGGTTTAGAGCTTGACCAGCACCTAGGGTGTCTTATTTTGATGTTTTCATGACATTGTAATTATATTATCTTTTTGGATTACTGTATAACTTTACTAAAGATGATGACTCTGCTATAGAAGATTATATTATATATTTTGGAAACAATTTATATGTTATTGTATAATTACACTCTAGCGTAGCTGGCTTTTGCTCTATTTTCTTTATTTTATATTATTTTATTTTGGTTGGTTATTGATGTGACGGCCTAGGGTGGGTTGTTACAATATTCATTGATACCTTTATCTTTCTTGATCATCCGAAGCTGCAATTTCAATTTCTTGATAACAGCTCGTGTGCGCGCAGCATAATATACCTCTAACCTCTTCCAAATTTGATAAGCAAATTTCAATCCTACCATCTTTGTCAAGATTGGCGAGGACATTGATGCCAAGAGCCACGCGACAAGCAGTTGATCTTGTTGAACGTAATTGGTGTATTCAAGATTCTCCGTCTTCGCTTCAAGATTCTCCGTCTTCGCAGTTTCATTTTCTTTTGTAGCAAAACGTGGTGGAATTGCATCTCCACGAACAAATTTCTCAAGTTTTAACCCTCGAATTGTTGCAAGAACCTGTTGTTCCCAAATCAGGAAATTATCATCATCTAATTTGATAGCAATCGGTGTATTGAGCGTGTGTGGAACGAATTGAGATGCGGAAGTCATGGTTGATGTTACAGTGCTCTTGATACCATGTCAAGGTTCTGTCATGGAGAAGAGAAAAACAGAGAAAACGTTTTTATCTGTATTGATACGCATATATAGAACTAGATACAACAAATGAATAAAGTGCCTTATATAGACACTGTTACAACTGATAAGAAATAAGGGTTTATGACTATTTATTATTTCCCTTTACAAAATATTTTATAAATTTGTGCATCATGAGTACAAAATTTAGTTAAAATTAAAATACAATTTTATATAATCAAACTTGATAAAAATATGTATAGTACTTCATAAACTAAACTATCATTACATAAGTTATATTTAGTGTAATACCTCCGAAATTTCTGTTCGATAATTCAGGTTATGACAAAAAGTATATATTATTTCTTATTTATGATGGCGGGTTAGCTGCGAAAGTAAGTCAAACTTTTTTTAATTAATTGGAATAAATTTCTAATTAAAATATCAATCAACATCTAATTAGGCACAATAATTAAATAAATAGTGAATCAGTAAGTTGTTAATTTGAAACGTAAAATATAATTAAATATATAATTTTAAATGAAAAATATATTAAAATTTAGTTATGCATGTATTTATGAATTAAATATTTATGTTTAGCGGATGGCAGAGGCTCTAGCAGTAGCACTCATTAACTTTTGTGAAATTTTAAGATAGATGAAGCCAAAGGCATGCAAAGCAACAGCAGGTAGATCCAAAAGCCAGAAAGCAACATGGGTACGCAGTGACATATGGGAAAGCGTGCATAACAGCAGCAAAGAGGTTTCACAAATCAAACCAGTCCGAGTTCACACACCGCTTCACATGTCACGTAAAAATCAAACAAGGTTTTAAAGAAAAAGAAATGGTGAAAGAGTTTTTAGAGTTTTTTAAAATTTTATTCATTTATTTTAAATTTTATTTATTATTTATTTATGAATTAAATTTTAACAATTTTAAAAGTGTGCCCTCTTCAACCTGGACCTAACCTGATTTATGAAATATACTCAATAGGTATCTGTCACATTGAGATGACTCTTCATAACTTGAATCTAACTCCTAATAAGTTGTAGAGTTTGAAGTCAGAACTTAATAGTCTTTACACCTTGTTAGGCTTAAGACTAGGGGACTATCCACCCTCCTCAGCCTAGACCTGGCCTAGTTTATAAAATCTACAAAATAGGTTTCATATAATTTGTAATTCTTGGGTCTCATACCGACTTAACAAGTTACAAGAATTCTGAACCTCATCAAAAAAAAAGATCAAGGTTTCGGGATGAGCTTTATCACCCTTGAGGGTTGTTAACAAGTCTCCAACTGAGCTTGTAAAGATTCGGAACCATCCTCCTCTTTTAGTTTATTCACCTTAAAAGCTCAGCTCAAAACCGAGATTTACACAAATATATAATCTACTTAGGTCATAATTGAAAGGATATCTTGGATAAAGGGATAAAATTAAAATGCAAGATATCAAGTATATAAGACACACATTGATAAGATTCTAAAGGATATACCGCAAATACTGAAAAAAAAAAAAAAAAAGATATCAAAGATAATAGTGAGAAATTAGGTTAAATAAGTAGGTAGTCCTGGAAGGACATACAATTTTTCACAGCAATGAGAATTTTTGTACTTTAGTGCTCCGATGACAATAAACATTTTGTGACTAGAACAAAAATAAATAATTAAAATAGTTATAACCAAATAAAAATGATTTTAAACAAAGGAAATAAAGTTACTCAAAGAATAACCCTAAGTAGAGTTACTCCAATCAATAATCATAGTTCATGATGAAAATTAATGTATATCCATAAAATGTATTATACATTAGTTTGAACTTATTTAACAAAGTATTTAATGATTTTCAAATTTCACAAAATTTTGTGTACTTGATCTAAACAAAAAAATTATTAAATGTAATAATTGGATCGTTGAAAATTGTTATGGATTATGAGTTATTGAGCAAAGAAATTCTACTAAGAGTTTCTTGCAATAAATGTTGTTAAAATTATCTCATTTAATAACTCGTAATTTATTTTAAATTTCAATAATCTAATTGTCAATTTGAAAATTCTTAATGAATAGATTAATTCTACTATTTTTTAATAAAATTTAAAACTATTTAGTATTTGGTTTAGTTGATTTGAAATTAATGATTCACAAAAGTATATTATGTGTTAATTTAAATTTGTGTGACAAAATATCAAGCAACTTTCAAATTTTGCAAAATTTTATAAACTTATCTATTCATTAAGAACTTTCAATTTAATAATTGAATTGTTAAAATTCAATGTAAATCACAAATTATTAAGTGAAGAAATTCTATTAACACTTACTCTTTGAGTAAGTGAATATATATATATATATATATATATATATATATATATATAGAGAGAGAGAGAGAGAGAGAGAGAGAGATCCACTTACTTCATGAATAAGTCTATATAGATTTACTTTATTTAATAACTCATGTTTTATATCAAATTTTAATAATTCAACCGTTGAATTTAAAGTTCTTAATGCATAGATCAAGTTTGTAAATTTAAAAAAAAAATAAAAAATATTTGATACTTCGTTTCATTAATTCAAATTATTATGAATAATCATAAAGGTATTTTATATATTGATTTGAATTAATGAAATAAAGTATTAAATATTTTTCAAATTTTCTAGGCTAAAATCCTAATTTGGTCCCTTATAATATTTTAAAATTTCAATTTAGTCTTACTTTAATTTTTGGGTGCAATTTAGTCCCACCTGTCAAAAATACTAACAATGTTTGCCTTCCGTCTAAGTTTCTCAAACGTCATTTAAGAGTCGTGAGAATCACGCCCGTGATTCTCAATCACGTCCGTGATTCTCACGGTGTGAATCACATAAAAAAATATACTAAGTAAGAGCATGAGAATCACGCCCGTTATTCTCAATCATACCGTGATTCTCAATCACATGGACACTCCTGAATGGCGTTTGAGAAATTTAGACGGAAGGCAAACATTGCTAACATTTTTAATAGGTGAGACTAAATTGAAACTTTAAAATATTATAAGGAACTAAATTAGGGTTTTAGTCAATTTTTAAAAATTATATACTTAATCTATACATTATAAACTTTAAATTTAACGGTTAAATCGTTAAAATTTGATGTATAACATGAGTTATTAAACAAAATAAATCTAAAACTTATTCCTAGGATAAATAGATCCTCCTTTTATATATATATATATATATATATATATATATATATATATATATATATATATAATTCATCAAATCAATGTGCAACGCTTTTAGTGTTAAGAGTAACACAACAACACTTGTAATTCAAAAAAAAAAAAAAAAGTAAAACCGTAAAAGCCTTAAACAACATGGGGAAAAATCAAAAAGTTAAATAACATTAACCAACACAAAATGTAAAAGTCACTCTATGAGACTTGGAAGGTGAATAATAGACTAGACTCAGAAGGCCAACAATTGTGAGGAACATTTATGTGCGAATTTTTATGTTCTAGAACTTGGCGAACCATTTCATAATTCTCTTGCATACTAAGAATTATGTGACATGATTCGCACCCTAGTCAATTCAATGCAATCTTTGATAAAGAAAATGTGTAATGATTTGCAAATTCTGAAATTGAATATTCTCTATATTTTGCAGGATTGTCTTCAGATAGAAGTTCCTTGATGGGACCATAAGTTCTTGAAGATGGAAGAAATGCTGTGCTAAAAAAGCATGCAATAGAGGCTCTTGGACCTTTAATATTTGCTGGTACTCTGTGCTGAACACTCTTGAATTTGTCATTTGAGATAAGCTGATAATCAAGAATGTTGTGAATTAGTCATATTGACAAATGATCACACATAATAAACCGAAAGAAACCAAAGTGATTAAGTCGACTGAATAACAGATATTCAAAACTAAACTACATTGATAATGCCAAGAGATATAAAGAAAGAAAAAATATCCTTCCATGACTCCTTTACATTTATGTAGATTATACTCTCTTCACTTATTAGCATGCATTGATCCTTTTAGTATCAGCATACATTTCTTAAGTTGAAAAATGTTATTGGTTGAAACTTAATAATATGGCATGAAAAGAAAAGACAAAGACATGCCTGTAGAAAATCACCAATGTTAATAACTAGAGCCCCAGGTACATGTGGTACATCAATCCAAGTGTCCTCATGAAGAACTTGGAGGCCATCCATATGGTCTTTTAGAAGCACTGTGATAAAGTCAGTATCAGTATGCTTTATAGTTCCCACAGTTAATTCTGGTTCAGGACAGGGGGGATAATAATGAGCATAAGCAAATACTCCCTCATTGTAACCCATATCTCTTAAGTAGTTTGAATTCAGACCAAGAGCTTCTGATAATATTTCAAACAATAAAGTCCCCAGTTTAATTACTTGACTTGAGTAATCCAACAATATGTCTCTACAAACAAAGGAAAGCAACCAAGTATTCCATTATACACAAGGTCAAAGATACATTAGGAAAGAATCAAATGTTATGAAAGTTAAATCGTCAGAATGAATAAATGTTAGATAACAAGTAATATTTTAAATCTTTTCTTCTCCATATTTGTCTTAATTTTTCTTTTATAAATTTTCACCATATTTTTTCTTATAACTCCACTTATACTTTTATTTTCAATTTTGTGAAACTTATGATAGTTTGCACTCTATGTTGTTAATTTGAGCCTTAAAAAGTAATTTTTAGATTGAAGAATTTGGTACGGAATGCACAACCTAAACTACTAGTATTCTAACATAAGTAGTAAAAGCAATTTTGTTCAATAGGGAATCTCATTTTTCCATTGATGGCATGCCTACTTCAAATAAGATGAAAATGCCACAATTAAGTTTTCACTCGATTAAATGTGGTTGGATTAGTCCAACCCGCCTACATCACATACCATTGTTATATTGTAATTCTGAATCTATTAATAAAATAGGAAACTGTGATAAATATCAAAAATAGGAAATTTAGTGAAACTCACCATGTTCCTGGACAAGTAATTCATTATGATTAATTAAACCTAAAGCATATAGTACACTACTATAAATTATGAAAGACAAATAATTTAAGTTAAATATGACCTAATTGAAACACGTACCTGCATATAGATGGCAAGTCTTCTGGTTTAGGGGCATTAGGGGCCATGTTGCAGAAGAAAGAGTCCCTCCAACTAGGTATAACTTTGTTATATAAATTAGAATTGCCATTGTACATAAAGGGTCTATGATCATGACTAAAAAATTCTAGCTTCAGCTCATCATCTTGCTCAAAAAACTTCATTATCCCATCTAACATCCCGTCCATAATATTAACCGGGATGCCATGATTCACAATCTGAAAGAAACCCCATGTCTCTGATGCTTCTTTCACTCTCTCAACAACCCTTTTGCGTTCACAAGGATCTTCATGAATGCTTGCAAGGTCTATTACAGGAATGGCATAATCTTTATGGCCTAACTCTGAGGCCTTCTTGAAGTTATCAGGCGGTTGATAGAATATGCGAGGGATCTTGGTAATCCCTGCATCAACAAGCCCTTTAACACCAACTTTTGAATCGTAAAAAGCCTTGAGCTCCTTTGTTCTTTCAGAATCTATCATGGATATCTCTTCCTTATCACTTGGACTAGTAAACCCCATCTTTGTTCTTGTTAGAATGGCCTTCAACTTCTCTAAAAAATATTGTCTTGAAACTACACAATACAAAATTATAGGTGATTGAAAGACGTAGAAGCGGTATATATCTATAATTAAAAACCAAAAAGAGATTGTGACATGGAATAATACACATACAACAAGCACAACCAAGTTGAAATCATAGTGGATTAGTCATGTATTAGACATTTGTGGTCTCAATAATTGACAAGTGTTTTCATCATACACACCGTAGGGGAAAAGAGACACTACAACGTAAAATTTTGAATAATGGACTCCCTCTTTGTATTATAGAAAAGAAAAAAAAAATGATTTCACCTATAATAAGAAAATTAGTTATATACATTAAAATTTATTAATTCTATAATATTTTTTTAAAATTATCTTAATTATAAATGTCACAAAGAAAATGATGCAATTTAAAAGTCATGCATTAAATGAAAAATATTTTAGGGAAATTATTATTTAATGAGACAAAAGTAATTTAATTTATTTTATGTAAATTTTTCGTGACTTTTCATGTTTTCATCCTTTCAAATTTAATTTTTAAATTATTTTTTAATTTTAAATAAATAACAATTAAAACTACAATATTTTTAATAAAATATGAAAAAATTACTTTATTAATCATGATAGAAAAATAAAAATTTATATTCAAACGGTATTTTTTTATTACTATTTCATTTATTTGTAATTTTTGTTTTCATTTTATAGCACAAAAATATTATATTATCTGCTAATTAAAATTTCACATATAAGTATATAACGTTTGCATTTTTATTTTAACCTTTTCACTTATAAGTTATTAGTTTAATTTTAAAAAGTTAAAATTTAAAATGATGGAAACAAAAAAATAGAAATACATACTTATAATATATATATATATATATATATAATTATTAAAGAGAAATAAATTACTATAAGAAATGTTGTATATAATATATAACATACAAAAGGTGATATACTATAAATACAAAATATGTGGGTATAAATCCATTTGATATATAATTTACCTAATTTTAATATAATTTTAAATGAGATTTAATAACATATCTTGTATGTCATTATAATCTATTCCTACACTTTTTAATAATATACTTATTTGTTCTCATTTGTTCTCTACTATAAGAAGAAAAAATATTCTTAAATATAAGCAAAATTTAACTATTTTTGCATCATTCAATGATATTTTTTCTAACATATATCTTCTTTAATGCATAACTTTTAAGTTGCGTTATTTCTTTTAATATTTATAACAAAGTTAATTAAGGAGAATCTTATGAGAATAATAAAATTTAATATAAATAAATAATTTTTTTAATATGTAAAATTAGTTATTTTTGTATGTTATAGATAACAGATGAAGTATCAACATATTATATCTATAATGTAAATTATAAATAAAATTAAGTGACAAATAGTATGTTCTCTATATGACAATTTATTTAGTGAATGAAATGCAAAAATTGAAGGAATTTTAAAAATAATTAGAAAAACTTCACATGATAAATTTAGCAAAAGCTTTGATACAGTTATTATAAATAGATAGATATATATAATTCATGTCAGTGCGTTTATATCGCACATTTAACATCGTATGTATTTGACTAACCCCTGGCCCTGATAATGGCCCAATAATAGATGATTGATGAATTAATCATTAATATTCTTTAGAAATAAAATAATTTTTATTAAATCATAGTTGATAGAATAAAAGATGTCCTCACACTGCATTCAATATAAAAAGATTATATAATACTACCTCTGATATTATTTATAAGATATTATTTTTTAAAAAATAAGACTTAATTTATATTATTTTATATTAATTATTTTAAATTAAAATATTCTTAATTAAAATGTTCTATTAATTTGATAAAAGATATTAATTATAATCTCTTTAAAAAAATGTATTTTAATTGATTAAATAAAAAATAAATATTAATTAAGAGAAAGAAATAATATAAAGATAATTTTAGAAATAAAATAAATTTATTATTATCAACTAAATTAATTAACTAAATCCTATGTATAACAGTCTCACGATAAATATGTTATCTAATTATATATATAACTTCATATTTTCTACCTTTTTCTAAAACACCCTATGAGTGCAATATCTATTTCATCACACTACACCAAACACTCACCAGTTCCCCCTTTTACATCAAGGATGCTAAACCTTTCCCTTAATTCAATTCGTGAGGTGGGTTTAATCAATGAACAGTATGAATTAATATTTAATTTTATTTAAAAGATAATGGTGTGAGATTAATTGTAGCATCTATCATGTATAGTTAAGAATTTAAATTTTATTTTATCATTGAAATAAAGATGAACGAATATTCTTAAATATTACATGATAATCAAGCATGACTCACAAAAAGAATCTCAAGAACCCAAATTAAGATATCTTTGAGAGTTCAAGATTTTCCTATATCAATTATTAATTTTTTCAAACTACAATTACTAAAGTTATGTCATGTTAGAACACCCAAAGTACACACTCAGCAGCGAGAACACGAAGGTGCAGATTGCAACTAAATTATAATGTCAAGAGAACATGATGAAGCATGCATGAAAGCGTGAAAAGAAGTAAAAACAAGGACATGATAAAATTCCATAAATTTCTGGAAAGAAATTACCAGGAACAACTCTATTTGACGTTTGCAACGGATTGTGTTGTGTTTCACAACGTCACTGGTCCTTTTATACACAGATGCAAGAAATATGAGACACAAAACTGTGAAGTGAGAAAATAAGATAATTAACACGTTGCAGCCATGCACAATTTGTTGTCATTTTTTATTGTCTGCATGGGTAAAGCTGTCAGTGATGAACTTTGAATTTAAAATAAATATTCAACTTTCTGTGCGAATAGGTAATGAAATTTACTTTATCAATCAACCACGTTTGGTTTATAAAGCGATTACAAGAATATGAAATGCATACAAATAAACATAAATTATATACCTTGATATTTTAAATTTTCTATATATACTAAGCTACTAATTTAGTTCTCACTTGAATTTATTGTTAAAAGCATTTATTTGTAGCAATGAGTACTTCAAAACATTTGAATATATACAAATAATACTTCTATTAATTTGTAATAACTTTTTTATAGAATATTAGTAGTATTTTTTTTTTTTAGGCTTAAATATGTTTTTAGTCCCTCAAATTTAAGACAAATTTATTTTTGATCCCTCAAATTTAAAACTATTATTTTTAGTTCCTGTAATTTTTAAAAATATTATTTTAGTCATTTATGTCACCAATAACATATTTAAAAGTGACTAATTAATACAGTTATACAACATCAACCAGATTTAATGTGATATTTTCATTGATAGGAATACTAATAAATAAATTTTATGCAATAATGTTTGATAAATTTCTTAACAAAATTTGAATATAAGGACTAAAATAAGATTTTTTGAAATTACAATGACTAAAAATAACAATTTTAAATTTGAAGGACCAAAAACAGAATTACCTTAAATTTGAGGGACTAAAAACATATTTAATCCTATTTTTTATAATTTATATCAATTGATTACTAGAATCTATTTTTTATAATTTATATCAATTGATTACTAGAATATAGTTAGATTTAATCTAATTAATTCTTATGTATTAAATATGAAAACTTTTATAGTATGAAAGTATTTTTAAAGTTTTTTTTTTTAATAAAAGGATGTGTAGAAACATTTTAATTTTTTATCTAATTTTATTTTTATTTATTATAATTATTTAAAATTAAAATAATAAAATTAAAATAAATTATCAATAAATAAAAATAATTATTTTTATTATAATATAAATTATTTATTATAAGTTTAAAAATGTTTAAAATTGTTTATGTATACTAATTTTATGATGAAAGTCTTTCTTACTTTTAGAAAATGACAGGGACAGTGTCTGTTAGTTTCTGAAGATTATTGAAATATTAATTAAACAGTAAATTACTTGTTAAATTGTGCAAGTTAATATAATTTTTTTGGTGTGACTAATTTTTTTAACAAACTTGATTAATTATTTTTAGTAAATTTTTTATTTAAATTATATATATATATATATATATATATAATATTTTTGAGACCTTATTTAAAAAATCGAATTTATTATTACTTAAATTAAGTAGTTATTAATATATGATTTGAAATTAAAGATACGTAATAAAAACTATTTGTCATATACTTCTCAATTAAATATAAGTATAGTAAGTACCTTATTGCTCAAAATCTCATTTATTTTTCTTGAAATTTGAATATTAAGAGACATGCAGCAGTAGTGTGAATCAGAAAGGTGCATGTGAATTGAGAACACAGCAGCAGAGTAAGGAATATAGAAAAGCGTGCATAGCAGCAAACAAAAGTGTGACACATCAGATGAAATTTCGAACGTTTCAAACAATTATATAACAATAAATTTTATACTATAGTAACAGATATTAAGATAATATATAAAGGATTTTAAGTTTGAGTTTTTTGACGTATTACTTTTTTTTTATCTTATTTTGTTCTTTTAATCTAAAATTGAATATTTTATTAAAAAAATATTTTAAATAATACTTTATAATAAACTAAAATACAGAAATAATTAAATTAAATATATGATATTTTTTATATTTATTAATATTATGATTTAATTGTATTTTGTATCCTTCAAATTCTTACATTGTCGCAATTCTGGTTCCAAATTTTTTAACAAGCTTTGCTCCCAAATTTTGAGAAAGTTGCGAATTAGCTCCACCATTAATATTTCGTTAAAATATAAACAAAATGCGGACATAAAACTCAAACTTAATTGCATTTTGTATTAAACTTTTAATTTTCTCACAAATTTTATCATCAAATAATATATTCACGATTTTTTTCGCAAAATTTTGAAAATGTCGTCAATTATAACTCTCCATCAAACTATATTTGATATGATTTATAAAATAACTCATGGATATAAAAAAAATTATATATATATATATATATATATATATATATATATGTGTGTGTGTGAGAGATATTTGTATTATTGTACTAAATTATTTAATATATATGAGTTATATATTTTATAAGAACTTGTATGAAAAAAATTCTTTGTACTTCTTCTGAAAAATAAGATAAAAAAAGTAATATAAATAGGAAATTATTATATTTTCTTTTTTCTCTTTTCTTGTAGTGATAATTTAATTATTTTAGTAGCAATTACTTTTCAGCTTTTAAAGTAAAATGAAAATACATACGTACAAAAAGAGAAAAAAAACTATTAATTGGATACCAAAATGTGGTTACCAAAAGAACTATCTTTTTTATATATAGTATAATCGCATAAAATATAAATAAAGGAAAAAAAATATTAAAATGAAAGAAAAAAATAATTACTAAAAGAGATATCTCTTTTATATATACTAGTAAAAATGAGACATTTTATATCTCACTATGATAAAATATATATATATATAAATGATGAAATAAAATAAAATTGTAGTTAATTCCAGAATAGTGAAACAATTAAGCAAATTAGTTAATAGATGAAAGGGTTAAAAAAATGTGGTTGCCAAAACATGTATCCATTTTATTAATGTTATCAATTATAGAATTATATATTATATATTATAGATTATAAGTATTTTACTTTATGTAATTTATATGTTAAATATTTATTATATATAACTAAATTGTTTAAAAAATTATATATAAAAATAAATACTATGTTTGAATATATAAATTATATTAAAAATTTTATAAATAGATATTTTTAAACATATAAATTACATTTAGATTTATGATAAATAATTTATATTGTAGTATAAGATTATTTTTATTTGTTAATAATTTATTTTAAAATATTAAAAATTAAAATTCATAAATAATCATGATAAATAAAAATCAAATTAGATAAGAAGTTAAAAAAATCTCTAAAACTCTCTTGCCGAAGATATATAAGGGTTTAATATATAAGGATTGATAGATTATAGGTATATAGCATAGATAAAAATAAAAATAAAAATAAAGTACATCATAGTAAGTTGTTTTTATTTAGAGATTTAATTGTTTAATTTAAATATGGGGATATAATGGTCTCAAAATAAAATGGAGATCAAGAGTTGTTACACATTTAATATTCCCTTTATATATAGTTTAGAAATATATATAAATATTAATACAGATTCAAAATGGGGTGTTTATAATCATATCAACTATAATTTCATGGAGGGTTACAATTCACATTATTATCACAATTTGGGGAAAAATTTGCCAAAAATATAATTTGGGGACAAAATTGTCAATAAAATATAAGTTTGGGGCAAAAAAATGCAATTAACCATAATGTTATGTGTGAAGAAAAGAAAGATACTAAAAAAAGAGTTGAATAATATCAATCGAAAACTTAACACTTTTCAAAATAACAATATAGTATCAAAACTTAAAGAGTTTAGAAGAAGAGTCAAAAGCAAGAACACACAATATTTTAATATTGATTGGTCTCAATCACCGAGATTATGTCCAGTTCTTGATCAATCCGATCAAATTGCACTATCTTTGTAAAGATAAAAGTATTCATTCATAAATCACTTCTGACTCAACCTTAATATTCTTTGACTTGCCTTGTTGAATAATTATCTAAGTATTCTTTGAACAACGAAGCCCCTCCAAGCCTTAATAATGAAGTATTATTTTCAACAAAGCTTCTTCAAGCTTTAAACTATAACACAAAGTTAAAATTGAGAAATCACTATTGTTTCATCTTATTTACAAGACGTGATACAACTAATTTTAAGTACAAATTTATATAACAAGAATGAAATAAACTTTTGCAATTGTTGTTCTCTCTCTCTCTCTCTCTCTCTCTATCTATCTATCTATCTATCTATCTATCTATCTATATATATATATATGTGTGTGTGTGTGTGTGTGTGTGTGTGCTTTTTTTAAATCTTCAAGCTTTTTTACGTAGGTGCTTCATGAAGATAACCGTTGTAAATTGTTGATCTTCTCTAACAAGCTTGCTTCATTTTTCTTTATCTTCCTTCCTTATAGAGTGAAGTGTTCGTTGGTGTATAAAATGCAAACATTAAATGCATTTTACCAAATTGTCACTTATTATCTAATCAAAGGGGTTACTTATCACCTTTAAGGTACAAAATGAGAAGAATTGTTGCGTGTGTCAATCAAAAATTACTTTATCTAAGACTTTACACACTTCGAGATATATGTTCACCCTTTCTCTAACAACAAACAAATATGTATTTGTTGTTGAAGTTCAAGTAGAAAAGAAGCTTTTGTTCCTTTGATCAATTAGCGAATAACATATACATAAATTATTTGGTTAAAGATCATAAATGATATATTTAATGATTCGTATTAGAGAGATGTAGTTTTCCTAAAAGACAACACGTCATAATAACCAATCGTCTTTCTAAATTTGTCTTTCTATATGACTTGAAAAATATTTTTTTACAAAAATGTACAAGTTTGTTAACATTAAAACTTATATCCTAAAAGATCTAAGATTGTCCTTTGATTTAACAATCACCCCATTTTTTATGATGACAAACACATTTTTGAAAAGTATAGTTTTTAATGTGTCATATATAGTTGATTTCAATTCTAAGATGAATATGTAGTTATCCTTGATGTTTCAATCAAATCATATGATTGTCATTCCAGATGAAACAACATATAAGATATACTCATATCACAAGACTTTCTTATTAGAGCATGTCACACCCTTCTACCCCAAAATATTTAATAAATAAATATAACAATATTTCTAGAAAACAAAAACAACAACTTATAATAACTCTCCTCATGGAATCTTATAAAAGGGTTCACATATTTATTCATCATTTATAATAAAACATATAAAGCATTGTTTCAAAGAAATAAGAACAATCTCTTAAATCAATGAAGTTTTGGTAATAAAACACACTTAAATAAAAGATCAACTACTAAACCACTACTAATCCTAAAACTCAATCCCGATGTCACACTATCAAAACAAGACTCCTCTTTATAATTCTTTTTCCTCAAATCCGTCATCTTGTACCTACTCTATTCTTACAAAAGGTGTTTAGCCTAAACACAAATAATACATAGGGAGTGAGAGTGCATCTCATTCATAACAACATATATAAAGCATAAGGATAGACATACACACACAAATTAAACAACAATTACATTTCATACACCTTCATTATTCCATCATTCACACACAACATATTCATCAATTGAGACTCATGAGATGTATGCTCCTAATTCTACATGCATATGGTACCAATCTCTTCATCATCATCAGGTTACAAAATAGCCTAGGAATAATGGAATAGGACCACCCCATCAAATAGTGTGGGTACCACTCCTGAACAATGATCCCCCCCAAACCACCTCACTAGGGGATGTCTATTAGGGTTTTGTTGAATTGTTACAACTGGCCATAGTAGCCTTCGATTCTGGATAGAGGTTTTCTCACCATAACACCCCTAGGGCATAGCTAGATGACCTATGATATCCCATCTACCTAGAGTCACACCACCTTCATGTATTTCTCTTAATACATAATCTTCTTGCTCTAAGTTCAAACATTTTAATAACAATGTTACAACCCCTATTTCGTACAATTCAACTGTTATCATCACATACCTCAGATTGTGTTCTTACTTTCCTTACTTGTTTGGGGTCCTAGAGTAATATCGCATTGGTAATGTAAAGTATTATGTCTTCTATTCATCCCTTCTCCGTAGTCTCCACATGCATACATGTTTCTACTATTATACTCAACATTTATAATTCTTATTGTATCAACATCCGTAAATGCCCTGGTTTTTGGCTACTTTCCAGTTGAGCTAATTGATCAATCCTCTCATTATTAACCTAAGGAGTAATTTGAACTTGGATCTCCAAGAAACTCTTTCATCCTTTGAAAAAGATGAAAGTAACATAGCAAGTGTGGTTCCTTTATTTGGAATGATCCATTAATTTTCTCTACTGCCACCTTTGAGTTAGTGTAGTATCTTACTATTTCAATCAACTAATTAAATTAATTAATTTAATTAATTACTTGATAATAAGGAATGTTATAAAATAATAATAAAAGCTATTAGAACTACATCAGAGTAACTGCACTTTGGGTGTTCTCGACACATGATATGAAAAAGCTTCATTATTAAGTTGATCAATAGGTATCCATGTTCTATTCAAACTCCTTAACTCAACATTCTCCCTTTTAAGAGTCAAGAGCTCTAGAGCATCATGCTTTCATGCTTGCTTGATTGCAATCATCTCTTTTTGTAACATTCTTATAATAGCATAAAAAAGATTAGTTTGATCTTCAACTAAAACTAGTCTAGACATCTGTTTGGGTTGCATAGTACTCAAATTCTTCCTTGTAGTCACCATTCTCTTCCAAAATCTCCTTCTTGCAAAAAAGACATAAACTAGGACATTCAATTCTAGATGCCCTACAATCGGTGTCAAAATGTATCTGCACATGGGTACAATAGCAATTTTATCCTTCTCCTTAAAGCTTCTAGTCTTCATTCTTCAAATCTTTGATCCTTTAGTTGTCACCTCATCCTTGGGCCTTACATGTCTAAAGGGATAAAGGTCTTTAGTCTTTTCTACTCGAATAAGTCTTCAACCTTACCTGTTCAAGAAGGAAATGGAGTGTACCTCCAAAAGTCACTTCAATGTTCAAGTAAGTGCTCGATCTCACTCAAAGTGATGCAATTATGCTACAATAAATGCGATTTAAAAGTATCTTTTAATCTTAATATGCTATTATTTATACTAAGTTTTTTATTGGGCTTGGTCTTATATAACAAATCCAATAACTTACCTTTAATGAACCATCTTACCATATCTTTAATGTATTTACTTTAAGTGGTCTTCGACAAGGATTCAAGGAATCTTCAATTACCCCTTAATAATACTCTACCGATATAAACTTAAAGAATAAAATCCACAAGGATACATTATCAAATTTTGATAAATAATTTTACATCTAAAAAATTAGAAAACTAATATAAGAATTGTTAATTTATATTACATTAACTCTTTTTAAAATAATTACTCTAGATTCTAAAAATTTTAAACTCGATCGTGGGTATGTTATTCTTGTGGATTATTATGGTTATCACACTATTAACACATTGGGTATTCTAGGCCACTTAAGCATCAAGCGTTTCACGTTTGCAACCGGTTGTATAACTGTGTTTCACGGTACACCAATATCAATATATAATTTGATAAAGTAAGCGTTTTATTTAATTTTTTTATTTGCAATAATTCTTTTTAATCAAGTGAGTTAGACCCCTTCACAAAGTAAGTGTAACTACTTAAAATCATGCTAATAATAATTTTTAATTAATTGAATTATTTTACACATGTATAACCATAAATCCTAAAATAATTGAGAGAATTTATTTTTTTTAAAAAAATTATCATATCATAGAAAAGTTAAGGGTGATGGGTTGTATTTTACTAATTATATAAATACTAAAATATGTTTTTGGTCTTTTATCTTGTTATGAAAGTTTATTTTAGTACTTTTAAATTTGAGTTAATACTACAATAATATATTTTTATTAACATTAGAAAAATGATACTAAATTATAAGTAAATATTGACTAATCTTCGTCGAGGATTATGAGTGCATACAAGATAAATATTTTTTTTTTCTAACATAGTTTATTTCATACACAAGGTTATTAGGATTTGAATCCTAAACATCTTGATTAAGGAACATAAGCTACTACCATACTTGTATACTAAATGTTGGTATTATGATTAAATGTTATTAATATAACTTTTGCGACATTTTGCCAAATGTTAGATAAAACTTATATTACTAAAGACGTTTAGTAACATTTTACATATTAATGTCTATATTTTCAAAAAAGTTAAGTGGTAGTTTGAAACATTTTAATAATGTTGCTAAGTTTTTTTTTTTTTTTTTGTAAACTTTATAAAATGATAACTAATATTAATTAATATAGATTGTACTACCACTTATATTTTATAATTTTTGTTTACAAGTCCTTTAAGGTTGAATATCTCTTAAGTTTTTATTTATTTATTTTTTATAAAAGAAGATATCATAGGTTAATCATTACTAAATCTATAACAAATATCAAAATTCATTTAACTTTAAGTTTCAACCTATTATTATGTATACGCTTGATGTATTATTATTTTACTCAATATGAGACTTTAATTTTAAAAAACACCTACAAATTGAACAAATATATTCTTTATATGTTAGACTTAATTTTAAGAAATAATTAGCTAGAAATAACAATATTAAGATGAAAAATATTACTTTATCTATAATAACATTTTCTGAAGAAAAAATGTCATAATAACTTATTAACTTAATTTTTAATAACATTTTAATAATATAAGTAAACAAATGTTTTAAAATGTTGAATGCAGTAGTGCAGTAGTGTAATATTGTTCTGAAATCGTGTCATTTTTTTTAAAATTTATTTTGGAGAGCATTTGAACTTTTTTAACTAATTCAATATATAAATTTTGTCCCATTAGATTTGCAACATGAAAACTATATAACTCATCTGATATCCATACAAAAACACGATGAATCTTGTTTGAAAAGTGTCTAAAACACAACTCAAAACCCAAAATCAAAAAATCCAATAACTTTTTTTTTTTCCTGTTATTTGTAGGACTCATTTTTTACTCAATTTTTAATATGTTTATGGTCTTTTTTAGTTCAGACTTTAATTACATTTCATAATTTTTTAGTATTTAAATCTAATAAAACAAATTTTACATCAATAAAAAAGAATCATATCTTAAAACTAAAAATGATAACTATTTTGAATAGATAAGTATCAAATCCAATTTTAAAGTTACACGAGAAAAATATATATTTTAAAAAATAAAGAATCAAAATAATCTTTTACAATAATATAAAAGTATATTATACTCTATTTTATAAATGAAATGAATAAGAATAAAAATTGGAAGACTTTATCACACCAATGCATGATAACAAATCTACACTTGTAAAATTCTGCAAACAGCAAACACAGGACTGTTAACTAGAGGGTTGAACATTTCAGTAGATCACTAGGTTCAACTTTGGTTGCTTATTGGTGGTCTCAATCTTCTTCAATTATACATATATAGCCATGGCGGAGATTGCAAGGTCATTAAGATAGTTTTTTTTTTTAAGAGGGGTCATTAAGATAATTATTGTAGTGGATCCATATTTCATTTTCATTAACTATCATTGCCGGTATCACAATTACTAAATTATCCCTAATATTTATAGACATGACCTTAATGATATATAATTTAATAAGGTAAGCATGCTTCTAGTGGATACTGACGATTACACAATATTGATATTAATATTTAGATAATAAAACCAATTCGAACCAAGCTTGATGATAAACACGATATATAATGTTAAAAATAGGGTCTTGCTATGGTCAATGAATTAATATAAAAAGTATTTTATTGAAAATTACATTAAAATTATACAGAAAGTCACGCTATTATACTTTTCAATCAATTTTTTTTAATTTAAATAATTTTTAACCATGTTATTTGAAAAAAAAAAAAAACTAATCTCTTAAATATTATTAATAAATCGGTTATATAAAACTTACTGTTATTGAATCTCCCATACAAAATTCTTATCTTTATTAGTGAAAATGAATAACTTTGTTCTCGATATATATATATATATATATATATATATATATATATATATATATATATATATATATATATATATACATATATATATATATATATATAAAAGAATAATTCTGTTTTTTATAATTATTTATAATTAATGATTTTAAATAAATAATTAAATATTTTTTTCAAAAATAAATAAATAAATAAATATTTTGAGACTTATTGAACTTTGAAGATAAATGAGTTTTATAATTACATATTTTGCAAATAGGAGTGTTATTAACCCAATCAATTTTAAGAAGCTTTATAATAAGGTTTTGTTATCATGAGTCTAAAACAAATTTTTTTAAGCTTTTAAATCTAGACTTAAATATGTTTTTAGTTCCTTAAATTTAAAGTGAATTTATTTTTAGTTAATAAATTTACAACTGTTATTTTTAGTTCTATAATTTTAAAGAATTTTATTTTTATACTTAAATTTTGTTAAAAAATTTGTCAAGCACTATCCCATAAAATCTGCATACTGGTATTCCAGTTGGTGAAAATATTACATTAAATTTAATTAATATAGTATAATTGTCTTAATTTATTATTATTAGATATGTTATTGATGATTTAAGAGATTAAAACAAAAAATTTTAAGATTATAAGGATTAAAAATAATAATTTTAAATTTAAAAAAATAAAAATAAATTTATCTTAAATTTAAATTATTAGAAACATAATTTTTTTTTCATTGTCGTGATTAGAAGTGAAGAAAAAAGGAGGATATTAATTGTTGTAATTTTGCTCTTACCCGTGTTGTGGAATCATTTCTTTTGAAATAAGAAGAAAGTGGATTGTCTGCCATATGCATATAGATTGACAGACATAGAAATAAATGGTGTTGCAACCAACATTTTGTATTTGGCTTACCAACTATTCTAAACGCCTTTTGTTGAATTGTACTGTATCACTCTTTACCAATCAAGAGAGAGAGAGAACAAAATGAACAATTCTTTACTTCTTGCTTAAATCTAAACATGAACCGAAATGATTTCTATATATACTTTATTAAAATATTTTAACGAATATAATATAAATTTTTCTTTACAAAACTAAATTAGTTTTTTAAAATTAAAATTTTATAACTTGAAAAAACATTATAAACAAAATATAATTCAAAAGTGAAAACTCAAAAAAATTGAATTTTGGCTTTGAAAGCTCAATGGGGAACACCTCACTAAGTGAGAATGTCACGCATCTCTAACATGCAGGCACTCTCAAATAACATCCAACCTCAAAACCTACGTGTAAATCACTATATCAACTCGAAACAACACCAAGAATACAAATTTGCTAACAGACCAAAGATGCAACAACTCAAAAACAAGAATCCATCAATATCATGTTTTGGGTCAAAACTTCAACATCATTCAAAATTCTTAAATTTCAACATACTAGTCTCCAATGGACAAATTAACAACATAAACAACATCTATCAATATCAAAGAATTAAATATATGTATTGTCGTGTATTACAACATACTTGTGTAACTGGTATGCTTGCCAAATCGCCTAACAATAGATTGTCAAAATGTGCTCATTTTCTTCCTATCAACATTAAGTGATCCTTGGAGAAGATGATTTTCAGTCGTATATCAAGGGCATGGTACGATTGCATGGAATGTTTTCTAGTATTATCTCCAATAGAGATCTAAGGTTCACTTCCATGCTTAGGTAGAGTTTATACCAAGTCTTAGAAACAAGATTGAGGTTGAGTTTTGGTTATTACCCACAAATGGATGGACAGATTGAGAGGATTATCAAATCCTTGGAGGACTTGTTAAGAGCCTGTGTGTTTGATCATCTTAGCAATTTTGAGGATGTGTTGTCTTTGTGGAGTTTATTTATAACAATAGTTTTCATGTCAGTATTGATATGACACCTTTTGAAGCTTTATATGAGAGATGTAAAATGTCTCTATATCGTATAAGGAGGGTGAATCATTTGTAGTGAAACTATAGTTAATTCTAAAAAATAAAGAAAAAGTGAAGATGATTAAGGAGAAAACAAAGCCTAGAGTAGGCAGAAGTCTTATGCAGATAAGAGAAGGAAGGGGAACATATGTTTGTCAAGGTGACACCCACTATAAGAATGGGAAGGGCGATAAAGTCCAAGAAGCTAACACCAAAGTTTATTGAGTCTTATCATATCCTTTGTCATTTAGGTATGGTAGTATATCAGTTGGCTTTGCCGCTATCCTTGTTTAACCTGCATGATGTGTTTCATGTATTCCAGTTAAGGAAGTATGTTCATGGATCAAGTCATGCGATTGAATCTGATGAGGTGTAAGTTAAGGAGAATGTGACCTATGAGAAGTGACCAAATGTAGTTGTGGATCATAAGGTGTAGGAGTTGAGGGGCAAGTCCATCAATCTTGTCAAGATTGTTTGGGATGCAGTCACTCGTGAGGCTACATGAGAGTTGGAAGATAGGATCAAAAATCAATATCTATTTCTCTTCCCAAGTATAAGTCAATTTAGAGACACAAATTTTTGTTGTTAATGAGAATTGTAACACTATATGATTTATATCCTTTAATTAATTATTTATGATATTTGTTGTTTAATTATTGATATGTTGTGCTTTTAGTTATTTTAGAACTCTAAGGGTCAAAGGATCCTTAAGAGTTAAGTTATTATGATATTGTTTTCAATTAGGATCAAATTGACCAAATTTAAGAAAAGATATTTAAGATTTTTCTTAAGATATGAATTTCATAAATTTACATCTTAAACAAAATTAGAGAGAAGCTAGAGTGTCAAGTTCTAGAGTCATAGACATCCATTGCTTCTTTTGATTATGCAAGAATCTTCTAGCTAGGATAGTATTAAATTTGAATAACATTATATTAAGTCTATTGAGAAATTAAACCATATTTGATCTAACCTCAAGCGTGTGGTTCAGCGGTAGGGGTTGATCCACGCTTAAGTAAGGTCAGGGGTTCGAATCCTGCCTTGTGTATGCAGCCGCGTTAAATCTTGGGGCCAGCTATCCCACCCTTTGAGGTGCCTCTAACGTAGCGAGGAGATTAGTCACTGCTACCGGCGGTGGATACTCCAGGAACGAACAAAAAATAAAACCATATTTGATCTACTATTTATTCAATTTGGTACGTTTGTCAAAATTTAACGCATTTAAGCAACTCACTTAAAGATTGACAAAGACGGCAAACTATCTCTTCAATATCAATTTTTCATTGAACAATTCTCAAGATATTTATGTAGAGAACGTTCTAGAATTTGAGGAATTCAATACCATAAGTACTCTCTGAATCCAAGGTAGTGATTTATGGTTGTGGTCACTTTTGACAACATTTTTCTAGTCAAATCTTGAAATGCAGTAGTGGAGAAGTACCACCCAAACATTTTCTGTAGTGAGCTAAAAAATCTGGAATGGAAAATTCTCTGTATTTTGCAGGATTGTCTTCAGATAATAGTTCCTTGATGGGACCATAAATCCTTGAAGTTGGATGACGACCAGTGCTGAAAAAGCATGCAATAGAGACTCTTGGACCTATAGAATTGGCCAGTACTCTGTGTTGAGCACTCTTAAATTTGTCATTTGAGATAATCTGGTAATCAAGAATGTTATGAGTTAGTCATGCTGATGAGAGATTACTAAAACAAAACTTTTTGGCAATGTTAAAGGCTTAGCATCATTATTGCATGCTAGTATACATGGTGCTTGTTCATTTGCTTTTCTTCAACTCCCATGCGGCAAAATGGATAAATCTTATAGACTTCTACCCTAGTCATTTCAGAATAAGCCCAAATGTCAAGGACTTTGATGATACAATTACTCATTACTTAATAAGAAATGATCGATTTTCCAAGAGTATGTAGGCAAATATATCTTCTGAATAAGATGAATAAATTATATTTATGGTTTAATTACACTCTATTTTATTTTAAAAATTACAACTCTAATTCTCACAAAAGATGCTATATATTTCATTTTTATCTAAATTAATATAAAGTCTATTTGAATACAAACTTATAAACATTTTTTTAGGACTTTTAAACTAAAAAATACTCATTATTTTCAGTAGAGAAATGTTCAAAAGTGTTTCTAACTTAATTTCAAAAATACTCATAATCAACTTCTTAGCTATAATAAGCCACACTAAATGATCCTTGATCTTAAAATAAAAGCATACCTGCAAAAAATCACCAATGTTAACAACCAGAGCCCCAGGTAGAGGAGGTAAATCAATCCACATGTCCTGATGAAGAACTTGGAGGCCACCAATACGGTCTTGTAGAAGCACTGTGATGAAATCAACATCAGCATGCTTTCTAGTTCCCATTGTTAATTCTGGCTCAGGACATGCAGGATAGTAATGGCTAAAAGAAAAAAGGCCCTCAGTGCAACCAATGTCAGTTAAATAAGTTGGATGAAGGCCAAGAGCTTCTGATAATAACTCAAATAATAAAGTCCCCAATTTCAATACTTGATTTAAGTATTCCAGCAAAATGTATCTACAAACAAATGAAGTAGCAAGCATTGTGAAAGCTGAACCATGACAACCGTAAAGAGGTAGGATAACAAGTAAAACACTGTACATTTTTGCGTCGCCGTATTTACCTTGATTGACTTGAGTCCTTTAGCATATAGCAACATACTCTCTTGATATTCTTTATAAAACATTTTTTATCGTCGGTTAAAGTTTACTAGAAACTAAACTATAAAATCAAGAGTAGGTTCATTAAATCAGTAATTGAACCAGCAAAAAATTTGTGATATCTAATAAATGTTGGTCAATGATGAAAAGTGTGTTTAAAAAACTATGTTAATAGCCTTTCTTCATCTCATTAAATCACCTTCGAGTGTAATGCTATTTTGAATTTCATGCAACTGATATGAGATTTTGCATGCTAAGTTGTTTACTAGAAAAAGGTGGAGAAATGAAGACACAATTCACAATTAACTGTATGGATAAAAAAAATAATAATAATTCACAATTAACTGCATTTTTGTTCTACTGGGAATTACCACATATAGTTATTTTGCATGAATATTTGAAATCAAGGAAAAAGAACAATACAAACAATAGTTACATTCAATTTAATTTTGTCTAGTCAAACAGGGCTACATCATATACTCGATTATATTAAAAATCTGGATCTGTCAACAAAATAGAAAACTAAATAATTATCAAATTAGGAATGAGCCAGAAACCCAACATGTTACTTCTATAAACACAAACAAATAACACGCACCTGCATACAGGTGGCAAGTCTTCTGGTGTAGGGGCCTTAGGAGCCAAGTTGCAGAAGAAAGAATCTTTCCAAGTAATTGCATATGTGGTATATAAATTATAATTGCTATTGTAAATAAAGGGTCTTAGATCACGAGTGTAAAATTCCTTCTTCACCTCACTATCTTGATCATGAAACCTTAGTATCCCATCTATCATCTCCTCTAGAGTACTCACAGGAATGCCATGATTCACAATCTGAAAGAAACCCCATGTCTCTGATGCTTCTTTCACTCTCTCAACAACCCTTCTGCGTTCACTATGATCTTCATGAATCCTTGCAAGATCTACAATAGGAATAGCATAATCTTTATGGCCTAAATCAGAGGCCCTGTTGAAGGTATCGGGTGGATGATAGAATATGCGAGGGATCTTGGTAATCCCTGCATCAACAAGTCCTTTCACCCCAAGTTTTGTCTCATCAAATGCTTTCAGCTCCTTTTCTCTTTCTGATTCAACCATGAAATTCTCTTCCTTCTTACTTACACTATTGACCTCCATTAATGGTCTTAAACTTCTATACAAAATATTGTACTGAAACCACACAAAAATACAAAATCAGTGAGTGAAAGATCTAAAGAAGCGTTGACTTCTTAAGAAAGTGGACTGAAGATAACGTCCAGTTTGAAAGAATTAATCGATATTTAGGGTAGTATAATAACATGTGTAAATAACCTGATAAGTCTAACAATGTTGTTAGAATAGAGTATAATATCATCTTCAATAATGAATTGGGCTTAACTCAACTCAACAAAACCTATGAAAATAAGAATTGTTCTCACTTATATTCCCTAATTTAATCATACTACTACTCTATCTTGATTCCCAACATGTCTTAAACAGAAGGTGAAGTTATACAAGAAACTATAAGAATGGAAGTGTTGACTTACCGATGCAGAACAAAGGTTAAGCTTAAAGTCTTAAACAAATGCATGCTTGTACGAGAAGAGAATTAAATACTGTCAGAGACACACATAAAGAAACAAAGACAGAACCATCAACCAATGACCATGTTGATCACTAGCGGATTCTACGATGCATATGCTTTCTGGACTATATGAAATTGATTATTATTTTTCAATTGAGGACCACTTGCATGTACTATTATTAATTTTTATAGAGACTTTTTATTTTTTTATTACAAAAAATAAATATGTACAATAATATCACAAGTTGTATAATATTTACCAAATTAGTACATTTTACTATGCTTTTAAGAACTCCCTTCTCCCCAATCCCGATTTTCCAAAGGAAACTTTTTTTATAATATGTGCCGATCAAAAAATAGGGTTGATCACCCGAATTTCTTAGAGCAATTTTTTTATTTATTTCAGTTTTAAATTTAAATTTTTAAAGATTAATTTAATTTGTAAAAATAATTAAATAATTAATGAATAAGAAAATAATTTATAATTAAATTTTTTATTTTTTAGAATTGAAGGATTATATTTTGAAAAAATAATCTGATTAATAAATTTAAAAATAATTTTTTGTCAAAATTAATTTAATTTAGCTTATGGTGATAATCAGTAATTAAAAATTAATATGATTTATCTAGTTAAAAATAGTTTTTTAAAATTAATTTAATTACTTTAATAAAGATTGTGATAATAATTAAGTAAATGATAATTAATTGATAAGCTTTTAATAATTATCTCCATAATTAACTTAATTATTTATGATCTAATAATGTTAATTAAATTGAAAAATGATGACAAATCTTATTCGATTAAAATTATATGAAAAAATAAGTCATCAATATGGGTTAGTACATTAATATTGTAACGTAGTAAGTTGTTTCAGAAGGCCCAAAAGTCCAATATGAATGATTTAGTAGCCAGAACGGGCCGTTCCCAATCTAGAACGGGCCGTTCCGAACTACTAAATTGACCTGTAAATCGTAGTTGAGAACGGGATGTTCTGGAGGGAGTACGGGCCGTTCTGGATGGAGAACGGGCCATTCTGGATGAATCCCAGAACGAGCCGTTCTGGTTTCAGAACGAGTCGTTCTGCATGTGATTTTTGTACGTGATGAAGGGGTGCAGAACGGGTCATTTCGGATTCGGAATAGGCCGTTCTGGCCACTCCAGAACTTCTATAATAGGGGTTGTGTGGTTGAGGAGAAAGTGAAGTTTTTAGAGAGAAGTTTTAGAGAGAAGAACTCTGGGTCTGTGAGCTCCTTTCTCTCCCAAATTTCTCTATATGATTCCTTTTCTCCTCTAGATCACTAATGCCTTCTGTCTTTTCTTGAAATTCAGATTAGGAAGCTTGCTTTGGGAGGATTGAAGTTTCGGGTTGAGCTTCGGAAGAGAATTCTACTTCTTCTCAGTTATTGGCTATTTTGAGTCAATCTTCAGGTGAGAGAAGCTAGAATGTTTTTTGTTTAAGTTGTATGTGAGTTTAGAAACTCAATTGATGCATGAAAGCTGAGGATCCATGGCTGGATCGAAGAATTCGCTCATTTTTTGGGGTTTTGGGAAAAATGGGGTTTTTGGTGAATTTGATGCATCAGATGGGTGCACGTTGATTTTGAGTTTGTTTTGTGTTGTATGGAGCCTATGCATTGTGTTTTTGTGTTTGCATGTGGTTGGATTTGTTAGTTTGGATGAGAGTTTTTGAACTCTCTGACTGGGATTAGGCTAGGCGTAGGTTGAGCGCGCCAGGCGTTAGGGCTCTCGGGTTGGATGTTGGGCCAGACGTGATTTGGTTGCGTCAAGCATGGAGACTCTTAGGAGTCTCTATCTCAAGGACACCGATCGTGAGTTGAACGCGTCGGACGTGGATGAGTTTTAGGACTCTCAGGTTGAGATTAGGCTGGGCGAGCTCAGGCTGCGCCAGGGGTGAATATGTTTATGAATGAAATGATGCTAATGCATGTTAAGTTAAAGTTTTGGATCATGTATGTATGATATATGATGTATGGTGAAGTGTGATTCATATGTATGCATAGTGATGATATATATATATATATATATATATATATATATATATATGAATGTTTAAATATGATATGGCATGAGTATATGTTCATATGTGTATGATTATTGATCATAATGGTGGGTAGACCATGTATGATGTATGATGCATAATTGCATGTGATGCCTTATGACATGAGTCTAGCCTAGGACTTGAGGAGAGGAAAAATACTTTCGAACTAGAAGAGCTCACATAGAGTCTCTTGAGAGTGGTGTTTGGATAGGCTACTGATATATGAGAGTAGTGCTCAGGTAGGCCACAGGGTTGGGTGTGTCTCCTCTAAGTCCTTAGTTAGTGTTGGAGCGAGGTATGAGGTCGAGGGTTATTCCCTTAACCAAGTACTCGGGAAGGTGCGTGGATCCTTGCGGATAGTCGGTGGGCGAACTCCACAATTGACTTGGTTATGCATGCCAAGGTCGTGGTAAGCACGTACCCAGCTATGCTATACCTGATGGTGGATCTGGACTTTTAATTGTGTAAACATCATCCGAGTAAACCCGAGTGAGGATTATATCCTATTTAGCTGTGATCGAGCGGGCGCATTGGGCGTGAAAACAGTTGGGATGGTTTCGGTAGGATGGGATGTCACTTATACAGCTTTGTTGTTAGGGAGATCTCCTAGGTGTATGTGTGACGACGCATTAGATGATTGATATACATTGATATCTGTCATGAGATGCATTTATTGCATGATTATTAATATGAGAAGTGTGGTGTTTGACTTAATGATTGGTGGATTGTATTTTATGCATGAATAGTATTGGATAGAGTGTGTGTGGTGTGACTCTATGAATATGATTGATAGTTGGATGATTGTGTAGTATAGATTATTGTTTTATACTTTATGATTGATTTTTGAACTCTAACTTACCCTTCTGTTTCCATGTGAATGGACTGCGATGATCATACCTTGTATGGGAGCAGGTCAGGGCTAGCTTGGAGTTGAGGTGACCGCTGCGAGACGGAGAGTTTGATCCTTGTGTTAGAGTTACCATTTTGGGTAACGATTTTGTCTGTGCTTGACCGGCACTAGGGAATATTATTTTTGGGATGACTGTACATATATGGCGTTCTATTTTATAACCAGAAACTTAGTTATTTTTATTCTTATCTATACCTGTATGTATGAGTTATCCAACTTAATATTTCTCTTAGTTCACTAGTAGTAGTGTGATTCCACTAAGTATAGAGACCATGGCGAGTCGTTACATATATTAAGTACAAGTTTTTGATAGTTGTATTTGTAACCATATTTCACATTTTATTTTTGCCTCTATCTCTTTAGGATATGTAATGTGGAGCCTAACTTCAACTACCACTACTATAGTCTTTGAAATCAATATGATGAGGCACCGATTGGATTGATGACATCTTTAGGAAAAAAAGGACTTGCATGGGATGAAGGAAAATGACGGGGACACATGACCACCAATCTTGTAGAGTCTATCAATTCAGTACTTAAGAAGACAAGAAATTTTCCTATTTCTACATTAGTCACAACAACTAAGTAATAGATTTTTTATCAAACTTTTTAACAATGCAAAGAACATCTTAAACAAGTATAACTTAAATGTGACTTTGTCTTAGCATGTTGTTCATCATAAAATTAAGAGTATTTTTCTATAATTATTAAATAGTGTTTGGAAACAATTCAAATTTCCAAATTCAAATCTTTGAGATATTATTTAGATTTTAAAGATATTGATTTTTTTATGATATTGTTTAGAATTAAAATATATTGTATTTATTTTAGAGACTTGTTTTCTCTTTTAAGATTATGATGCAATGTCAATAAATAGAGACTTATGAGATGAGAAGAATCACTCGACCTGTAAAAGGGGTTACCACCTTAAATGAGAGATGAGATCATATGAAGGAGGATTTCTAAGTTTTTCCAGAAAATTTATAAATGAGTTTTTTTAAGTTTCATCATAAAACTTGTGAGGGAGGGATTTCCAAGTTTTACCTATAAAACTTATGAGGAAAGGATTTTCAAGTTTCACCCATAAAACTTGTGAATAAGTGATTTTCAAGTTTTACCCACAAAACTTGTGTGTGTGTGTGTGTAAAAGAAAAGGAAAAGAAGATTTTTTTGTTCCCAACAAATAGCTTATTTTGTAACTAGATAAAATTTATTTTTGATTTACATGCTAGACAAAAAATTGTAGATCTTTCACAAAGGTTTTGAGTAATGTAAATAATACCTCAAACAAATAAATATAGTTCAAAATATGACATTATATTTTCATGTTATTCAACAAATAAAAAATTCAAAATTTCTCTCATTAATCTTTCATTTTCTTCTATATTTTTCATTTACTTAGATAATAGTGTCCACACATCTCATTTATATATACCATTTTATTATTTTTACCTTTTCAGAATAAAAATGTTTAAGAATACTTATTTAAAAACAATTTTACATCATAACTTTTTAAAATAAAAATATTTAAAATATACTTATTTTTTAGTTTTATTTTATTTTTTATTTTCATTTTAAATTTATATTTTAACAAAACATCTATAAATATTTAAGTATGTATAATTTGTGGATATCTACTTAATAAATAAATGTACAAAATCAATAGACATGAAGAGACTATTACCTATACCACTATGTGCCATTATCATTTACATATGTCAACTGAAAATCATTATTTTAGCATATAATAAATAAATTAAGACTTAAATATGATTTTTTTCCCATAATATAGCATTTTTTAAATTTTTGTCTCTAATTTATTTTTTATATAATATATATTTTAAAATTATTTCTTTTAAAAAATATATGTTACAAAATTAATTTTTTATAGAATAAACATGTTTTAAAATTACTTATTTTTAGTTTTAGTGTTATTTTTATATTTTTATTTAAAATTTTAATTTTAACAAAATATCTATAAATATATGAGTATGTATGTGAATTTTTTGGATATCTATTTATTAGATACATGTATAAATTTGGATAGGTATAAGTGTAACAACATGATTTTCATATACTGCAAGTAGGGATGCTAATGAAGTGGGACACGTGTGGTATAATAGTACTACGCTACTCGACCAATTGAATAAATATTTGTCTCATAGTTGCCTCCATATTCATGCCTTCACCTACATTCACTACCTCCACCAACTATTCACTTTATACACTTAAAAGAGGATAAATCTAGAAGCATTTGGCCCCCTCCTTTATCAACACCTTAGCTTGTCTAAAAGAATTCAAACCATCTATACCCTCACCAGTGAAAATCAATTCATCTCCAAAATTACATCCAACCCCACCAAAGACAAACAAATAAGGTTCACCTTATAACATTGCCTAAATACCTCAATCGAGCAATCCAAACAACATTCAGATGTTACATAAAAGTGGAAGTAAGAGTAGACACAACCAAGTTTACATTCAAAAACTCTACAACTAACTTCAGCTTCTATACATAATCAACAAAAATAAAGAAGTGTGTAGCACCCAAGTCAAATAGAATAGAAACATCTTTACCAAACACCTTGCCCTTCCCCTCCACTAAGTTTGATGAAGTGGAAGCTTCAACACCCATTAAGGCGAAAACTTGGCCTACATCGTCTACTCCACCTTCAATGCACTCCTAGTTTGAAGAGTCCTTTCAAAATAATCATTGGCTAAATGCCCAAGCTTGTTGCATTGCAAACACTTAGAAGTAGCAGTGGTGCAATCTCACACAATGTGAGGGCCTCCACATCTATAACACCTCACACTCTCAGTTCCTCCTCTAAGGTCATCAAAAGGTTTCCTTGTGATAGAACCCCCTTGGTGAAACTAAGGCCTATCATAAGGCTTCCTCTGACCACCTTTCTTAGACCCAATTGTCCCCTCAACAGTCTTTACAACTCTACTACCTCCCTCAAGTTTCTTCATTGCCTTTACCTTTGCCTTCTCCATTAAAGTTGGAAATTCGATGATGGTCATCGATACCACCACTCTTTTTGAGTCATACTTCAATTCCTTAGTGAATTTCCTACACTCCCAAGCCGTAGAAATAGCTTGAGTGTAGGAACGAGCCAAATGCTCAAACCTCATGGCATACTTAGAGACTAACAAGCTCCCCTATTGCAACCTCATAAATTTAACTTCCTTGGTATGCCTCATACTCTCCAAAAAATACTTTTCGAGGAATAACCTCTTAAAGCATTCCCAATCAAAAGAACAATAGGTCCTCCCCCACAAAGTGTCCCTAAAAGACTTAATCAGATTTGATACCACAAAAGTGTAATAACTTAACATGTCCCTACACTCACTTTAGTATAGCTATTACGCAATGAGGGAAAATAAAACAATGAGTTGCCTAAGATTATCATGCACATTGATATATGCATAAAGTAGGATATGTAAAAGCATAGCCTATACACATATACAATCTACATACAAAATATACAAAAATTATATAAATAACCCTACTCTCCGGTCAAGTGACTATACAATGTCTTAACCATGCTTAACTTGAAGGCACCCAATGCAATCTTAGTTTTACACTTATGCAAAACCCAATTTTGGACTATTCCACATGAAATTCAGCAACTTCCTAACATACATTACACAAAATAAAATTATACAACATGCACAACATGATTTTACCATAAAAAACAATAGGCATCCATCATAATTAAGAATCACCACTTCTTTCAAACACAACCAAAAACCCAAACCCCACACATGCATCATCTCAGTTCAGATTCTCAAATCGAATCAACCACAAAATAAAATCATGCAACCATGAATTTTAACATCAAACCACAAGCATTCAACAACAACAATTTAAACCACAAGTTTTCCTTACCTCTTGGTGACCTCGAATCTAAAAAGAGGAGAAGAGAAAAGTAGCTCCATATGACTTTCAACTTGAGATTCTAACCTCGAAAACTTGAATCCTTCAACTAGCTAAGTGAATCAGCTACAAGATGGCAAGGGAGATTTTTCAGAAGGAGAAGTTCTGAGTTCTAGAAAGTTTCTTTTTAATTTCTCTCTAGAGTTTTCTAAAACATGAAATTATGAGCTCACTTCTTAATAATAAAAAAAACTTTATATACCTTTCTTGAAATGACCCAATTTATCTTTGATCTAACTACCCTAGAAACCAACTTAACCTCCAAAGCCTCATAACTCCAAAGTTCTTAAATAACACTACTAACACTGACTAAAAGCTAGACAAAAATAATCTTGCAAATAAATTTAAATATCATATAATCAACAATGTTACAAAAATAAAATTCACTTGATAGTATTATTAATTTTTAAAATCACATTTAAATGGTCAATATTATTTATAAGTTTTTATTGATTGTATAATAATTAATTATTTTTTTATCTTAATTATTTATCTATAAGATTGTATAATATAGATCAATAATTATTATTTTTAAAAAATAAAATTTAGTTGATAATAATACATATAAAAAAGCAAGTATATTAAGTAGAAATTATTAATTTGAAGTTTCATGAAATTACACACATTGTACAATATTTTTTTTAATATTAATCATTTTAATTGTTTAAAACTATTATATTAATATTTGTAGAAATTATATTAATTCTTAATTGTTTGAAAATATTTAATGTGACCTCTATAAGAAATGTCAAATGTTAAATAGCATCTATAAGTTTGGTGTGATTTAAGTACTATATATATAATGGATTAAACTTGACTACTACTCTTGATGGAATTGAAGGCACGATGGTGGTGGTAGGTGGCACATTGAATTGTAAATCGAAATGAAAGTGAATGATGAAGCATAAGTGTTTACTTACTCACATCTTTAACAATTAACATCGCTTGCGTGAGACCCTCAACTTCCTTTAATTATTCCAAATCCAAATCTTACACACATAACATAACCCCATTTTAATATTTAACTTAACAAAATTGACCACCTTGGTTCTGGTCACTGCCATCGACATATATTTATATTTTCATTTCGTGTTCCTTGCTTTTCTCTCTCTGAATCTTCCCCGTTATTCTCTCTCTCGGAGCTTCTGTGAAAGGGAGAAAAATGGGGTTCTCCTCCTTTCTGGGTCGCGTCCTCTTTGCGTCCCTCTTCATCCTCTCAGCATGGCAGATGTAAGTGCCCCTTTTCACAGATCTATCAGATTCCTTTAAAGGACTTCACTTTTCGCTTTGATTTCCATTTTCTCATGTGGGTTTTTGTTTTCTTGATTTGGTTTTAAGGATTGAATGTAAAAGGTGTTTTTTTTTTTTTCGGGGGTCCGTTTTATGGAAGTCATACATGGATATGATTGGTTGGATTTTGCTTTAAAGTTTAATAAGCATCTGCTAATAAATGGATTTGTTATTGTTCTAGAGTGTAGGTGTAGGTGATATTGTTGTAGATTGTTTAGTGTTAATTATCTTCTGAGCAAAGTTTTAGAAAAATGGTTTGCGACCATGATTTCGGCCTCAATGTTAAATAGTGCCCACAACGGCTTTATTTGTCTGTAATTACCCATGATATCAAAGATCATGGGCCAGGTCATGACAGTCACTGCAATTTAAAACCTTGCTTTTGAGTATGCTGACATGTTGATTTTAAGTGGTTTTTAATACTAGTGAGAATCAATGATCTGTGAAATCTTGAGTTGCATCGTTTTTAATTTGCTTTTTCCTTTTAAGTTGCTTCCTTCAATTCATTGAGGATTTTGATGTTTGCAATTTGCACTATGTACTGACTTTGATACCAAATAAAGTATAGACCCTAAGCTTAGAGATCTAATTGTGGATCGCTTTTATTTTTGTGTTAACAAACTTCTGATTTAGGTTATAAATAAATCTAGAAATGAAAACGAGATTAAGTTCAATAACTTTGAAGCTGAATTCCAATATTCAATTACCAAACCCCAATAAGGGTCAAGCCATAGATATGATATTCACCTATGGCAAATCTTGAGGTTGATAAATTCTCTGTCTATCTCTGAATCTCAGATCCTATTCCTCTATGTCCCCAACACCAAACACTTTTTTAACTTGTTTCTTAGAATCTAATTTTATTTGATTTTGCAACTTCCCTAGAGGTATGTCACCGGGTTATGATATATTAAAATGTTTGACCTATGTGATATACCTTGTTTGAAATTTTTTTAGCAAACCAAATGTTAGGTACCCTAAGAAATTTTGGTTTGCTAATTTATGTACTGCTTTGTGTGACAGAATTGCTTATATGCGAAAAGTTAAACAATTATTGTAGAGAGTTTTAGGCTTTTAGTATTTTTCTATTGATAAAACATTTATACTGCAAGGTTTAATGAATTTGATGCCAATGGTGGACCCATCTCGAAGGAGTTGATTCCCAAGCTCACTGTCGTGAAGAAAAATTTGTCTTCCAAATTGGGGGTAGCTCTACCAGATATTGATGTACGACAATTTTTCTTTTATTTGCTAAATAGATTTCATTATTTACTTGTAGTTCCCTTTCTGATTGAGATCCTAAATGCAGGCCCGGCAATTCATTTCTGTTATCATATTTCTTAAGGGGGTCGGAGGGATTTTGTTTGTGTTTGGCAACACATTTGGATCTTTTCTACTGGTAAGGGCTTGGTCTCTTAGTTTTGTATTGTGAAGAAGTTGCTAATCTTAATCTTAAGTGTACATTGAAAGCTCTTGTCATTGCTGTGGTTCCAAAGAATTATAAATCCAGACTGAATTTTTCTCTTCTGTAGCTTCTGAATCTAAGGCTTTTGTTGTTGTTGTTGTTGTTATTGTTGTAGCTTTTGCATCTGGCGCTTACTACTCCACTTCTGTACGATTTCTATAACTATAGACCCGGCAAGCCTAAATATAATCAGCTGCTGAATGAGTTCATGCTGGTTTGTCTAAACTTCATTTACTTGATGTCTTGCTAATTGATGGTTTCGTTTGTGTGAGAACTTGATATATGGGTATATTGTGGTTCCTTTTGATGGCAGAACGCAGCACTTTTTGGGGCATTGCTATTCTTTATTGGAATGAAGAACTCAATTCCCAGGAGTCAGCTCAGGAAGAAGAACCCTAAAGCAAAGACAGTTTAGAAAAATAGAGCAAAACATGTATTAGTGTGCCAAAATGCTTAGTTCGGCATCCAACATTTGATCTTCAGCTGAGTTTGGAATAGTTTACTTTTAGACTTATTAAGATTATTTTGTTTATTTGTGAGATGGATTATAATTTGATTTTGATATGCTTCCCTTTTCACTTGCAATTCTATTCTACTTGGTGCAAAGAAGTTAAGCTAAGTTGTGGTTAGATTTTATGACCAATACTTGAGAGAAATAGACTTCCCTGTTGGATGCAGATTGAATTGCGCACTAATACCACTTCAAATTGTTTGATTTTAGTCTAATTCAGGACAATATTCAAGCATGATGTCAAAAAGATAAAATTGAACAAATAATGCCTTGCAGAAAATTGATTTTGGGTATCAGGGCATCACAGTTTAGGCCTAAGTTTCTGTGAGCAAAATTTTCTTCAAATTTGACTTTGAAATAAGAGTGTTTGGTACGGGAAGTTTAGTTTTTTAAGAATATAAAGTTTTTTTTTTTAAGAATATAAAGTTGGGAATGATAGTTTATTGTCTTAGGTTTATTATCTTAAAAATAATATTTTTAAAAAATAGTCTTATGGAAATGGTTTTTTTTTATATAGTTTCCTTGAATATCATTCCAATGAGAGGTGAGAAACAACTTTTCGAGTTAAAAAGAAGGGTTTTATTGTAGTAAAAGTATTACATTATTTTATCCCACTAATTTAATATGATAAAAAATTTAATTTTTAAATAACGTATATTAATATTTTCAAAGGTATTTATAACGAATTAAATGCATTTTAGCTATTTTTAGGATTATGATTCTCGATATTCAAGATTTTTGAAAATGGAAAGAACATTCTTGGGTATCAAACGCACATTGTGTTTAATCAATGACAACTAAAATGCCAAATGTTATCTTAACTAAATTTAGTGTGGGATTAAAATTCATGTTTCTTCGTAAGAAACAAATTGAATCCCTAGTGAAGTCAGAAGTGGTTTTGGATCATAATGTTAGGTGTCATGTTGATGCAGACAAGTGGTGGTATCAACATGGATGAGTCACCCAATAGTCCTTCATATGGAGCCACCACATTAATTATTTCGACTCATGATGTCACCTACCAAGTATTCGGTCATGAATGAATCAAGATTGTTCGTTTACTCACTATGCTCTAAGAGAAGAAAAGAAAACAATGATACACAGTAATTGCTCTAACTGTAAAAAATATCTTGACAAAAGTTACCAATTGTTGCCAACAATCTAATTAGGTACAATGGTTTATTGTTCCATGGATTCCCCTCTCCTAAAATGACCAAGTAAAGACGCAATGCAGTACACCGTAATCAAAATTATGAACATATATTTACACAAGTTAGCAATTGTTGCCCCCAATATAACTAGGTGCAACTTGTTGGTCACACGATTCCCCTACCCTTGCGTGACCAAGTAAAGATGCAACAAGCCTTAATCAATATGCAAAGATTTTTTTTTATCAACAAATATAATATTAATTGTTAGTCGTAAATAAGAGTGATTCAAACTCATTAATAAACATAAACATTAAAACATAGCACGATAAGAGAAAAATGAGAATAGCAATCAATCTCATTCTGCTACATTTTATTGATAATGATATGTATATATACAAAGAGAATGAGAAGAGAAAGAGGTTACAAAAAGGGGATGACGGATGGAAAATGAAAATCAGAAAAGATATGTAAAGATTCTAACAGAAGATATGGTAATAACAAAAGGAATAAAAAAAGGTGCAACAAACACGTGGAAAGTGTATCCGTAGCTGCAGAGGGAAGAACGAATCAAGGAGCTTTGGGCTGGGACTCTTGGGCTGAAACATTTTTGGGCTGATGATCAAGTTGAGAGCCCCCCTCAAGCTGGGAATGGATATTGCACATTCCTAGCTTGCCATAAGATTCTCTAAAAACATGGGGGTGAAGGGCTTTTGTCAGTATATCTGCAAGCTGCATTGAGGAATGTATGGGAAGAAGCTTAAGAACACCACGGTTAACTTTCTCCCGAACAACATGGCAGTCTATCTCAATATGCTTCGTTCTTTCATGAAAAACTTGATTAGAAGCGATTTGAATAGCCAAATCATTATCACAGAAAAGAATAGCAGGTTTTTCATATGGAACCCGAAAATCATCAAGAAGGAATGTAAGCCATTGTATCTCACATGTGGTTGAAGCAAGTGCCCGATACTCAGCTTCTGAAGAGCTTCGAGAAACAGTGGCACGTTTCTTAGATTTCCAAGAAATTAATGAATCACCAAGATAAACTGAAAAACCAGTAACTGAACGACGTGTTTCAACACAACCTGCCCAATCTGAATCGCTGAAACCTTTCAACTGTAAAGAACTTGAAGAAGAGAGAAATATACCAGCTCCTAAAGATTGCTTCAAGTATCTAAGCACACGAAAAACATCTCTAAAATGAATGTCAGTAGGGGAAGAAACAAACTGACTCAAGTTCTGAACCGCAAAGGCAATATCTGGACGTGTTGACGTGAGATAAATGAGTTTTCCAATCAGTCTTCTATATGGTGAAGGGTCAGCAAGAGCAGTTCCAGTTTTAGAAGTTAATTTAGTTGTGTAATCTGTGGGGGTTGAGACAGGAGCACAAGCCAGCATGCCAACATCCGATAACACATCAAGAGTATACTTCCTTTGAGAAAGGTGAATACCATCAGCAGAACGGGCTACCTCAAGGTCGAGAAAGTATTTAAGATCTCCAAGGATTTTAACTTTAAACACTTGATCAAGTTGGAATGTGACATGAGTAATTTATGACAAGTCATTCCCATAGAGCACAATGTCATCAACATAAATTAATAATGTTGTAATGTTGGGACCAGAGAACTTCAAAAACAAAGAGTGGTCAGCTTGAGAGTGATGATAACCATGAAGAAGGAGGAAACTAGATAATTTTGCATACCATTGTCTACTGGCTTGCTTAAGCCCATACAAAGATCTCTTTAAAAGACAAACCTGCCCAGGTTGAGCTGTAAGCCCTGGAGGAACATGCATGTAGACTTCCTCATGAAGCTCTCCATGCAAGAACGCATTGTTGACGTCAAGTTGCTTCAAATACCAATTGTTTATAGAAGCCAAAGCTAACAGCATACGAAATGTAGTTATCTTGGCTACAGGAGAAAAGGTATCTAGAAAATCAAGATCCTCAAGCTGATTATATCCTTTTGAAACGAGACGGGCTTTGTATCTCTCAATGGTGCCATCAGCATTGTGCTTAACTTTATATACCCATCTACATCCAATGGGTACCTTGTCGGGTGGCAAATTAGTCAAGGTCCAGGTATTATTCATCTTAAGGGCAGCAAGCTCATCCTTCATTGCCTTAACCCAACACTCTAGCTTAGAAGCCTCAGAATAGGAATGTGGTTCAATGGTCACAGATATGGAACAAACAAAATGGTGAAAAGAGTTAGATAAATGATTATAAGAAAGAAAAGAATGAAGAGGATACCTGACAGTTGAAGAGGTTGGTATAGTTGAAGCAATGTTACAATGAAAGTCCTTGAGATAGGAAGGAGGTAAGTGAGTTCTGGAAGATCGTCTGATCTGTGTGGGTGGAGGATAAATTATAGGAGAAGACTGATCAGAAGAGCTAAGTTGATTATTTGACTCTGAAAAGCTTGGTTGAGAAAGAGTCAATTCATTACTATTTAGATATTCAGGCTCAATTTGGTCAGAGGAATGTAATTCAGGCTGAGGTTGATTAGAAGTATGATGTGGTGCATTTATGGATGAAAACAAAAGTTGTTCTGCTGCAGGGGTGAAAGTAACAGGTCGGTCATGTGCAACAGTGGCTTTGGAAGTAGGCTGAAAGTTGTAGTTAGTGGATAAAAAGGTGTTGTCGGTTTGGGCATTAGATAAAGGTGTGTCGGTTTGAGTATTGAAACATTTGATGTATGGAAAATGATTTTCATAAAATATAACATTCCTACTTACATCAAGAGAATGAGTTTTTAAATTATATAAGAGGTACCCTTTTGTGTAATTTTTAAAACCAAGAAATATACAAGGGTCAGCTCGGGCATCCAATTTCTTACGATTAGCAACAAGAGTACTTTCATAACACAAGCATCCAAAAACTATAAAAAGAGAAATATCATATTGTTTATTATATAACTTGATAAAAGGGGAAGTTTCATGCAGAATAGGGGTAGGAATACAATTAATAATAGTGGCTGCATGTTGAATAGCAAAACACCAAAATAAAGGAGGAAGACCATTGTGAAAAAGAAGGGCACGAGTGACATTGAGAAGATGTTGATGCTTTCTCTCCACAATACCATTCTGCTCTGGTGTTTCAATGCAGCTAGTTTGATGAATAATTCCTTTTTCTTGGTAGAAATTATTCATTAAAAACTCAGCTCCATTATCACTCCTTATAATTTTGACCTTGGTATCAAATTGCCTTTCAACAAGAGAAATGAAATTGATTATGTGTTTCCTTGTTTCAGACTTGCTATTCATTAAATAAACCCAAGTGTAACGTGTGAAATCATCCACAATAGTTAAGAAATATCGATGCCCGTGCATGGAAATCACAGAACAGGGACCCCAAATATCAACATGAATAATTTCAAAAGCTCTTGATGTTTTAGAAATGCTTAAAGAAAAAAGGAGTTTTCTTTGCTTAGAATAATGACAAGTGCTGCAACTGAAATTTTTATTGATGGTGATGTAAGGGTATTGTTTCATCATGGATTCTAAGCGTTTACATGAGGGATGTCCTAGTCGAAAATGCCATAAATCTATAGGGACGACAATAGAAACAGGATGTATAACAGAAGAACAAGTAGGTGACATAGTGACAGGTCTGGCTTCCAAGGTATACAATCCATTGCAGACGTCAACTATACCAATCCTTTTCAAAGTGTTTAGATACTGTATGACACATGAGTCAGGGAGAAAAGTTAGTTTACAACGAAGAGTAGATACAAGCTTCGAAATAGAAATCAAATTGAAACTAAAATCTGGTATATACAAGACATTGGAAAGAATAAATTGATCACTAAACTTCACTACACCCGAATGAGTAGCATGAACATGTTGGCCATTAGGTAGTTTAACAGTGATGGGTTTAATAACATAATCTGTAAAATAATATGAGAGTGATGAATTCATACCCTTCTTATCACTCAAACTTTATATCTCTCCCCTCAAACCACTTGAACTACATTATTACTCCTAATCAAAATGCAAAGATGGTTGTTTGTGCAGAAAAATTCATTTATTTCTGCACATGGTAGCAAAAAGATTTTCATACAATTCAATTATTTAGGTGCAATTTGAGTAGTGATATCACATCTAAAGATGACAAGTAAATACATCCGTAAAGAATGTCTGAATCCACTCCAACTTTAACAAAAAATATTCGGTTTGACCAAACATAGGTATAGATATGGATAATATTTGATTTATTGAGTCAGGTACAAAGACGAGATAAGTATATACATACCCAACATATACTCGTAAATTTATAGAAACTTAATTTATTTTTAAAAAAATTTACTTGACAATTATATAATTCTTACTTTATTTTAAATTTATTTCAAATAAAACTTAATTCACACAATTTTGTAATTGCTATTTTGTTAAAAATTTTGTTTATTCTTATATATGTTTTTAAAAAAAAAATTAATTAATTATTGAACAAGTACAAATATATTCAATATCCAATAAGAACGAGGATGAGAATGTAAATTTCAAACAAGAAAGAGAACAGAGATGAGGATAGTGAAACCTATGTCCGTCGCACTCGATTCCCATCCCTAATCATTTGTAGTATTAATGTATTGTGTTTATGCATAATTTTGCATTCAATAGAGTAGAGGTAGAATTTCCATACAGTGAAATAACTACTTGTGAAACCAATCACACAAAAAGAAAGTCTGAGTAATAAAATTGATTTTTTTAAAGAATGATTGAGGATCGAATGTATAACTTCATGCACTTTAGTTAACTCCTACTACTATAGTAATTTTTTATGATCCTTTAAAAGTAACTTGATCATAATATTATTATTTTTAACTAAATTAATATTTCAACTTAAGAAAAAAACAAAATCTCGCAATATATATGAACTTTTCAAGTAGTATTTTATTGAATTCCATCAAGAGGTCATGAAACTGGGACGGAGCTAGCCTAGGATGGATTGGGGCCAAATGGCCTATCATAAAATAAATAATTAAAATCTATATAGTAAATATGTATATATTAAGTAAATATTTCTTCGAGACTCTAATTTTTTAATGTTTTAAAATTTTTTTCTAAATTTTTTTGATATTTTACACATTTCAAGTGATATTAAAAAAAATTTCACGTGTACTCGTATTTAATAATTAATATTTTTACTTCATAACTATAATTGTCTTACTCTACATATTTCAAGGTATTAAATGAGGGTACTCTAGACTTAACATACTAATATTAAATATTTCTTAAGAGGTGTGCAAAAACCTTAAACATATAAAATTATGGTTCAAAAGAAATAATATCTGATTTATTGAATTGGGTACAAGGAAGGGATAGGTATATACATACCCACCCTGTACCCATACTCACTTTAAATTTCTAAAAACTTAATTTATTTTTTAGAATTTACTTGACATTTATATAATTCTTAATCTATTTTAAATTTATTTCAAATGAAATTTAATTAACATAATTTTATAATTGCTATTATGTTAAAAAATTTGTTTATTTTTATATTTTTTTAAAAAAAAAATTAGTCTACCCTATTTCATCACCTGTCACTTTTAAACATACATTGTCTGTAAAATTATATGAGAAGAACTTTCTTCTCTAGACTCAACAAGTCGATGTAGTCATTGTTGCACATAAGCTTTAAAGGTTCACAATCAATTCTTTAATTCCTAAAACATTTGCCACTAAAACTAACACACTTTGGATCAACCCACTAAAGAATATGAATGATGAATTGTCCAAGACCAAATGATATTACCTGGTTACTTTCTTGTCTATCAAACTTAATCCTTTCGTTGTTCTTGGATGCAAACACTCATGGGAAGTTTGGGACAAAGGTCACAAACATTTGTACTCCCAAGTGAAGGCCAAGGTGAGGCAACTTAGATATGAACTAAAGAGTAGTAAGAAAATTAAATGCCTTAATAATGAGTATGTGTTAAGAATTAAAGTTATTGTTGACTCCTTAATAGTTGTTGGTGATATTGTAACTCAACAAGATCAAGTTGATGTTATTTTAGAAAGATTTTGAAGAATATAACCCAATTTTTATGATGATGTATTGACGAATGCACCCAATTTCAGTGACTAACCTTGAGTCGTTGTTGATGGTGCAAGAAGAACAACTTGAGAATTTAAAATTGTTTAATTGTTGGGTTAGTTTCTGTTAATGCAGTGCAGGGTACAATGAAACACGGTTTATAAAATTTTAATCAAGGAGGAAAACGAGGCAATAGAGGTCATGGAGGTTGTGGAAATCGCAAAACTCGTGGCAAAGGAAAAGGGCCTAGGCCAACCTGTCAATTGTATTATAAATATGAGCATGATGCCTACAATTGCTACAACAAATTTGACCCTAATTTCATCCATTAATCACCCCCTCCAAGTGGTTTTCCAAATACTCAAGGTTCACAAAATGCACCAAATTCATCCCAAAATCTTACACAAATTACTCCATAACCTCATGCTTATGTTGCTTCTTAGCAGGGTGTTAATGCTCCATCAACACAAGAGGTGAAAATCTAGGTTGAAACACACCTTGGTACCCTGATTCAAGTGCCACCCATCATGTCACCTTTGATCCTTATCACTTGACTCAAGGCACAACATATACTAATTATGAGCAACTCCATATGGCAAATGGGTAACGTCTAAATATTACTTCTATTAGCTCATATAAAATTCTCTATTCCATTTCTCCCAAAATTACTCTTAAATTAAATTATTTTTTTTCTTGTGTCTTTCATAACTAAGAACTCGGTTTCTCTTTCCAAATTTTTCAAAGATAATAATGAGTATTTTTGAGTTCCATCTTTTCACTGTTTTGTAAAATGCAAGGTATCTAACAAGATTCTCCTTCAAGGTTAGCTCAATCTTAATGGCCTTTACAACTTTCAGCAACTCCACTTTCTTCCAAAGTCCACTCTTTGAGCATCCTCCCAATTTCAGTCTTTTTTTAGTGTTGTAAACACAATCTTGTAAAATAATGAATCTAATTGCACTTCTTTCTCTACTTTCACAATGTGGCATAGGCACCTTGGTCATACTCATGTTAGTGCCATTAGAAGTATTCTTTATTTGTGTAAAGTAGCATATCAAAGTAAAATTATATTAGATTTTTGTAGTGCCCGTTGCTTAGGAAAGACTTATAGGATTCATGCTCCTCCATCCAACACTGTATATACTAAACCATTTAAGTTAATATTTAGTGACCTTTGGGACCTTTCTCCTTATGAGTTAACTTGTGGATATATTTATTACATCACATTCAAAGATGCTTTTACTAGACATACTTGGATATATTTCATCAACAAAAAATATGATGTTATTCTTGCCTTTAATTAGTTTTGTGAACTCATTAAAACTCTCCACTACCTTAAAAGTTGTGCAAATTGATTAGGGAAGAGAGTTTAGAGCTTTTACTAATATTTTAAATGAAAAAGGCATTGTACATAAGTTAACTTGTCCTCATACCTCACACCGAAATGGTATTATTGAGAGAAAACATCGTCAAATTGTTGAATTGGGTCTTACTTTGTTAGCCCAAGAAAAATTACCTTATAAGTTTTGGTATCATAGCTTTACAAATTCTGTGTGGTTAATAAATAGTTTTCCTACCTTGGCCTTAACTCAATTTAGTTTCCTTTTTCATATGCTCTTTTTGATAAACATCCTGATAATAGTAATTTGATTGGTGTTGCTTGCTTTCCTTTTCTTAGACCTTATAACCAACACAAAATGCAATTTAGATCCCAAGAATGAATCTAATTAGGTTTATCACCTCAACATAAAGGGCACAAATGACTTGACAACAATGGGAGAATATAAATACCTAAGGATATTTTATTTAATGAATTTAGGTTTCCATATGAAAGTATATATTCTAGCACATCTTCCTCACAAACATAATCCATTTTTTCCTCTCATCTTCTAATTACTCCGTTGTCTCATGCTCAATAGCCTTTTAATAATATTCCACTCTCAAGTTTAGTTTTTGTTAAGTTATCATCATTTGATCCTATATTTGGTAACTCTTCTTTGAGTCATAATAATTTTGTCATTTCTTTCTATCCAGTATCGAAACTTGAGTCATCTAATCCATCACCACATCCTTTAACAATCAGTTTTCCACTTTCATCTTCTACTATTGTCACTCTCAATACTCATCATATGGCTACTCAATCTAAGACTAAGAATTTGAAACCAAAAGTTTTGTTATCTCTCACTAAGCCACATACTGTGAAAGGTTTTAGCTAATCTAGATTGGTTAACTGCTATGAAAACTAAATATTCTATGGGTAATAATACTTGAACTCTTGTGTCTCTACCCCCACAATAGGCAATCCATGGGTTATAAATAGGTAAATAAGGTCAAAGAAAATTGTGATGGATCAATAAAGAAATATAAGGCTCGTTAGATTAATGAAACATTTTCCCTAGTTATGAAGCCTAGTATAATAAAAATCATACTTACCCTTACCTACAAGTGGTAGATTAAGCAAATTGACATAAATAATGCCTTTCTCCATGGATTCTTGAAAGAGGAAATCTACATGGTTCAACCTCTAGGCTCTGATGCATAAGATAAATCTCTAGTTTGAAAAAATAGAGCCTTATATGATCTTAATCATGCTCTGAGACAGTGGTATGAAAGACTAACATCTGTTCTGTTATAGTTTGGCTTAAAATCTAGCAAATGTGATCATTCATTATTTACATATACTCATGTTGGAAATCATCTATATGTGTTGGTGTATGTTCTCACTAGATCCTTTCATTCTCTAATTACTTTTTTCATTCAGAAACTTAATACCTCTTTTGCATATAAGAGCTTGGTGATTTAGATTATTTTCTTGGTACATAAGTCAATAAAACAATTGTTGGTTCCTTGTTTCTCTCACAAAATAAATACATCTGAGAACTTCTTGCTAAGGTTGGCATGCTTAAGGCCAATCCTATTACAACACCTATGGTTAACAATCTAAAATTGTCTCAGTTTGGTACAGATTCTATTTTTGATGCTTCTCTTTGTCAATCACCTATTGGAGGTCTACAACATGCAACTCACACACGTCCTGAAATTGCTTATGATGTGAAAAATGTGTGCCAATTCATGGCTCACCCCCTTGAAAGTCACTAGAAGGTCATAAAGTGTATACCAAGGTATCTAAAAGGCACATTATCCTATGGTTTTGAACTAAAACTTACACCTTCTAGTTCTCTAATTTTCATTATTACTACTTATAGTGATGCTAATTGGGATAATGATTTAGATAATCATTGATCTACCTTTGGATACTATGTTGTCTATTTTGGATCAAACGTAGTTTCTTGGTGTTCTAAGAAACAAATCCTTGTTGCTCAATCTATAATTGAGGTCAAGCATAGGAGTATGGCATATGCTACTTTTGAATTGTTGTTGACCTAATACTTATTGCAGGAAATGCATATCTCCTTCTTTGAACCATGCTTGTATTGCGATTACTCAACCGCCATCGCTCTCTCTCATAACTTGATACTACATGTTATAACTAAACACTTAGAGTTGGATATTCATGTTGTTCGTGAAAAAGCAGTATCAAATGCTCTTTAAGTTGTTCATGTTCGTGTTGCTGCTCAAATTACAGATGCTCTTACCAAGCCTTTATCCTCTTCATTATTCTTTGCTTTCAACACCAAACTCAATGTGTGTTCAAGTTTTGACCCACATTGGGTTTACGAGAGGTTATTAGAGTAGTAGTGAATTAAATAAATAAAGCATATTTATGTGCCACCTATCCAACTCCATTGAATGCAAGACTATGTAGAAATACAATACATTGGTACTAGATATGATTAAGGATAACAACAGAGCGGGACAGATGTAAATTTTAGTATCTTTGTCTCCGTTTTATTCTTGTACCCTATATTCTCGTCCACATATCCATTGGTTATGAAATTTGCATTCCCATCCCCGTCTCCATTGGATATCGAGTATACACATACCCACCTCGTATCTGCTCATAAATTTATTTATGAAACATATTATTTACACATGAACAATAAATTTCAATCTTTTTGTTATATCAACTACTAAGCCTTATAATCAACCATCTTTAAACAACAAACTCTAATTTAATAATTATTACTAGTTGATTTTAAATTAATCTCACTATAAAATGTATTGACACAACATTAGTGAATTTTGTCTCATGAATCTAAGCCTCAATTAATCATCATTATATTTTCTGATACAATGAAAAATTCACAATCTTAAATATCAATTAATTTATGACATCTATATAACATCTCATATTATTTAAAATATTGTAATATGGATAACATCATATTACTCATAATTTTCCTCTAACTCATGTCATGAATGACTATAATTTTTAAGAGTTAAATTCAAAAACTAATCAATATATATAATATCATCATACCACACAGATATCAACACATAATAATATTGATTTTATTAAAGTAAGTCTTATTTCTCATTCATGATAACAAATATTAGTAATTATTCTTCCCACTATAAAAAGGATCTCAAGAATTAATTGTCAAATGATGTCTCACACTTATTTATTCATGAAGAATAGTATTCTTAAATTAATATTATTATTATCTACACCTTTAACTAAAATTGAAACCAATCAAATTGAAAGATCCATTCACCTGAATGTATACTCATTGACATAATATATTCCATAGCAAATCACAACTGTATATTTAATTAGTGGCAATTCTATATAATTGTAATTAAATTGCATATCAGTAACTAGGGGTGGGTAGTTGGACCCGGGTTTGCGGACCGGTCCGTAAGCCCGCGGATTTCGCGGATAACGGACCCGTTTTTTTTCAAATCCATATGACTATGTGTAATTTTTGAGTCCGGCCCGTGAAGTCCGCGGACTTGACAGATTTAATTCGCGGACTTCACTAATTAATATTTTTAAATATTACGATTTTAATATTAAGTTGTGTATTTAATTTTTTAAATTATTATGACATTAAAATTATATTTAGTTGGCATGTATTTGTCATTTAAATTATTTTGATGACATTTTGATACTTTTATTATTGAAAGTTTGGTACTATTATTTAAGTATTTGTAATTATTTTTATTTTAATATTTTAATATTTAGAATTTTAAACTATTTTAACTATTGATAAATTTTAGTATGATAAAATTTAGCTTATAAATAAAAAATATTTTTTTTCTTCTAATTTTATGTATTTTTATTTTTTAAAAATTTATTTTTTTGAACCATTATTTAGGCCCGCGAACCGGTCTGTTATTCGCAGATTTTGGCAAGCCGGATACGGACTTAAAAAATAAATCCATTTATTTTACAGACCAAATTTATCCGACCCGTATAAAATATAAGTTTTACGGACCGGACCTTAAACGGGCCGGACCGTATACCTACCCCTATGAGTAACCTATGTATGTGCCGTGTAACAACAATCGCTGAATAAGACAACCAACCTTTCGATAATATACTTGAAAAAAGATACTAGAAAGAAAGCTACTTGCATTAAGCACGAAACTCTCACTAACCCATGACATATGCATTAATTTGATATTAATATAGGTGAAGGCCTCCATTAGACGACGTTCACGAGAGTGGTCTCAATCTTGAAGAAGAATTTACCAAACTCATATCTTAAAGCACAAATCTTGGCTGAGCTGCTCACGAAGTCACAATCAAACTTAGTCCAGTCCAACTCCATCATAATAATTGCGGATATAAACTCCTTATGAAACTCATCCCTCTTAAAGAGAATCATCAATGGCAGAATAACATTAGACTGACCAATTCATACATTATTTTTCTCCACATGTGACTACCACCATGATACATTAACTGTTCTTTAGATTGTTGTCTATAAATACCGAAAACACAAATGTATTTGAACTCCTAGAAATATACCTTACACTCATATGCAAGTCTCTAAACTCCTACTGAATCATAATATTTATAGAAAAAAATAATGATAAATGTAATTATAATAATTAAAACCAATTTATTTCAAAACATTTGATCTCTAATATTAATTAAAAGAACAACAGTTAAATTATTATATATCATTAAAACTAATATTAATTAAACTTTAATATCACTAATTAATAAAATAATTATTTTAAATTTAAATTCAAAATAATTTTACAAATTAATTAACCTTAGGCTAAAAACCTAATTTGGTCCCTTATAATCTTTTTTTGTTTTAATTTAGTCCCTCATTAATTTTTGGTCTCAATTTGGTCCCAAACTAATTAATTGGTTTCAATTTAGTCCCAAAATAATTAATTAGTTTCAATGTGGGACTTCCGTCCAAATTATTTAAACGGAGTTAACTTTTGACCACGTGGCATCCACGTGGATGAGAATTTTTTTTGAAAACACCTGGACCGGAACGGCCCGTTCTGAAACTGGAACGGGCCGTTCTGGTTGCAAAATTAAAACACCATCAGTGACGCAGAACGGGTCGTTCTGAAAACAGAACGGTCCGTTCTGCTTTCAGAACGGGCCGTTATGGATTCAGAACGACCCGTTCCAAAACTGTGAATAAAAAATTCTTTGCTTAATTGTGTTTTTGATATTATAATTATGCAATTTTGATCTCTAAAGTTTTAATTGAGTAATTTCAGTCCTTAAAAGATTATAGTTGTGTAATTTTAATCTCATAATTTTTAATTGAACAATTTTAATCTCTTAAATATCATAATTGTTCAATTTTAGTCTTTCTCATTAAAAATTTAATAATTTTATAATTTTAATATATATATATATATATATAATGTTTTAAAACTATATAATTGTTTGTTTATTTAAATTAACGTATATTATTATTTTTTTAATGTATCAAATAATATATATTTATTATTACTAAATAAATAAAATTTATATATTATTAGTATTTTAATATTACTGATAAATTAATATCAATAATATTTTTACAATATTTATAAATAAATTAATAATTTGATAAATATAACTTAATATATATTAATATACTTTTACAAAAATATAAATATATAAGATCAGATATATATTTCTAATTAATATACTTATATTTTTATAAAAGTATATTAATATATAACAAGTTATATTTATCAAATTATTAGTTTATCTATAAATATATTAATAATATTATTGATATAATATCGAAAATTATAATATACGTTAATTTGAATAGATAAATAATTATTTAATTTTAAAACATTATATATATATATATATTAAAATTATTAATTTTTAATGGGAGAAACAAAAATCATACTATTATGATATTCGAGGGACTAAAATTGTTCAATTAAAAATTGAAGGACCAAAATCGCGCAATTGTAATTCTTTAAGGACTAAAATTATGCAATTAAAATCTTGGAGATCACAAAACTGCACAATTGTAATACTTGAGAGATAAAAAATGCAATTAAACCAATATTCTTGATTAATTTTATTAAAAAATATAATAATTTTGAAAAATATTTTTTATGGTAAAAATTTTAAAATTACCTATTTTTATAAAATATAATTATCTTATAAATAGAGTAATAATTTTTTCTTTCTCTTTCTGTTTGAAGAAATATTTAAATATCACTTTATAATTTTTTGCAACTTATTTAAGATTAAAAGAATAAAATGATAAAAATTAATAAAATAAACATAATAAAATAAAATATAAAAAATATTAATATATTTATTTTATTAGATATAATAACATAATTAAAATATAATTAATAATATATATTTTATAAAATTATTAATATTTTATATATATAAAAAATAAAATAAAACTGAAATGGCCCATTCTGAAACCGGAACGGGTCGTTCTGGGTGCACTTTTGGTGTGTTAATTTTGCACCTAGAACGGGCCGTTCCGGATGCAAAATTAACACACCAAAAATGCACCCAGAACGGCCCGTTCCGATTTCAGAACGGGCCGTTCTGGGTCCAGGTGTTTTAAAAAAAAATTTCATCCACGTATGCATCTACGTGACGTTCACGTGGCCAAAAATAAACACCATTAAAGTAATTTGGACGGAAAGTCTCACATTGAAACCAATTAATTAGTTTGGGACTAAATTGAAACCAATTAATTAGTTTGGGACCAAATTGAGACAAAAAATTAATGAGAAACTAAATTAAAAAAAAAAAAATTATAAGAAACCAAATTAGATTTTAAGCCTTAACCTTATAAGGTATCTCAAAACAAAACAATAGTAACTAATCAGATCTTGGAAACAATGGCTTTAGGTGTTAAACCCAAAGTAGCACAAAATTGAGGGTACAAAGTCTTTCTAATTTCGGCATAAGCGTCCCCAACCCACTCTCTCTGTGCCAACTCCTCCCCCAGGCGCATCGCAGCCTCCACGGTGCCCTCCGCGCTATCGTGCGCCGACTGAACGATCCCCATCGCCACCGCCTCCACCGCCCTCACCTTCCTCCCGCCCAGCACCACGTCGCGCCTCGCCGCCGCCATCTTGGCCGTGGCCACGGCGGCGAAGTAGTCGGGGAGCGTGATGCCGAGGTCCACCTCCGGCATGTAGATGACGCCGCGGTCGCTCCTCATGAGGACGTAATCGTGCGCGAGCGCCAAGACGGTTCCGGCGGCGGCGGCGTGGCCGGAGAGGGCGGCGACGGTGGGCATGGGGAGGGAGAGGAGCGCGGCGAGGACGGCGCGGAGGGAGTCGGACATGCGGCGGAGGCGGCGGCGGGCGGAGGGCTGGTCGGCGGCGGCCTGCGCCCAGCGGAAGTCGAATCCGTTGCAGAAGAATCTGCCGTGCGCGGCGGTGATGAGGGCGGAGGAGGCGGTGGCTTGGGAGTTGAGTTGGGAGAGGGCGGCGAGGAGGGAGGAGAGGAGGGCGGGGTTGAGGCGGTGCTGTTCGTCGTTCTCGCTTGTTAGGGTTAGAACGAAGACTGACCCTCGCTTCTCTAACGTGCACATGGTGGTGTTTGGTAATGGTAAGAGACTCTTGTCTTGGCTTTTATTTCTAGATATGCTAATCTATAAATATTTTATAACAAAAAGGATGGAAGTGCATGGTTTAATTTTTATATCCATTGGGGATTTCCAATTTATCTTTTACATATGAAAGTTTATTAAATACGAAATTATGAGCTGGTCTGATAAAATTAGCTTATTTGATGATTGAAAGTTGGTAAATGATAAGTTATCATTAAGTTAGGAGTTCAAAAATTAGAAAATTATAAATTGATTAATTGGATTAAAAATATCTAATAAAATTAAATGATAGACTTTTTAGCCAGGTTTTTGGCCACTATAATTAATAAGAAAAATAAAGTAAGAAAAATAAAAATTTTAAAAGCAAGGAAGGAATCATGATGGGGTTTCTTTTTTCGTGGGAATTGTTTACACGTGTTTCAATAAATGGTTTCATATGGCAAAAAACAATATTTTAAATTATATTAATTATTTTTTATATATGATGTGTGGTGTAAAATAATGTAATTTGCAAATAAAAATATTTTGTTTTAGCTAGAATTGGAAATGTTGTGACGTGTGAATCTAACAAGCTTTATTTTTGTTACAGATCTCAATTTAAATCATGTGAAGGCTTGGAAGGAAGCAAGGGACAAAAATTGTGTCAAAAATTACATTGTGCATGGTAATATAGAATGCAATGGCGAAGCTAGAAGTGATAACAAAAGTTACTTTGACTCTGCTGCAGTTCAAATGCTTCTTGAGCTACAAAACTAGGAAAAGGTTTCAATTGATGCTCCCCTTTCTTTATAGGGGAAGAGAATGGATGGAGTAAAAAAAAAAAAAGAATTGTTATATTGAATTAATATAGATAAATGGTTTTTATTTTATACGTGTATAGTTAATTAGTTTTTTTTTTTTTTTATCTCTTTTATGCTTTAGTTATTTGGGGTCTAGACAATATACAATAGGCCACTTCCCTCTTTTTTGTATGGAAAACATTTATTTCATTTCTATTTAGATGCATATTCAGTTTATCTTTTTGTGTTGGAACCCTAGTAATATGGTAGTAGATGAATACTTATTTTTGTAAAAACGCTTTTGTGGTCTTTTTCTTGTGACACCATTGTCGAGCCTTCTTTTTCACTATGAATAATGAATCATAGTCTACAAACACCTTCGAAATGGACAACATCATAAACATTGACCCATCCTTTATCTTTACCAATCTTTATTACCTTAATTCTAGTGAAAACCCTAGCCTTATCCTCATTTCTCCATCTCTTAATGGCGATAACTACCATTCTTTGGAGCCACACAATGTATTGTATCCTTCTCATAAAAAATAAGCACAAATTCATTGATGGCTCCATCACGGCTTCAGCCAAAACCAATGCACTCTTCAAAGCATGGGAACAATGCAACATTATCGTTGTTTCATGGATCAATCATAGTTTTTCTTCACACATTGCAGGAAGCATTGATTACATTGATAACGCAAGATTTAGGGAAGATTTAGGGATGATAATAGGACGGGGCAGATACAAGTTTTAGTATCATCATTCCTATTCACGTACCTTATATCTATCGTCGTTCTCGTACCCTATATTCATCCTCATCCTCATACTTGCTAGGTATGGAATTAATTAGCATTTCCATTCTCGTCTTCATCGAATATCAAATATACTTATACTTGCTCAAAATTTAATTAATATTTTTTGCAAAAAATTATTAAAAAAATATTGTCAACATAGAGTAACAACTACAAAATTATATTAATTAAATTTTATTTAAAATATAATAAAAATTACATAAATATCAAGTAAATTCTAAAAAAAAAATTATAAAAATTTAAAGTGAGTACAAGTACAGGTACAGGGTGAGTATGTATATATATACTCAAACTTGTCCCCGTACCCCATTCAATAAATTGAATATTACTCGTACTCATATCTATATTCGGTTAAATCAGATATTCTCTATCAAAATTATGACAAATTTGAACATTGCCCATAGTTACGGGTTTACTTGTCATCTCTAACAAGATTGTTATGGTCGGATCTACAAGATTGGTACTCTTAGGGTAACTAATTTTGCATCTCAAGTTTGTTTCAAGATTTACATTCTATGCGCCAAGGTGACAAAATTGTATCCACGTATTTTACTAATCTAAAAACTATTTGGGAAGAACTGGAAATTATTTGACCCCTGATTGTATCTGTTCTTCTACATGTTCTTGTAATTTTACAAAGAGTATGGATTCATACAAGAATAGTGAATTTGTAATTTGCTTCCTCAAAGGATTAAATGACAATTTTGACATTGTAAAAAGCCAAATGCTTCTTCATGAAACCCTTCCTGCCATCAATAGGGCTTTATTCACTCTTGTTATCCAACAAGAACATAAAACCCGAGATCCTGTTAATCCCACTTCTTCTTTATTATCTATTGCCACTACCAACTATTCTTGGAATCCTAACAATAAACCTAACTAACAATTATCAAGATCGCGTGTCAACAATAATTTCTCAACTAGTAGAGGTCGTGAAAGGGAAAGCAATAAGCAGTGTAACTATTGTGGCTAATTGTATCACACATACCTGTTACCTCAAACATGGGTTTCTCCTTGGGTCAAAACCCATAAACATCAACAATGTTGTTAATGCCACCATTGTTGAATCGATCACACATGACAACTCCAATTCCTATAAAGCTAAGAAAATCGTCTCTATGCAACTATTAATCGATGAATATATTCACTTGATCCATCTACTACAATAATTCAAGTTAGATACATTTGCCACTTCTCAAAATACTAATTCAACTATTATTGATACTCCTAGCAATAACCACATCATTTCAAATGTGACACCTTTCAGGTATCTTTTCCACAAACCTAACAAAACAGATATTAGATATAGGTTCTTACTCTCCATATTTTGATAATGTTAATTTATACTTATAATTATTAGTTTTCTACATTAACAATATCAACTTTCTTTTAACTTTTAACCAGCTTCTAATGATTTTTTTGTAATTAATTTGAATATATTTAACATTACTTAATTATGCCACTAATCCCCATTTTTTGGCTAACATTTGATCAAGAAGTGGCTTTAGAGCAAGCCAAACAAGAGATGACAAATGGAAGTGAAGAAGAAAGACTTTATGAAGATCATCTTGAAGATTCTATAGCGTCGAACGCCACTTTAGTCACAATTGACACAGTCTAGATAGAGAATCCTTGTCTTACTCGCATCAGGCACACCTCTACTCTCATGTCCGACATGATCTTGACAGAGACAGTCCTTCCCTTCTTGGCATGCTTATGCCCAACATGGATTGCCCTATGTCAGGTGCCATTTTTATTATATGGAACATTTGATTCATTTTATCCCTCTCTTTAAGGGTTTGGACATCACTTCATCTTAAAAAAATTTAGGAGTCTTCCAAGTGTTGTTAGGGCTTCCTTCACCACCTTGGAGCTTATCCTTGACTCTCCATCTTCCATAAATCACTGTTTTCTTTTATGTGCTCTTTGTGACAATGAGGAGTTAATTTTATCTTTGTTGGGATTAGATGTAACCAACCAAACTCTTTGTAACTTGTATATGTCTTTCCATTTTAATGTTAGTATTTTGTTTCTAATCTTAATGTTTGTTGTAGAGTGGTCAACCATAACTTGATATTTGATTTAGTAAGTATTGAAAAATATCTTTTATAATCTTTGGACCGAAACAAAATACCTAATGGAGGAACTTGTATATAGGAACAGAACTTGACACATTAGTTATCTTAAACCTTTTTTATTAATGCAAGTTTGTTTATTAAGTAATAAAGGAATTGATTCTTAATAGGGGAATTTGGGTTTTTCTTATAAGAAATTAAGGTTTGAATAAACTAATAGGTTGATATTAACATCAAATACAAAAGAAGATTTGAGTGTTTTAAATACATGAGAGTGAAGTTTGGTGAGATCTAATCCCAATATTAACATATCATTTCATTTCTTATCTAAACTATCTTCTAAGTGTTTGCAAAGTTACCAAAAAAAAACTTTACTTTTCTTTTATGTGATTTTTATTTTCTTTATCAATCAATATCATTTGATGGAATATTTTTTAGGCTAAATAAATTTTTGAAATATATTTATTGTCGTTGTGTATCACAATTCCTTTAGGAGACAATATTTATTCATTACTAATTACTTATGCAACTAGTGCAATTGCTAAAATCGTCTAACATATATGCCCACATTATTTTCTTTTTAATGAATATTATCCTATTAATCCTAACAAAATAAATTTGCCTAATGGTAATCATATTATTGACACGCTCTGGCATTGTGAAAATTTTCAATTTTTTCACTTTAAAAACGTTATTTATGTTCCTAAATTCAAATATGCCTTATTTTGATTCATACTTTATCTGCTTCCATGAAATACAATCTCCTTTTTTCCTATGGTAAATATTATATAGCTTCACTTCTCCAAGAAATATGATAGGAGCTACTAATGTGTACCATGGTTTGTATTTTAAATCAATTTCATATTACTCATTCTCATATTGTAGCCCTTTCCCATGACATTTTCAATTGTGTAAATACTTTAAAAACAACCAATTTTGATGTTTGGAATGTTAGGCTCGGGCATCCATCCACCATAGTCCATAATAAACTTTGTGTCATTTCCTTATATCAAGTTTAATAAGAACATTATTTGTGATTACTATCATTTGGTTAAACAAGTCAAATTCCGTTTTTTTACTAGTGAAACTAAATCTAAAAGTATCTTTGATTTAGTGCACATGAATATATGAGACCTTTGCATGTTGAATCTTTTGAGAGCTAAAAATATTTTTGTTACCATTGTAGATGACATTGTAGACACGCATGGCTGTATCTTCTTAAAAATAAATATGAAACTAGAACTAACATCTCTCATTTTATAAAATATGTCTTTATAAAGTTTAATTTTAAAATAACGTGTAGATGGCCAAGAATTTAACATGCCTAACTTTTATGATACTCATGGTACATTACATCAAACATCTTGTAATGAAACTCTCCTACAAAATGTTAAGGTTGAAAGAAAACATAAACACTTATTAAATGTTAAGTCTTCTAGTCATATGTTGTTTGTCAAGCTGTTTTTATTATAAATGGAATACCATATATTGTTTTAGGTAACAAAATCCCCTTTGAATTTTGCATAATCAACCCTTTACTTTCTTAGATTTTAAGTTCTTTGGTTGGCTTGCGTTTACTGAACTCTTTCTCAATCAAGGACTAAACTTGATAGTAAGGCAAGAAAGAGTATTTTTCTTTATTATAGACAAGATAAAAAAGGATATCTATTTCTTGACTTATCTTTTAAATCATCTATTCACAAGTAGGCATGCCATATTTTATAAAGATGTTTTTCCCCATAAAAATCCTACTAATTCTCAGCAATGCATATTTAATTCTAAATATATCTCATGTTAATTATATCTTTCTTTTTGATACATCACAACTTGCCACTATTTCTAATTGGCAACCTATTATCATTATACATCATCACCAAATAGATAATCCTGTTACCACAAAATGTTCCTTTGATAATAATATATTTAGAAATTCAAATACTCTTGATAATATTAATTTGCAATAATGGTATTGGGCATTCCTCTATAATTCGCAACCACTAACTTATTTAGATGATTTTCACTGAAAAAATGGTAAGAATTAGAAGCATACTTCGAATGTTGTGTTTCCACTTTCTGCCTATTTAAATTATTATTCTTGTTTATCCACTAATCACCTAAATTGCACTTTAGCTATATCTAATTTTTTTTTATAACAAAAGTCATATAAACAAGTTGTTAAAGATAAATGTTGGGTTGAGACTATGGAAAATGAAATCCTTGCTTTAAACTATAAAACCATACTTAGGATATCACTATTCTTCCTTGGGAAGAAATCTATAGGTTGTAAATGGGTCCATAAGGTTTAACTCAAGGCTTATGGAAGTCTTGAATGTTATAAAGTGAGATTAGTTGCTCGTAAATTTACACAAACTAAAGGAATAGATTATTTTGACACTCTCTCACTTCTACTAACAATTGGTTTTTACAACTAAACGTTCATAATGCCTTTCTTCATGGTTCCCTAAAAGAGGAAGTGTACATGAACCTCCCACTAAAACTTACCAATAACAAGCCCAACCAAGTTTGCAGGCTTAGAAAAGGCCTTTATGGTTTGAAACAATCTAACATACAATGGTTTTCTCCATCCTTACTCTACTACGATAATCAATCTACTCAATAAATTGCACAAAATCCTACATTTTATGAGCGCACCAAGCACATCAATATCGATTGCCATGTTGTGCGTGAAAAACTTCTGGTAAAACTGATTCATTTTATGCCTATCTCCTCTAAAGACCAATTGACTGACATTTTCAGTAATACATTGGATCCTCATCCTTTTAATATTATGTTATCCAAGTTGAGAGTAATAAACACACACTCTTCAACTTGTGGAAGGTATTAAATATAGATAAATAGTGATTTTTCTTATATATATAATTAGTTACTCTCTTTTTTTATCTCTTTTCTATTTTAGTTATTTAGGATTAGATTGTATATAATAGGCCTTTTCCTCTTATCTATATGACAAACCTATGTTTCATTTTTAAATAGATCTTATTCAATTTATCTTTTTGTGTTAGAACCCTAGCTAGTATTATATTGTGACATTGAACTATGGTAAATTGTCTTAGATTAATGATAAAGAATCATTGGTTTACAATATTTCACTATGGTAAATTGTCAATGGTAGAGAATCATTAGTTTACAATATTTCGGGAGTTCAAAATTTTGGAACTTGTATTGAAAGATAAATTACCTGATTGAAAAAATGAAGGAAGGTCGAGAAGATTTAGGAGTAAACAAACAAAAATCGTTTTCATTCCTTTCCCAAGGTGAAAGTGAATAAAACTCAAGCTGTTGTTTCAAAAAAAATTTTCTTTAGAAATTTTTTTAATGATTTGGACAACAACTAAAATACATACCAAAAAGAAAAGACAACAACTAAAATTTTTTATTTTCTTTTTAAAAACACACGTTGTTTTTGTACATTTGAAAATTTAAAATTTATGATTATTTTTTAATAATTCTTTTCTCTTAATGTTAGTTTATTATGTAAAAGTGATTTTTTATGCAAACAAAATTAAATATTTTAAAAACACCTTTTAATGAACTTACTTAAATAAATAATTGTTTTCATTATAATCACTTATACATATAATAAACAATTATTTATAAATAAATATAATTTTAGCACTTTATTATTTATCAATTTGTTATGCTCAAAGTTAAGTTAATAATCTATTTTAGAGAGGGATCAGGGAATGTAACGACCTGCCATGACCGTCACACTACGAACAACACTACACCCTACTTAAATATATATATATATATATATAATAGTAGAATAAGTATTTACAACACAAGTTGTTAATCAAGCAACCAACGTCAACTAGTTATATACAACAAAATATGTTACTACAAGGTAGCCTACAAAAAAAATATCCCTCTCCAGGCACCTCCTGTGGCTTCTAGCAGCTATCTCCAGTCTATCCTTGCCCTGCTCCCATACAACGTATGATCATCGCAGTCCAAACCACATGGAAACATGCAAGGGTAAACTAAAGACAATAAACAACTCATAATATTTTTTTTATGCAACATAACAACTATACATCTAAACATCATTTCAACTTTAAACACAATCAACTCAACAGCTTATTAGCTCAACTCATAATTTACAACTCAATCATCATAAAGTAATATCTTTTCAACACATGGCATATAGCAATCTTATCAACTTAATTTAAACTAGCTTCAACAATATCATGGATTAACACACAACTTGTAAATAAATAAGCAACTTACAACATAATAACACTATCATCATCCTCAACAAGGTCAACATACAACACAATTACAGGTTAACAACACAACAACGTATGTACTACTCATCAACAACAAATCAACTCATTAACAATTTATGCGTCGTCACACATTTCGACTCGGAGATCTCCTATAACATAGTAAGTAGTCTAAGTGGCTAGGTCCTACCAAACCGACAATAGAACACATTTGGATATCAATCTACAACACGATAATGGTTTCTCAGACTTTGCCACTTAAACAAGGAAGCATAGTATTCGGTTAGGAACTAAGTTCCCGACTTCGTACTTTACTCAAATTGGCCACTTGTAATCGATATAGGTCGACCTGACCCTTATACCGTGGTCGCTTTATAATCGGTATAGCTCGACCTTGCCCTTATACCGTGGTCGCTTTATAATCGGTATAACTCGACCTTGCCCCTATACCGTGGTCGCTTTAAATATTTTAAAAACACCTTTTAATAAACTTACTTAAATAAATAATTGTTTTAATTACAATCACTTATACATATAATAAAAATTATTTATAAATAATTATATTTTTAACACTTTATTATTTATCGATTTGTTATGCTCAAAGTTAAGTTAATAATCTATTTTAGAGAGGGATCAGGGAACATATTTTGGCCTTTCCTTTAGCTGCTTCCATCGTCGAGTAGTCGACAACAACACTTTGATTGAAGATAATATATCGTATTAGAGCATCAACAATGATAGTTGCTTATAAGTAACTTCCAACCACTTTAAATGGGTCTCATTGTACCACGTTATTCATAAGCAATTCATGCTATAATTTTACAATTTTTACTCCAATAGAAATTGCTTATAAGTACCTCTACTTTTTACAACTCATACTACACTCTCAACGGCTACTTTTGTAACGTCTTTTTTTTTTTTTTTTCTCCGGATGTCTCTCAATGTCTTACTTTTCTTTCGCTCACTCTCTCGTTCCCTCATTCTCTCTCAGCGGACGGTCACACATAACCAAACATAACTTCAAACATAACCCTTCCCATGCCATCAAGCTTTACATGTGGCTCTGATGGCAAGTTGGGGGAGACGATGAGACGGTTTGGGGGCGGTGGATCTGACCCGGCGCGAGGTTGGCGACGAGCGTCCCTTCGTCAGAGGTGAGCTGTGCTGGTGTGAGTGGAGCTCCATGGTGGCTGGTGCTGGTGCGAATGGATCAGACGGAGCCGAGGAGCTCGACGGAGACGAGGTGGCTGGTGCTGGTGTGAGTGGATCTCCGCGGTGTTGCTGGTGCTGGTGCGAGTGGATCTCCGTGGTGTTGCTGGTGCTGGTGCGAGTGGATCTCCGTGGTGTTGCTGGTGCTGGTGCGAGTGGAGCTTCTGTGATTTTTGTACCAATCACACCTCTCCATTTCACATTTCATAGTGCTAAGCATCGTTCTTTCTCCAAACAATAAAGCTAAAAAAATTGGAATTTCTCTTGCCAAGTAAGATCACTCCATTAGAAATTTCTTGTAAGCACCACTACTTATTTTTAAAATACACTATAAGCACCCTCACTAGAAATGCTCTTATTATCTCAGTTTCAATTATTTCAGTGACCGAAACAACTCTAACATCAATACTATATGAGTTTATCGTGTGCATAAATGATCCATAATGGGCTTATCCTTACACACATTTCCTATTTAGAACAACTTCAGCACTTTCAGTTGACAAGCAGGTCAAGATGGATCGATACCATTATGATATAAAAATTACAAATTACTCAACTAATAAAGAGAATAAACTAAATTAAAAGATTAATTCATCATTAATAATCGTATTATCAAATTAGTAATTATAAAATAAAATCCACCAAATTTAAGTCTATTATAATTGATGTAAATAATTATACAAATTAAAATAAATTTATTATTCATTTATTGTTGATCTTTAATATTTGAGCACATCATAGCCTAAGTGTTGAAATGTTTATTTTTTGCATATACCTGACTCTACAAAGTTATCGCCTAACAAGAAGTTCACGGAGATTTTTCAATGTACTCTCAAACACTTACCCAATCGATTATAAAATCGTCTCCGTAAATTACAGTAAGTAATATCTCTGGTTTCTTTATTCTGGAGATTCAATATGAAGGTAAAACATGAAATTAATAACTTATGTCTATCCCGATTCCCGAATTACCACCACTGCATTTCTTTGATTTCCTATTTCACCCTTGGCGCCAAATTACTTACGGTAACAATGCTAAATATTTATACATAATAATAATTAATCATTAATACATATAAATAAAATCCGGGATTGAAATTGATCTCTTACCCTTTTTCCCGTGCAAAACTAAAAGCAAGACATTCCGTGAATTATTCTTTCAATTTGGTGCCAAATTGTTAATATTAATTTATATTTATTTTTTTATTTATGAAAATTGAAGCCAGTTTTTAAGACTATATTCTTAATTTTTAAATTTAAATACATTTTTAATTCTTGTAAACATAAATAAAAATCAAATTCAAATATATTGATAGCTAAAATGCTTTGCATTATTTTTCAAACGGAAGATTGTCAAGTAAGCTTATTAATTTTTATATAATTATCTTAACGTTTAATAATTTTTTCTATAATATCATAAACTTTGTATTATAATTCTGTAATTCATTATCTTATTTATTATTTATTTTATTCTAGTCTTTGTTATTTATTATTATAAAGATTAAAAATAAATCTATAAAATCATGAGAACTAAAATAATATAAAAATAATATGCATAAAAATTAAAATAAATATTTTTATGTATAAAAACTAAAACATAAAGTTCCGAAATTATAAAAGCTAAAATAGTAATTAAAAAAATATCTATAAAATGATACATAATTAATTGAATTTATTTTACAATAATAACATTTTAATTCATATAAACAAAAATTTATTATGTTTACAAAGTAATCAATACATTAAACGTAATACTTAAAATTAAAAGTTTTAAAAAAAATTAATTAGCAGAGCCAAAAAAAAAAAAAAAAAAAAAAATAACAGCGGCAAGGTTAAAAGGATTTCGCGCCATTCTCACTCTCTGAAAAAAACCGCGCTTCCTAAAACCCTTATAAACCCAAACCCTCCCACTTTCTCCACTCTTCATTTTCTACATTCATCTAATTTCTTTTTATTTTTTTAATATTATTATTTTCCAATCTATGGCTGAAGAAGAAGTTTCCATAACGTCACCACCGCCGGGAACGTTACACAAGTATCTCTACCGGCACGGAAGAGCCGTCATCGCCGCGCAGCCTCTCACGGTGGTCCGCTCCGCCACCAGCACCGGCGGCGCGCGCGTCCTCGCTGAACCACCGCCGCCGCCGCCGCACGAAGAAGAAGGACAAGGCGAAACCGGCTTCGACGTCGCTCAGCCGCAGCAACGGCAGGGGTTTTCGTTCGACGAGTTTCTGAAGGCGACGAAGGCGAAGGTGGCGACCGAAGAGGAGGCTCTGAAGTCCATGGCGCCGGTGGTGGAGGTGGAAGAAGAGGAGGAGGGAGAGGAAGTGGAGTCGTCACCGGTTCAGCCGGTGGCGAAAGAAGCGCGACCGGTTCGACCGGTGGAGGGAGAAGCGCGACCGGTTCGACCGGTGGAGAGAGAAGTGGTTACCGATGACGTGGAGGTGGTGGAGGTGCGTGGGGTTCCGGAAAAGAGGAAGGTTCCGAATGTGGAGGATGGGGAGTTTCCGGAAGAGGCTGGGTGGTCGTTGGTGGAGAGAAAGGTTGAGGTTGCGGTTTCGACGGCCAGGGGAGTTATGAGATTGGTGGACAATGAAATCGTTCATTTCAACTTTCCTCTTCCCATGCACTCTACCAAGTTTCGGTGGATCGTTCGCATCTCAACCAAGCGTTCCGGAGAGGTAACTATTGGCATTGATTATTTGTGATTTAAGTTGTGTTTATATACAAGTTATAAACTCTTTTGAGAATTTTTCTACCGAAAATAAGTAGTATTTTCTTATAGAGACTCAAAAGTTCTTTTAAGTTGTATCCAAACTCGGGATAGGGTTTTGGAAAATTAATCATTCATGTTATCTGCACGTGCATACATATATGTATGTACGTTGTTGCGTATGTGGGATGTAAATGTATATACATATATAAACATATACATTTAGGTAGGGAAGTGTATGCATATTTGTTGGTATTTTTATACAAGTTAAATTATTAGTTGATTTAGTATAGTGATAAATAAAGTGTGTGTGTGTGTTTTATTTTTATTTTTATTTTTTATTTATAAATAGAGTTTTGACATTGGTGGAGAAAATAATTCTTTTTTATTTTTAATAAGACTTCTGATTTTTCTGTTACCTTTATTAATTTTATAAAGACTTTTCATCAACATTTGCTTTAGGTCTAATAATACATTGGGTGGACTTGAATGTATGCAAGCGTACATGGTGCATGTGTATATTATGTGTGCGTGTGAGATTCATGCATGTTAGTTCTAATGGCAATGGCTGGTTTTGATATTGCGATGAACTAAGGTTCAAATATTTTCTTGGAGGGTTGTCCACATTTGGTCTCTTAAAAGACTTTGGTTGTGAGTGAGGATATATTTGAGAAACAACAAAGAATGTATGAATGTGTTCAGTATGTGTGTAGTGTATGTATCTATGTATGCATATATGTATATTGGCGTGAATGAATGGATGCATTTATGTTACTGATGAAGGTTGAGCCAATGGAAAGAGCTAATTCTTGTAATGTGATGAACTAATGTCCGAACCTTTGCTTGGGAAGGTATTAGTATTAATAGTGTCTTGAACAAGATTGTTTTTGGTTGAGGATACATTTGGGAAACAGCAAAGAATATATGCATGTGTAAGTATGTATGTTGAATTTGAGTTTATGAGTCTTTAAGAGATAGGTTTGATGGTGCTTTGTCTTGTTGAATTTGGCATTAGGTTGGGAGGATGCCAATGGAATGGGCAAAGATTGTGATTCCGCTAATGCAATCTGGAAAGGTTAAGGTTCGGGCCCGGTGCATTGCTGCACCAGAAAAACTGCAAATGATGCAAGAGATTATGTTGTTAGTGAGGTATAATTTTATAGCTCTGTCCGTTGATTCAGAAGATGTTAATGGGAACTTTTTGTTTTGTGTTCATTTGGTTTTGTAAGTTTAAATTTTGTTGTGTCAGCTCATTAGTGAATCTAACAAATTATAATTTTTGGCAGCTTTTATATTCACCACTCTGTATTTGCTGAGCGTGTTGATACCGCTTGGAGGCTAGAGGCTTGTGGTAAAATTGATGATACTGTTTATCCACTTCTTTCCCTATTGAAAATGCTAGAGATCAAGCCAAGTCAGAAGGTAATCGATACCTCCTTTCTTTTCGTAATTTTTTTTTTGTTTCTCAATGTTGTATTTGTAATGGGTGGTTGTTACATTCAACTAGGCAGAATTCACTCCTGAGGATATAGATTCTCGGAAGCGATTTCTCTATCCAAAGGTATGTGCTACTATTTTCCTTCCCGACCCTTCTAATAGATTATAGGTTTCATAATGTTGATGTCTAAGATTTTGTATTTCATGTCTTTATCGTAAATGTTTCCTGATTCTGTAAGCAACCTCTTTATTCAGAGAGGCCTAACGATGCTGTTGATGCTTACAGGCTGATCCAGATGAAGCTGCAGCATTGCCTCTGATCAAGCGAAGAAAGGGTGGTGAGCCCTTTCCAGAGCAAAATAATGATGAACAAGCTCTTTCAGAATCAGCATTAAATAAACTTGTTGGAGCTGGAGAAATCTATGACCTAAAGGTAATGAACTTACTAGTGTTTCAAACTTATCTCTAGCGTCACTTGTCATCAACCTTTTTGCATCTTGTATGTCTTTAGGAGAAGGAAGCCCCAAAGGCACTTGTGTGTAAGCTAAAGCCTTACCAGAAGCAAGCCTTGTTTTGGATGTCGGAAATTGAGAAAGGAATGGATGTTGGGAGTGCAGAGAGAAATTTGCATCCCTGCTGGTCAGCCTACACTATATGCAAGGGGTATGTACTTATAGTAGATGATTCAACAAACAGAAAGAAGTTTTGCCCCCAATATCAGTATGCAATTTAACCTTACACGCTTTTTAACAGAAGGACAATTTATGTGAACATCTTTACTGGAGAGGCTTCGAAAAAATTCCCGAAGTCAACGCTGATGGCAAGAGGAGGAGTGAGTTTGTTTGAGACCATCAATTTTCAAAAGACTACATCAGTTTACATGTTTACGTAATTTGTTTTTATTTATTTATTCATCTTTGGTTTTAGATTCTAGCTGATGCAATGGGACTTGGTAAGACTGTTATGACAATTGCTCTGATACTCAGTAACCCAGGCAGGGGCAACTCAGAAAACAAGGATGTAGAGAATGGAGATGATAATATTATCGCAAAAAAAGGGATGAATGGTAACACCTTGCATAAAGTGGAGGGTGGAACTCTTATTGTTTGTCCCATGGCTTTGTTAAGTCAATGGAAGGTGAGTTCCTTTATATTATACCAAATTGAAAAACAATTTTGCCTCTTCTTTTGATAATCCAAATTACATACTAATATTCTATAATTGATAGTCCAAATGACATAGTAATATTCTATAATTGATAGTCCAAATGACATTAATATTCTATAATTGGCAAGGTAGCTCACAAGTATTTAAACTTACCAGGATGAACTTGAAACACATTCAAAGCCAGATAGTATATCCATATTTGTTCATTATGGTGGTGGAAGAACCAATGATCCCTTGTTGATCTCAGGGCATGATGTTGTCTTAACAACGTATGGTGTCCTATCAGCTGCTTACAAAAATGTAAGGAAATATTCCTTTATATTTTCTCTTTTCCATTTGCGTAGTGAAGCTTCTTCATTATGGGGTCCCGGACTTTTGAATCCAGGATGGAGAGAATAGCATCTATCACAGGGTCCATTGGTACAGGGTGGTGCTAGACGAAGCTCATAATATAAAAGCCCATAGAACTCTGAGTGCCCAGGCTGCTTTTACTCTGTCCTCATACAGCCGCTGGTGTCTTACTGGAACTCCACTTCAGGCTAGTATTTTTTAGTTTTTAGGTGAACATTTATGTGTAATCACATTATAGTTGCAAGGATAAACAATACCACATGCACAATGAAATTTCCAATATTTTCACACAAAAATGTTTCTTTCATCTGTATTGTAGTACTTAATTATTAGAATAAAGGTATCGTATATTCAGCAAAGGAACTCACCTTTCGGCACCTCTGTGAAATGTGATGTTCTATATTGCAGAATAGCTTGGAAGACCTATACAGTCTCTTGTGTTTCTTGCGTGTTGAACCTTGGTGCAACTGGGCATGGTATGGAAGAATGTGATGCTAACTTGTAAATTTGTTCAATTTTTTAGAAGAAAACTTTTATTGCGAGCTAGTACTTATTTTTTGTCGTAAACATCTGTAATAGGTGGCACAAGTTAGTTCAAAGGCCTTATGAGAATGGTGATCCAAGATCCCTGAAATTGGTCAAGGCCATTTTGAGGATGATAATGCTAAGAAGAACGAAGGAATCGAAGGATAAGGAAGGAAGGTAGTCATTCTCACTTCACTTGAATTGTGTCTTCTTTTACAGCACAAATCTATATATTTTAATCACAATATCTATGTCGTTTATGTTTTTTCAGGCCTATACTTTTCCTTCCACCAATTGATATTAAATTGATCGAGTGTCAACAGACAGAATCTGAACGGGACTTCTATGAAGCCCTTTTTGTGAGATCTAAAGTAAGTTTTATGCCACAGCTTCTGATATTTAGTTCTAAATAACAATTTGTTTCACTTTTATCATTTTATATAAAGTAAATCCGTTAATTGTAACTGTTCTGAAACATTGCTTTTTCTAGAAATCCATTATCCTCTTTAGGATTTCTGTTGGTTTTGATTTTTGTTTGGCATGTTAACTTGAACTTATCCATATGCAAACAGGGTCAATTTGATCAGTATGTTGCACAAGGCAAGGTTCTTCACCATTATGCGAATATCCTTGATCTACTAATGCAGTTGAGACGGTGTTGTAACCATCCATTTTTGGTTATGTGGTAGGTGTGGCAAACACATTTAACTATTCTTACATGTTTCCCTCCCATTTCTTCCGCCTCTAACATGAATTTGCCTCGTATATGAAGCGGAAGCGATTCCCAGAAATATGCAGACTTGACCAGACTCGCAAGAAGATTCCTTCAGTCTAATACTGAATCCCCCGGGGAAAGCAATCAAAACGATCTTCAACATGCAGAGTTGAACAAACTTGCAAGTAGATTGCTTCTACATTCTGTCTCTTCTTCGCACTCTATCCAACCTCGTGCATACATTGACGAGGTTTTGGAGCATATTCAAAAGGGTGACACCGTAGAATGCTCTTTATGTATGGAATCTCCGGAAGATCCTGTGTTTACACCATGTGCCCATAAATTTTGTAGAGAATGTATATTCAGTTGCTGGGGCACCTCAGCGGGTGGCAAATGTCCAATCTGTCGTCAATTGCTCCAGAAAGACGATCTGATTACTTGTCCATCTGAAAGCCCATTCAAGGTCGATATTAAGAACAATGTGACAGAGTCTTCAAAGGTTTCAAAGCTACTGGAATTCCTGCAACGTATTCTGAACTCATCCTCAAGTGAAAAGAGTATTGTCTTCAGTCAGTGGACTTCATTTTTTGATCTGTTGGAGAATCCATTAAGGAGGAGAGGAATTGGCTTTTTGAGATATGATGGGAAATTGACTCAGAAACAGAGGGAGAGAGTTCTGGATGAATTCAATGAGACAACAGAGAAAAGGGTAAGCGATGTCAATTTGGATTATTTATCATTTAACGTGAAAAATATTACCACTCAATCACTACTTCGTTTCTTTATTTCAGGTTTTGTTGATGTCACTAAAGGCTGGTGGCGTTGGACTGAACTTAACTGCAGCATCAAATGTTTTCATTATGGTAACGCTATGTTTTCCTTCTCACCCTATCCTGTGGGACTTCAATCTTGTGTTAAATCTTTGTATTGTAAATGTAGGATCCATGGTGGAATCCTGCAGTTGAAGAGCAAGCAATAATGAGAATTCATCGCATAGGACAAAAACGAAGTGTAATTGTCAGAAGATTCATTGTGAAGGTTAGCCAATTCATTTTCTCAACTTTGCTTAGAACTAATAACATAACCAAAGATAATACCCGTATTGCCGACTTCCAATGGTCAAATGTTTCGGATCAGATTTGGAATATTCAAAGTTCCCTTTTTTCTTTTTGCCAGACGGCGCCACTTAATGATAAGAAGCATGCATTTTCTTTCTTTTCACCCGTTTTTCCTACCAAATGTTATGCCTCTTAATTATTTTAATTTGCTATGCATCCTTTGATATTGCTCAACCACTGAAGTGCTTGGAGCTGTTAAACATCAAGCATCTATCACTATTTTATTGTTTTGATATTTTTTTATAGATGGGCGGAAAAGCCATTTTCTCACGTTTTTCACAAGTAGTCTAACCTTATCCTTTTGTTGAGGCAATCTTGAAAAAAACTCTTGGTTTGGTTCAAATTTGCACGTTTTTTGTTGTCTTGCTTTTCTTCCTTCCGTATTTTGATTAACTTACGGTAAGGGTTGTGTGCATTGTGAACAGGACACAGTGGAAGATCGTTTGCAAAAAGTACAAGCAAGGAAACAAATGATGATATCGGGTGCCCTCACCGACGATGAAGTTCGGAATGCTAGGATTCAAGACCTCAAAATGCTTTTCACATGAGATTACTTATTTTGAAGCTTGTTTAGTCTTTTAGGGCTACCAACCCAATTTTGTATAGGTTGTTGGATCCTTTCAACAGCTAGAGGCTTCTTCTTCTTGTGTACATATAATTATATGATGATTGTAGACTAGTAACGAAGCCCACTGTTTTGTAAATCTTCAAGCTTTTACCAGTGATGGTTACCTTCATTTTGGTCATTCTATTATCCGTTGAAAAAAGATGAATCAATAAAGTATAACCGTGACACCAACTAAGATATAAATGTATCTTGTTTTCTCTAATACCATACGTTAGCTTTATTAAGCCACCAGAAAATATGTTGACTTTATTAACCAATCGAACATGCAGTCAAGTCTTTTAGTTGCGTCGAGTAACGATAACATTATGTCACATTACAGCATTTATTATATTCGTTTTAATTTCTCACTCGTAGGAAGTACATTGTGGTCAGATGCTTATAAAATTTACTTGATGGAACACAATACCCCTTGAATGGGTTCATTTTGCTAAATTGTACTCGTACCCACTACTAAATTTGATGACTAATGAAATTAAATGCGATTTAAAGTATTATTAGGTATGTTTTAAATTCTCTAATCGTTTTTCTCTTCAAAGTAATGATGACATTTTAAAGTAAATTTAGAGATTAGAGATTCATCTCTCTAGATTCTTTCATGTTTGTTTACATGTTTCTGTATTTTTTTTTAAAAAAAGAGCAACTCATTTATCTTTTATAAAGAGATGTAAGATGAGTTTATTTATTTTATTATGAATATTTTTACGATAATCTTCAAATGTTTTATAGCTTTTATTTATATTAATTAAAAACTATACCAGCATATTTATTTATTTATAGTTTAAAAAAAATCTCGAATTTTATATCCATATTTGTATTTGCTAACTGTTTGTACCCATATTCATGCAAAATAAAATATACATCTTAGATTTTTTTTTAATGAATTTTCATACATTTAAGAGAGTAAAGACTAAGGGTGTATCCGGTCTTTTTTTTCATAATAAAAATTATGATTATTTTGAAAGTCAAATTATGGTAGCTTTCATATAAGAAATATAAAAAGAAAAGCATGGTGGTGGAACAGAAGGGCGTGGGCGTGGAATCGATGTAGGATGAGAAATTGGAAGAAAGTGATACGGATGGGGTTAAATTTCAGGCTGTATTATTTAAAAATTTTCTTTTTTCGTAATGTTTCAACCACATTTTTTCTAACCATCAACTTGAAAATGAGACATCAGAACCCAAATTCAATTCTATTTAAATCAATGCTATAGTGGTGTATCGTTTTAAAGTTTGATAAAAAGAAAAATCGTATGTTATTTTTCAAATTATTAAATCAAACTAGGATGGATGTTTAAATTATAAATTTATATTAAAATGTGCACTTTTATTAAATAAAAGTATTTTTCAATGATAAAATAAATAAGGATTTCAGTATAATATTTTTGGCACAACTTTCATTTTTTTATTTATTTTCTTTTATTTTAGTATTTTGTTCAATACATGTATGCGAATAATTAAAAAGTAAGAAATAGAAATATTATATCTGATATTGAATATTAGACATATTTATAAAATGTTTAATTCAATATGAATTGTAAAAGTTAAATAAAAAAAAAGAATTTTTATTAAAGGATGTGGTTGAATTTCAGATTCGATTTAAAAAAACTAATCCAATAAAATTAAATTTAAGTGTATATAAAAAATTATTAATGAAATTAACTTCGTACTCATACTTATATAATTATATATTTATAAAATTATAAAACTCGACTTTCTTTTATAATTTATTGCCAAAATTACATCTTATTTATTTTAGATAGATCTTATTATTTTAATATATTTGTAAATTTATTAATTTTTAAATTAATTTAAAGTCGTAACAAAAAAATAAAATTTAAAGTTATTCTTGTACCTCTTTATTAATTATTATATAAAAAGTGATTATGAAAATTGAATAATCTATACAAATTAGATTTAAATCACTTTTAATTCGATTGAATTTTCTTGAACTTAATATTATATTTAAATTAAGAGTTTAGTTTTTATATATTATTTTATCAACCAATTGATAATAACCTTATACAAATTTTAAAAAAAATTCTATAAAAAATCAATAATTTCATTGTATATGAAATTTTATAATTAGATAATATTAAAAAATAAAAACTATCAATACATTGTAATTAAATTTCTAAATCAACTCAATTCAAAATGCAAATATATTTTTTTTTAGAAAAATGCAAATATTTCTATAAAATACAGTATAAATACTCCTATTAAATATAGTATCAAATATTTAACATTTAATTCTTAAAAAATAACGTTTGAATAAAAACTGTAACTTTTACGTTTTAGGGTAGCAATTAAAGGTGAATGTGACGCCTTACCTACTTGACCGGTCAAAAACTCTCCGGATTTGGGTTTTATTACTATTTATTAGAAAGCCAGTGGGACCCTCAGATATCATACTAACACTAATGTTACGTTTCCTTACAATATATTTTAAAAATAAAAATAAAAAGAGACAAAATTAACAATAGCATGAGTCAAATTTAATAAACTCATTTTTTTAAATTTTATATATATATATTAAAAAAAATTTATGCGTAACAGTTATAATGACAATAATAAAAATATAAAATTCGAATATAACACCTCTATATAATGCTCTAATATAGCTATTAAATTATTTATTATTTTAATGATCATATGTTAAAATAAATAAACATTTATAAATATATAGTTCAGTAATATAATTTTTTATATACTTATTTGATAATTATAAATATTTAAAATCACTTTACAAAATCAAATCGAGTTAGTTTCCTTCTAAACTTGTAAAATAAATATAGAAAATTAATTTAAAAAGTTAAGCTTTTATTAAGTTTGAATATATTTTTATTTCCTATAAAGTAAAAAAAATATTTTGGTCATTTTTTATTATGTTTATCTCTCTAAAAATTAGAACTATTATTTTTAGTCTTTATTATTATGTATCATTTTTAATTATTTATTTATTAATTAAAAGATTAAGTGATTATTTCAAATGTTAACTATAACTAATTATTCATGGTAGTGTGTGACACTTCTAGAAAAAATTATGACTGCTTCAAATAAATATTAGTTATATATCTTAAAATCTATTTTACAGAAATCAAAATCAAAATCAACTTATTTTACAAAGATAAAAAATCTTTTATAAGAATTAAAAATAATATTTATAATTTTTTAAAAGATAAAAAAAACATATTACCGAAACGAAAATTAAAATTCTCACATTTTATAAAGACTAGAATCATATATAAGTCTTTATTTTATTATCTTAGAATATTTTAAATAATATAATTATTGTATAAATAAGGAAAGTATCATTATACGGTGATAAAAACTACTTACAAAATTCAACACAATTGAGTATGAGATTCTTCTGTGTGATGCTAAAATTCCACAAAAATCACTTTAGTGATACTTACGTTATGACAAGAATCAATATTTAATAATTAGTTAGAAAAAAAATGAACTAAATAAAAATATATAATTAGGAGAGAAGGTTTGAGCAAGTAGCCTTTGTTTATGGTGTCTCTCTAGGAAGGTAGGGGTGTATCTTATTTTAGATTAGCCTTTTAATTATATGATGTATGCTTCCTCGTGTCATGTGCCTATCTTTGACCACAATCCCCTACCTACTACTACTACCTCACATTTTAATCCCCCCTTTTTTTTATAATTTTTTTAATTAAATAAATGAGAATAAACTAAAAATATTTTGACATATATTTTAATAAAAAGATATATCTTAAAATTTTATAATGATCCAACAAGTCATTATACTTAATAAATTTCAATTATTTTTTAATAAAAAAATAAAAATGAAAAAATAACTACTCTAAGTTTATTATAAAAAAATCACCATGTCATTCATACATTATATATATATATATATATATATATATATATATATATATATATATATATATATATATGAGGAGGTTCAAACGACAGCGGTGTAACTTTAACTAAGTGTTACACTGCTTAATAACTTTATATTAATTATGAATTTTGTAAATTCAACCGTTAGATTGAAAGTTCATATCTCTTAGATCATATATACAAAATTTTATATTAATCCAAGATGATTTGATACTTCATTCTTATAAAACAAAATTGACGTAATATATTTATTTTAAAATATACTAAAATATGAACACTTTGATTACCCTCAAGTTGTTGTTCAATTTTAACAAAATTTGATATACGCATATAAAGTGATATGAACTTTCAATCTAACGGTTGGATTTACAAAATTCATAATTAATATAAAGTTATTGAGCGGTGTAACACTTAGTTAAAGTTACACCGGTGTCGTTTGAACCCTCCTCTATATATATATATATATATAATAAATTACTATGTGCAAAAATGAACTTATTTATCAGTCAAGTATCTATATCCAAAATAAGTCACATAAGAATAACATCTTTAAAATCGGGTGATACGCTCTACTAAACTACAAAAGCTCACTTGCTAATATTGTTTCACTCTTATATTAAGTATGATCATTACAATTTTACTCACAAGAAAAAAAAAGTTATCTTATAAAATAGAAAAAACATACATATATAGCATCATCTTACGATAATACAACATAAACAACTTACTCAACATCTAATGCAATTTTACATATCAACTTTTAACTTATAAACAAACAGCTCAACAACTTACAACACTATAACACATCTTAACAACTTCAGCATAACAACATAATCATCAAAGATAACAAGAAACAATTATGTATCATCACACATATCAACTACAAAAATTTCATACAATAGAGGTGAGTAGTTGTTAAATCCTATTGAAACATAATATTTGACCTATTGCAACCAAATTAAGTATAAACAATCTTGGTCTCAAAGAGTGTTAGGTTTACAATTTAAATTTGATTTATCAGATTTTACCATTTAAACTAGAAAGTCTAATACTACTGTTAGGATAGAATAATTTGAATATAAATTAGAATAGTTAATAAATAATATACAAAAAAGTTAAATCACACTTTTAATCTCTTTATAAAACTTAATATCTATTTTTTTTTAATTTTTAATTTTACAATTTTAATTAAAACACTAAATACTCATTAATTAATCGTTAAAATTTGTACTTTGACTTGAACATAACATTAAAAAGACGATATGATAATTAATATTTAAGTTAATTTTTAATTTATTTACTATTTTATCTTATTTGACCACTTTTATAAAATAAAAATAAAAAATAAAAGTTAACTTATATTTTAATTGTCATAATATCTACTTCATATGATGTTATAGTGAATCTTATATACTTTGGATGATCTACAAAATGAAGTGACAAGATTAAAATTATAGATTTTATAAAATTGAATACTTGAAATTATGAAATTAAAATTTAAGAATCCAAAATCGTAGTCAAAAGAAAATAAAAAGTTATTAACAAAATATATCTAAAAAGAAAAAAAAAAAATCTAAGCCGAGCTACAATATTATGCAGCAACAGTAGCAGAAGAAGCCAAGCTGAGCTGAGCTGCCACATCAATCATTTGATTCATTTCAGATTTCAAGTTTCAGATTCCAAACGTGTGCACCGCACGCCTCTCTATTTATACCCCGAAACACGCACCCACCGTTTTCTCTCTCAAACCACACTCCTCTCTCTCTCTCTCTCTCTCTTCGCCGTCCGCCGCCGCACATGGCCGACTCCCACCGAAACCGCCCCTCCCGCCGCCAGCCCAGCCGCCTCCAGAGCCGCGCTCCCTCCTCGCTACAGATTAACCGCGCCGTTAACTGGAACGTCGCGATTCCGCTGCTCTCCCCGCTGGCCTCCTCGCCTCCGCCCCCTCCGCCGCCACAGAAGGAGGAGCCGCCGCAGCAGCGCCGGCAGAACGCCGACCCCGAAAAAGTTGTCTTCAAAAAGTGGCAGCACCCCGCGGCACCGTTTTGCTACGAACACACTTCGGTGGTTCCACCCTTTTGTTAACGTGTAAATAATAAAGCAAAAAAAAAAATTAAAATAAAATGAGTAGGGTTATCACTTATCAGTTATATATATATATATGTGATCTAACATGTTTTTTTTTTTTTTTTTTTCATTTTCATTTTTCTTTGTTTTGTTTTTGTACACATATATATTATTATATTATATACCCTCACCCTCTTCATAAGTTATAAGAGTAAAACCCAGTATTTTTTAACATTTTTATTTATTTATTTATGGCCTCAATTTCTTGATAGAAGAAGTGTAAGTGTGAAACCCTTATTAGCATTCAACTTCTGTGATGGTTTTCGGCATAGTCGAGAGTTTAATCTGTGTGTGTGATTGACTGATTCCTTTAGCACTGTTTTGATTCAATTCAAAGCTCGTTTCTTAAGAGGTTCATGTTAACGAGTTTCGATTTCAACGGTTGTGATGAGTTTGTGAAAAGTATATGTATATGATAGGGATTTTATAAATTAGAAAATAAAATAAAAAATTGGGCTTGTAAGTATCAATGAATGCGATTGGTATGTGTGGTGTTTGAATTAGTATGTGAATTTGGGGGAAAAAAATGTTGAGGGAATCATTTCAATATTCAAGATGTATCGTGTGTGTGTAAATAGTTGTATATATTTGACATTTGTGGTAGTGAAGTTGACAGGTCCTGTGTTTCCTGTTTGTTTACTATTATGTATTTTATATGTTGTTGCTTCATTGATAAAAATGTCATTGTTTTTTGTGGCATTGGAAATTTGGGATGATGTAAAAATATTTGTGTTATTTTTTACGCTATTAATCCTTTTTCTTTCAAATGGTTCTTTATAATTCTTTGGATTAAAATGTTGTCTCCTCTTATCTCTTATTTTAACATGTGTTTGGTTGAATGAGTATCAAGTAATAGTGATTTTTATAAATTTTTTTTACTTGTTTCAACTTTTAGGGGGAGTCAAAATATAGGGGAGGAAATTAACTTCTATCCATCTAATTTTATTTTTTATCTAATATTAAAATATTTGGAAGGGATAGATTTTAAAATATTTTTATTTATATTTAAAATTTTAAACTTATAAAATATAAAAATATAAAAATAAAATAGATTATAAAATCTCTCTTCGAACTAAATAAGAAAAGAAATTCCTTCCTTTTTTTAACCCTTCTTTCAATCAAACTCATCCTAAAAATATTTATAATTAAGATGTCTGTATAAATGTATTATAATCATATTTTTATATATTTTTGGATCCGTTAAATCTACTTAATTTGAGCTATGCAAGAAAATAAAAAGTTTATCATTTCAGTGCTACCAAGTTCAAATTCTAATTCTTCATACTTCATGAGAAGTCTTACAAAAACAAGTCTAATTCTAATTCTATACATCCTTCATGTTCCTCGATATATACTTACTTCGTGTGTATTTGGATTGTTGATACAAAGACACCAAATGTCTGTGCATTCCAAAAGTATAAAATGAAGAAACAACACATATATTGAAAGAAAAAAAAAAAGTTACATTCAACGGAATAACCCAAACACACCCTTCATCATTAAAATTAAACTTTTTTGTTATGTGCTACATTCAAGAACCAAAATGGAATTCGGACATGAGATCACTACAGATTCTCATATCTTTTTCTTACTTTCATCTATTACTGAACTTGTATAAGGTTAATGCAATATCAGTTATTCAAGATTTAGAATATTTTTACACCATTAAGTAATTATTATAAATCATTTTAGATATAATTTTTAAATTAATTATTATTAAAATAAAATCTGTCAACTTTATGGGAATTTATTATTTACAATTGATTAAAAACAGCTAGTATATCCAAATTAATTAAGTTCTTAAATAATGAAACTGATTATTGTGAATATACAGAAAGAACGGATTGAGCATTATTAATTGTTTTGAAAAAATTGTTGACATATTCCAATTACCTCTTTCCTTAAAATTGGTGTGGCTGTGTATGCACAATGACACTTCGAATTCGAATAGAAAAACCCATTTGCTCATGTATTACACATTATTAGCAACAAAAATAGGACCACTTTTGATCACAGGCATGTATACATAGAAACACCTATTTAATTTATGTCGCCCCAAGCGACATGTGTAGTTGAGAGAAAAATGTGTCTACTCCACATGCGAAGAGAGGACACAAGTAGGACAACAAATTAATAATGTCTAGGTATTACATTACTATCATCAGAATTACAGCTATCATATATCTGGACAGGTTCTTCTGGTTTCATTCTTTAATTGAGTTAATTTAGAGAAAACAAAATTAATTAAGATGGAGAAAACTTAGATAGTATTATTCAATATGTTCAACCCTTGACTTGTTTGGATGGGGTTCTTAAAGGAGATGGAAAAGCATCGTGTGGTTTAATGCTAAAAAACACCACCATGAGTGCATTGGCCGTTGAGAGCCATGAGATATACAATACATGATGGAACGAAAAATATTCATGTTTTTGTGACAAATTACTTCAAGAAATGTCTTATATATCTATATATGGTTCAGCATAGATATTTCTGGGGTTGGTTAAATTTATTATGTGCTTTTGCATTAGTTAATTTCTATCTTCATTGAAGTTTTTGCATACATCTTTGCAGATTTGTTTTTTATGTATGTAGATGAAAGTTTACAAATGCTTTTGTTGTGACACACCTTAGGCTACTTGACTTTATTAATAAAAGTTTTCTTTTGCTATTAAAAAAGTATTATAAGTATTATTCTCCAATCAAAATTAATGTATTTATATTCAGTGAAATATTTACCTTCAATTTCATTTTGTGTAATATTTAGACTGCTTGGATTTGATCTAAGTGTTGTGAAATGGGTGATGAAAAGTAGTTATTAATGAAAACTATATAATATTCAGAAAACAATGAGATTAACTATAATTTTTTTTAAAAGTTTGGACTAAATGAATTTTATAAAATAATTGACTTGAAATCCTTTGCGGGTATGGACAAAGGTGAGTGTAAGAGTTGTGTAGTTAGTTCTACACATAAGACTTTTTGTAAATGGAGATTGTGACTCTTATTTGAGTTAGTTACTTAATTTACTAGGAAGATTGTGTAAGAAGGGGGAGAAAATGACTTGAAAACCCACGCATTTATGCACGATGGTGATTGTAAACACCAAGGGTATTAGTAACAGAAATTCTTGCTAAAAGAAGATTGTGATTTTCTTCTAATTTATATTTAGTTCAAGTTTTCAAATTATTTTAAAGAAACGTGATTTAGAGGTAAAACCTCATCAAAGATTTGACTTAGTCAATTTTGACGAATTAAGACGATATGAAACGAATTCTATCTTAAATGGTTTAAGATACGATTATATAATCTTTGATGCATTAGGTGTGGTTTTATTTTAAATCTAACGTGTTTTATTCTTTATTTTTTTTTTTTTAAAATTAGAGAACCACGGAGTATTTCTTACCTATTTTATATAAATACAATTATACAATTGCATAAAGAGTAAAGAGCCTCTGTTTTTCACACATATATATCAATCGTCCTTTTGTGGGGTCTTGAAAACATGTGCAGCCATGCAGGTACAGGAAAAAAAAGTTTTCTTCCTCCTATTCAATGCACGTTTGTGGTATAGCTAACCAAACCAAACCAAGTTATGTTTGTTTAAGATTCTTTCGTGGCTAGCTCCAACCAAACCAAGTTATGTTTCTTTTTTCTTTTTCTTTGAGTTATTGTTGAAAGTTATGTTTTAGGATAAACATGTTATTGTTGTAAACATTTCATATTGATATACTAATATTTGTTAGAGAATTTAATCTAGAATAATGAAATTTTCTGTTCTTTCATTCGCATTTATTTTATTTCTGTTCCGGTATGCCTAAAAGTCCTTCATTGCTTAATTAGGAGTCGAGGCTAAGAATAATTTATAAATACGCTCCCTCCTTAACCTACTGAAACACCTTTTAAAGAACAAAACTGTGATGGCCTAACAAGTGCTAAAACGGACAATACCTCGGATACAATGACCCTAACAATGATAGCAGACTTACGGTAGGGACATTTGGCGCTAGAAGGAGGGCCTAGGCCACTTTTGCCCCTTAGCATCGACAGGGGGGCTTGTTCCGATATGCCTAAAAGTATCACATCGCTTATGAGTTGAGGCTAAGGGTAATTTATAAACATCCTCCCTCCTTAATCTACCAAGGTGCCTTTTAAAAGACAAAATCGTAACGGTCTAACGTCTGCCAAAACAAACAATACCTCGGATGCAATGACTACGATAATAGCAAACTTACGGTAGGAACAATTTCAAACATTTGAACTCAAGATTTTATTTATAAAAGGTGAGTGCAATTGTACTTAACACAAGGAAGTTTAATATCACTTGAATAATAATTGGTTGATTGTTGAAAGTTATGTTAAATTCTATAGTGAGTTTTAAGGGTATTTTTGTAAAGGAAGTTTTTATGTACTTTGTAACCCTCAGCGATCACGCTGTGTTGTTTTCACGATTGGGTCTACCAATGTTGCTATTACAGTTGTTTTTTGATGACAATGTAATAACAAATATATTATCAAGAAAGAAAAAAAATTTAAGGTAATTGTTTATGTACGAAGTTGGTCAAGGTGCTGTGTAGTCAAAGACAAAAAAATAGTATAGGCACCAACTTTTGAAGACAAGCTTGTGGAGATTGATCCCATTTGAATGGCCAAACTCATTGATTCCAAAAGAAATTAAAGAAGCAAAGGAAATATTCGAGGGTGGCTTTATTTTCTTTTCCTAGTATTTGTTCATTATCTTTTCCAAACTAGACACTATGAAAACCAACGAGTGGTTATACTTTTTTTGCTCATTTATAATATGTGTTTGTCGGTCCAACTATCCCGTTTAGTCCTTGTTTGTTTTAAATTTGTAGAATCAATTTTTATATTTCTCTAATGCAAAAGTATTATAAATTTGTACTTTAGATTAATTTAGACATGAGTCTCTTTATTAAACTTGTATGTCATTTGTAAAAAGATAAAGTAAAAATAAAATAAATCGAGCTTCTTTGCATAAGTTAAAAGTTAACTTATGTATTTAACTTTTGTAAAAGTTCTTTCATTTAATTTTTCATAAATTTAAAGTTCATAATCTGGTTATAACTTATTTATAAGAGAAACTCAATTCATTTTATTTTGTTGGTGCTCATTTGTTACAATATTTTTTAATAAAAGAATCACTTTTTTCTTAAAAAAATTTATTTTAATTTTCCATATCCATTTATTTAAAATTTTAAAATTAAAATCAAAAAATATTTTGAATATTTTTTCATAAAATTACTTGTTACTTTTTAAATTATTTTTATGATTTTAAATAAACATAAATTAGCTTTTTCTTCTTTTAAAAATATAAATATAATCACTAGATTGTTTTATATACAATTACTTTTTCTTTTGTGAAAAAAAGAATCAGCTTTTTTTTAATTTAAAACAATTAATCCATTTTCTTCTCTTATAAATACTTATTAAAAAAATTATCCAATAAAAAACAATAGACCTAATTCACATTTAACAATTCAAAATTAAAAAAATTCAGCAGTTAATAATCACGTGAATCATCAGTAATCCATATTCTGTAAGTAATATAAAATACATTGAAGTAGAAAAAAAATTATCTCAAGGTGCAAATAGTATTATTTAAATAAAATAGCTTATTCTAATCAAGTTAATTTTATCTTTCCACTACATTTTATCAATTTAACTACCCCTCTTTTCAATTCATAAAATACCTTGATCCCTATAAACTAGAAATTAAAACAAAAAACTGGACTTAAGCGATTCATTGTGAATTTGTGATTATTCTAATTCTTTTATTGTTGTTATTGTTACTGTTATTCAGAAAAGGTAACTTTCAATGGCACAGTGTTCATGTCTGTGCCATATATTTATTCAAAGTAAAAGCAAACACCAAAGTGAGATCATGCACGTGTGGTGGAACAATTGAGTTCAAAGTTCAAAATCAAGATCAGAACATATGATAAGATAAATGAGTTGGTGCCAGATAGTTAACAAGTGATTAACAACCAGAAGAACAGAACAAAACAAAAGAAAAAAAAAATTCAATTCAAATGGAGAAAATTCCAGAGTTAAGCAAAGAAGGTAAGAGGGTCAAATATTCAGCGTCGTAAAGTTGAAAGACCATATATTCTGCTATCTATAAAATTGTTGCTGCTTTTGGACTTCCAATAAACCCTTTGAAAAGCTTTCATGGTTTTTCTTTGTGACACTTTTCGCATCTTTCTTGAGCATATGGAAAATGCAGCACACAGAAAATTAAACACGTCAATAGAGAATTTATATAAAGTTAATGATTAAATATGTTTTTAATTTCTTAAATTTAGAATAAATTTATTTTTTTTATTAAATTTAAAATTATTATTTTTAAAAAATTATTTTAATCTTTTATGTTATCAATAATATATCTAAAAATGATCAATTGAGATAATTATGTAGTATCAGTTAAGCTTAATGTGATGTTTTTACTAATAGAAACATTGGTAAGTAAATTTTATGTCAACTTATTTGACAAATTCTATAATAAAATTTGAGTATAAGAACTAAAACAAGATTTTTTTTTATAAATTGTATGACTAAAAGACTAATTTTAATTTTGATGAACTAAAAATAAATTTAGTTTAAATTTAAAAAGCTAAAAATATATTTAAGTTTAAACTTAATTAAAATATATTTTTTTATAGATCTAGATTTGATTCTTGTTGTTGTGTCTTTACTATTTTTTTTATAGATAAAAAAATTGAATTAGGATTTATTAATAGGATAAAATATTTTTTTAATATATGTAAGAATTAAAAAAAACCATAACATAGTACAAATCTAAGATTTTTTTTATATATATCTTAATTTTCTATTACGATCTTAGTAGTTTATAAGATAAAATATTTTACGTTATTGTCTTATTATAAGTTATATAAAATTATTTTTTAATAATTATTTTAAAAATTATGTTTGAAATATTTTTGTATCAATTAATATTGTAGAAGTTTTTACAGAAAAAATATATCAAAATTAAACTCATCATTTTATATTTATATTTAGATCTCTAACTTTTCCGGTATAATATATAATACAATCACGTCTAGCATTACCAGAAATTGCGATTATTAAGATAAAAAAAGTTGAAAAGAAAGGTTAATTATTAACTTATTTTGTTAGGATTTGTTTGATGTACACCTTACAAGAAACGATACTAGACAAATATTAAGCCACTGCACAATTTCTTTTTTGTGTTATTATATGTTATTTGATAATGAATATACAGCACAACAAATTTTGTACTATAAGTTGTTTGACATGCTTAAATATATATTAGATAGAATGATATAAACTTACTAAAATACCCCACTTGAAATTTATTAAAATACCTTCCATATATACGTTATAATGTTTTCATTTATATTTGGAAAACACATAAAAGAAAAAATTGTCAGTTTTAACTTATTTTATTATTTATTGTTAAATGGTTCTCATCATATACTTTATTGACATAAATAATATTTATAATTTTAATTATAATCACCAATATATATAATTTTAACTATATATTATTTTATATATATCTTTTTATTGGACGTTGGGTCTATTGTCAAACTACGAATATAACAACGTTTTAGTTTTTTAATTTTTACCGTTTAAGTTCTTCTTGCTTTAGTAATGCCACGTTTGGAGGTAGAGCTTCTGTCAAAACTTGTGATTTGACTCTTAATTTGGTTTAATTATATATATCACAGTAAGTGGTAGAAGAAGAAAGAAAAAAATTAAGAAGATCATAATAATTAAGTAATCGGCTATTTATTTTATGTCTTACAAGTATAAATCAACTATTAATTACTAATTTTAATATATTGTGTAGATCATTTTGATGAGAAAAAAATTGGTCATTCAGCTTGTTCAATATTTAAAGTTATTTAATTCCTTTCTAAATATCAGACGAGAAATATTTTTTTATAAATAAAATGTGAATAACATATTAGTATGTGAAAAGAAGGATACCTCAAAAAATAAATTTCAAAGAGATTGATACCGGGGAAGAAAGTGTCCAAAAGAGGGAATATGAGAAAGATAGTCGTAGTATTTTATTATGCATCGGACAAAAAGTTGTCTTACACTTTATGGTTTTTCTACATGATTCAACACTAAAAAATTATATTGAAATCCCTCTTAATTGAGAATTAACTCATCAAATTGTAACTTTTATATATTGCAAAATTTATCTCGTGCATCTAGGGGGTGTATTAGTTTAGGATTTTGTACGATTTTAAAAGACTTTTTTTGAGTAAAAAAATCCATTGGTATTCAATCAGTATTTTATGTCACTTAAAAACAATTCAGTGGTATTCAATCTGGATTTTCAAGATTTTTTAAAGAGTCCATTAAAATTTACTGGTATTCATTTGAGATTTTTTACAACTTAAAAATAATCTATTAGTATTCAAAAATACAAGGATTTTAAAGGATTGTTGTGTGAGAGGGATTTTGAAGGACTTTCTAGTGTTATCTATAAATACCATATTCATAAAACAATCTCATCCAAACCCATCGGATTTTGAAGGATTGTTTGAAGTGATTTTTCAAGTGTTTCAAGAATTTTCAAGTGAGTTTTTCATCTTTTTTTTTTCTATGCTCATGTCTTCTCCATTTTTTCTCTACTAATAATACTACACTATTGTTCATTGCTCATATATAATATTGTAGTACTGTTCTCATCCCATTCCCCTATTTTGTGAAACTCTGATATGTAAATGATAGTGTCATTGACTTGCTCTATTTTTCTGTTCGTTCTCTTTAATTGACTTGCTTTATTTTATTCTATGTAGTTGAATTTGTTCCTTTATATAACAAAAAAATGCTTGAAATTTTAACTTTTGAGTTGTAATTTTTTTATAATACACGTCAATAAAAAAAAAGGTGAAAGATGAAATTGATATCATAATCTCTACAATATATATATATAGGGACGGAGCCAGGATTTCAATACTGGGGGTGCCATATAGGGGGTGCCATATAGTAATATACATATGAGTTTATATTAAAAATATGAGTTTATATTAAAAATAGGGGGTGCCATATAGTAATATATATGTATATAAAAAAAATTAAAATTGTTGGGGGGGCCGTGGCACCCGTAGGTCCCCCCTTGGCTCCGTCCTTGTATATATATATAAGATGAATTTGTTAGGGTTTCTGTGAGTAGAATGAGATGAAAATGAATCTTAATTGGGGGAAGAACCCTCTCAGCATAAAAACTACGAACTCTCTTCTTCCCTTGAATTTGTTACTCTTATCTCTCCTCCTTTTATGACTCAACAATTATTTTATTTTTTTTACTATGAATTTTTCTTTTTATTTTATATTGTGAAATTAAGATTTTTTTATATTTTAAAAAAAGAAAATTAACATAAGACATTAAAGTATCTAATTTTCTAGGGTTTAGGATTTATGCCTTCATTAGTTTATTTTTTAAAAAAGGAAATATTGTTAAAACATTTGTTAGAATAATTTACATTTATAAATATCTGTTTATATAAAAAAATTATATATCTAAATATTTTCTCAGTATCGAATATACTGATTTTTTTATATAAAAAATTATCTTATATTTTTATATTTCCATTTTTACATGTTTTTTTTATAATGACTGAGGTATTTGATCCATTTGGATAGCCAAAATATATTCGATCTTGTATGATTGGTGTGCTTCTAAAAATAATTATAATTTTATTGATTTTATCTCTTATTCATAATTATTTATATAACTAGTTTTCAACATATATTATTTTAGTAATTCAAATGGGAGATTCACAAGGAAATAATAAAGAAAAAGGAAAAGAGATAGAAAACTATGAAACTTGGACCAAGGAGGATTCCGATGAATTGTTACAATTGATAGTGGATGCTATAAAAAGAGGATAAGATATTATGGAGAATTATTATTATTATTTATCTAGTCATTATTATTATTATTTTTTATTTTTGTCTTTGACTCTTTTTAAATTTGAATGTACGAATTTTTTTTTAAATCTTATCAAATGTTAAAACTCCACAAAATCTCATAAAATTCATTAAAATTCTAATTTAAAAGTCTTGCAGAATCCATTAAAATCTTGATTTTAAGTCTTGTAGAATCCTGCAAAATCTTAAAAGTCATGAAAATCCTGCAAAGTCTTTTAAAATCTGCAGGATTTTTTTTAACTAAAAAAGTCTTTTAAAATCTTAATCCAATACACCCCCTTATTGATTAATATGGTGAAATCGCATGTTATAATATTATTTTTTTCAGCCGTGGATCAAATTATTTTTAATTGCAAGTGTCGTTTCTTTATTGTATATAGTTTTAAGTAATGATTTTCTAATGAAAATAATTTTGCAATTATTTTAAAAATCCATTCATTCCTTTTCCATCATGTTATGTACAACATGACACATTCCATCTCATATCAAGAACATTAATGTGATTTGATAAATTATAAATGAGATAATTCTGCTAATCACTATCTTAAAAGAAAGTATTATAAACATCTAATTAGATAATAAGGGTCCACACTACTTAAATTTATTTACACTCTCTAATTAGACTAATTTTTAATGCATGAAATTGTCATCTACAAATAAAACATAGTAACATATACATCCAACCAATCAAGTGAATTATCCTCTTTATTATATAAGCTAAAATCTTCATCAGTTAATCCACAACAAACCATCTTAATCCTTTGAAAAGGAAAAAGGTAATATTTGGGGTCCATAAAATCTCATAAACATGTATAAATAAGAGTCATCCAGATCCAGATATTGTTGATAAGGCTAAGTTCAAGTTACCGACTAAATTCACATGTAAATATTAATGCAAGAACTATAAAACTTCTCTTCAAAGATGGAATAAGTTTTTAATGGTATCAAAAAATTATCTCTACTACTTCATAATTGAATAAATGGATCACCTATAAAGCTACTAAACATTATGGTTTAATGATTAATCGGTTACTTTAATCGAATATGGTTCATAAGTTTTGATGCATCATCATGTCATCACCATGTTATATATAAAACCATAATGCAAATACCATACCAGGAACTATTTTTTGTGAACTTTACATGATTTCTTTAACAACAAAAACTAAAAGCAATTTTAACATCATGCTTGCATTTTCCATTCACTAAAAACAATCAACATATTACAAATGCGCATAAGCATTATCTTGTAAATCTTAAAAAAGATTTATAAAAGCATTATTATGTATATGAGTAGCTATTTTTTTTATATATATATATTTTTTTATCATACTTTACTAATAACACATGATATGAGAAAAAGCCTTTGCTACAAAAGTAGACTTGTAAATTTCATGGGAAAAGTTAAACTTTGTCGCCAAGCCCATTATTATTATTATTGCACTTCATATATAATATTTGACAAACTCATTCCTTCTACCAACTTATTAATTATGAAATGAGAACAATGCAAGTATAGACAATCAAAGATATTCATCAATTATCAATTTTTAAATACTCGTTCTTGGCTTCGTGTGCAAGACTTTCAATTTCATTTTTTTATACAAATAAAGTTAATCAAAAAATAAAGACAATCAATGATCGCAAATTAATAAAATCACGATAATTTATACAAATTTAATTTGTAGTGAAAATTCCTAATCGCTAATTTCATAATTAAGGATCATGCAAATGAGAAAAAAAAAAAAGAAATCAAATTCAAGGGAAGCATTCAATAAATGATATCGTTTAAGGGAATACTTCTGAAATAGAATGCAACAAATTTTAGAACTTCCAGAGTCAATTTCTTAAGAAGGAATAAACAAAAGGCTTGTGCAGAAGAAGTAAGTTTATGCTTTTCTCTAAAAATTAAGAATCCTGGTCTACATTATATAATTAAACTTAGTTTGGACTCGTGGGAAGTTTCCAAATGTAAATTTGCACAATTAGGTTTCTTTTTAAATTTTAATGTATGAATGTAGAGCTTTGTTAAATTTATACTTATTTATGGAAAAGTTTGTCTCCGACCCGAACGTGAGAAACCAAAATCACAAAAAATTTCTTCTTCTGTCAAGTCATGAAAGCACCGGAAGCCCAACACATTTCATTGCTGGCTTCTCTCACGAAATGGGCTGGAAGCCCATTAAGACAGCACATGTAAAGTTGTTATCAACATGCAAGTCTAGTATAACTAATTCACATTTGAATTTTTAAAACACAATATCAAATTCAATAAATAAATTACATTTACATTTTCTAATTTTTTTTAAAAACGGTATACACATGTCTTTTCTCTCTTTTATTCATATATATTAACAAATAAACATTTTAATCGTTAAAAACACATTGCATTAAGTAAGGTCTCGAATTCAACACTTATGTATGAAAAATATTTGGATGGAAAGAAAAACCCTCACTAAAAATGGTCAGTCAGATTCTTTAATGAAAATTAGTTATTAACAAAGTATATTTTATAGTAATATAATAATTGAAAATTCATTATATTAAATTATATATATATATATATATTTTTATAAGAGATTACTATAAATATTAAAAAATTATAATAAGATTTGTTTCAATAATTTCTTTTAAAAATAAGAAGTCAAAATAGTTTTTTCATAAACTAAAACTAACTAATGTATAAATTAAAAATAAATTTAAACAAAATAAATATTTTTTTACAAATTAATTTATGATATAAACTAATTTTAATTTATAAAAAAATTATTTAATTTTTATTTATATTTATTATCCACAAAATAAAAAATTTATTCGACCATATTCTTAATATAATTTACTCAATTCAATTTTAATCTTATCCACCCCCTTAATTAAAAAAAAAATGTAAAAGTTTTAGATAGCATTTGTGGCGAAGATGGAGGAGAGGTTTTGAGGCGTAGGATAGTTGAAAATGGAGAAACATGTTTCCCTATCCAATGACTGTGCGTCATTTCATGTTTCCCTCTCTTAACCTCTTTTCCTTCTTTCTCCCTTCGGACATTGATAAGTTTCAACGCAGCAGCAACAAACGTTCAAATTCCTCAAAAGGTGGGGAAGCATTAATGTGGTAACCTCAATTTTACATTTGACTCTCTTGTTATGTGAAAAATATTACCTTTCACGGTTCAATTTGTGTCTTGCCTGGAAATTGGCTCTCTAGTGTTACAAATTCATGTCTGCTTTGGATTCACGTTTCTCTGTTAAACTTGGTGTGTTGGATTGTGTATGATTACATGTTAAGATTAAAAGTTGGTTCACTGGGCATTGTTTGCACAAATTGCTGTTATGAGGAGGTTTGTGTTGGATACCCATTTACACACACATGTCTCTATATTCATGTTGTCTACTTTTGAACTAAACTCTCCTGATTTTGTCTTTGTTCAACTCTCAAAAGTTCTGATATTAATGGAGACTATGTGTTCATTATATACCTTTGTTTTTTCTCATGATTAGCTACAAGTGTTAGTACAAGTTTTCAGCTAATTATCCTTGCTCTGGGTCGGGTAAAGAAAATAGAAAAAAAAAAAACCTTTTCATAAGTTAAAGCTAAAATTATAATTAACTTATACAACTAATTTGTATGAACTTTCTCGTGTTAACTTTTTTAAATTATGCATAAATTGATTTTAATTTAAGAAAAAATTATTTATTTATTTTTTCTAGAAATAATTATGGAGGAATTCTTCTGAACTCGCTCTGAGTGAATAAAAAATGATTTCACATTGCATGCTAGAAAAATTACGAATAACTTCACGACTCATAAAGGTGAAATGGTATACATCTCTAGCATGATTGATGAGACTATTGCTACCTTGTGTACTTAGCGGATGTAGGTCTGCATTGTGGAAATTTTCCAAAGGAAGATGGCGATTATCCTTGCGGCAAATATGTGTTCCATTGCAAGTTCCAAAACTGTTGAAGGGATCAAAAGATTTGATATTGAAGGTATGTCCTTAAAATTTATACTTTTTCCTTCCTCTTCTCGATTCTCGTATTCGTTGTATGAAAAATTATTGTGCAACTTCTTTGTTGCTTCAGTATAGTTGCTGTTTCTATACTATTGTTCTTCCTTGAGGTTCCTATATATCACCATTTGTCATGCTAAGGGTATTACATGATTCTTGTGAATTGTTAATTTCTGATTGATTATTTGAGGTGATGTCTTATTCTGGTCAAGAAGGAAAATAAAGTAGAATCAATAACAATATTATTTATGAGCTTGTTTAGATAAATTTCTCTGAACACACTTATAAGTAATGAAAATATAAAGGAAGAAAAAAATATGTTTCTCCATAAGTTAAAATTAACCTTTTCTTAAATTAATTTGTAGAAGTTCTTTCATATTAATTCCTTCAAAAACATGTTTCTAACTAACACAAGCTAATTTTAGTTTACGTAAAAACATTTCATTTTTTTTTCTAATTCTATTAGTACTTTTGAAGAAGTCTATATAAATGGGTCTTATATTTAGTCAGAAAGCAGACAACAACATGATACACTAAGTAACAGTAGGTCATTCATTTATTGACAACTTCTGCAATATAACAGATAAACTGCAATCCAGGTCCAACATTGCACTGCCTCCTCTGGAAGCTTCATCAAGTCGAAGGCATCTTCTAGTGAGTATTGGCCCTTCATTGGTTACCTTGACATGTGGTGGTTTATCGCCATTAATGGTATGGGCTGAAGAGAAGTCTTCTGACAAAGAGGAAGAAGAAGACAAAGGGGTCATTGGGGCAATTAAATCGTTATTTGATCCCAATGAGAAGACAAAGTCTGGAAAGGTGTTGCCAAAGGCTTACCTAAAGTCAGCAAGAGAAGTGGTGAAAACACTGCGCGAATCTTTAAATGAAGCCACTGATAATAATGCCAAGTTTAGACGCACTGCAGATTCAGCAAAGGAGTCAATTCGGGAGTATTTGGGCAGTTGGAGGGGAAATCAGACTGTTGCTCAAGAAGTATGTACTTTCTAACTGAAACTCTTTTAAGCAATGAAATTTCAATGCCTTGACTAGTAATATGAGAGCATGTTGTTATAGTCCGCCCTAGCGGGTCAGTGCTCTTAGGACATTAATTAAGGAATCCATAACTAGAAAGTTTTTATTGAAATCTACTTTAAAGTTACATGGTAGAGTGATATTGTGTTGGGAAATCAATCTAAAATTTTCAATGATGAACGAAGTTCCATGAATGGAGAGTCATGAACGAAGAGTCATGCATGAAAGACCCTGTCATCCCTTATAAATAAAAATACTCGTGATAAAAGTAGTTACCACTGAGAACAGATCACCACTCAAAGGGTTCACCACCGAGAAGGGGTCACCACCTTGAAAGAGTTGTTGGTTCCAATCCATTTGAGTCCTCTTTGAGAGAAAGAGAGAGGTAGAGTGAGAAAGTTCTTGTATTCCTTTTTGAGAGAAAGAGAGGGTTGTTTCCACCATACTTGATGAAAATTGAGAGATAGCTATCCGAGAGGAGTGAAATTCTTTGGGTGATCGTCTTGAAAAAGAGAGACTAGTTGTAATCCTACTTTCATAGTGAAGATCATTTTACTGGACTAAGTTCTGTGGTTTTTCCTTACATTGAAAAGGTTTTCCATACAAAAAATTCTGGTGTTATTGTTCTACTCTTTATTCTTATTTTTGCTTCTGCATAGTGCCTATTTTGCGTTCATAGCAGTGAGAACTACATCTGTCAATTCCCAACATATTACACTTTTCAATAAAAGCTTTTTACTTCCAATTTCTGAATCAGTGCCCATAAGACTTTGGTTAACATTTTCCTTTAAATATATTTGTGATCATGTTTTGGAGTGATTCCTTGCAGGAATCATATGTTATTTTGGAGAAAGTAATCAGATCTTTGGCAAATTTTTACGCAAAGGCAGGGCCATCAGCTCCACTGTCACAGGAAGTTAAGTCTGAAATATTGGATTATCTAAATACAGCTGAAGAATTTTTATAGAACAAGTTCCAACAAGTGTTGTAGAACAACAGTTCAAACTCCCTGGATGCTAGATGGCATGTGATTAAGTAAATTTATTCTTCATTTTAATTAAATTTTATACCAAAAAAATGATCAAATTTCTTTTCTTATCTATTTTCATGTGAATTTTTCTTGCTTATTTTGGTTAATGAATACCTCCCCTTCATTTCTCCCCAAACCAAAACCAGAGAGAACTGTGGGAAAATTGAGTCCCTTGTACTTCATGTATTCTTTATCTCAATTTCTATCCCTAGAAAAAGAACAAGATACATTCTTATCCGTTTTACATTCTTTTTACAACGGTCCCAACTCTTTTCCATCTTTCCATCTATTTCCCCAAAACTAGTATTATTCCATTTATGAATATAAGCACAAAATAAAATTGATTCACGCAAAATAAGTTACTTTACATAATTTATTCTTGCTAATTCAATATAAAAAAGTAACTTATTTTCTTAAATTACTTTTCCTTGAAAAGGGATATAAACAAATCGTATTGGATTAAGTTTGTGTATTTTTTTGAAATCCAACTACATCTAATCTGATTACAAATGAATTAGATTGAATTATGTTAATTGGGTTAATATAATTAAATTTATTTATTATTTTTGTAAAAAATTAAATATTTTAGAATAGATATAACTTATTTGATATCTGTTGATAATGTAATATCATCAATCTATAAGTAGAGTTTTATTATATTTTTATTTTATAAAAATTTAAATAAAATGGTATATAAGAAAAGTAAAAGAAAATAAGTACGATACAAATTGTAATACAAATAGGTTTCTCACTTTCTTTACATAAGATGGATAAAAAAGAACTTGTAATACAAATGAGCTAAAAATTTATAAATTCAATAATTACATGTAAGTAACATTTATTAAAAAAGGGTACTAGTTAATAAATTAAACTCTTTTATTAAAGGACTCTGTTTTGGCGAACCAAATTTTAAACTAGTTAAATAAGTTAAATAAGTTTGAAAATCTTATGTATCATGTCAAACAACACACCCTTGAAGCGAGAAGAGATTTCCACCCTCACTGTGTTTGATAACATCGAAAGGAATAGATGAGCAATATAGTGAAAATAAAAGTTATTTTTAGAAGAAAAAAAAGTTAGATTAAAAACTAAATAATTTATTTGTATTATTAATAAAAGTGATACGCTATTTTCACACACACATATATATATATATATATATATATATATATATATATATATATATATATATATATATATTATTGAATATATTACTTTTTTTTGGCTTTCAAAACATTTGTTCTTTTCCTCATTTTTATTTTACTTTTTATTTTTTTTATAAATCTAATTTTCAAATTTCTCACACTTATTAAATAATTACTCAAAACTATTTACACTCTCTAATTCTTAATCACCCACGCATGTTTAACTTCAATTTACATTTATCATTTATTTTATTTTTAAAATATACAAGAGGCACAAAATCATTTTTTTTATACTAGTTAGAATAAATGAATAAAGCAAATATATAATTGATTTATACTTATGCCTTTTTTTTATAGAAAAGTAAGAAAAGGAACAAAAAAACAAAAGATAAAATTACACCCCTAGGAACATAGTCTTGGATTCATTCGCCTTCAAAAGGGCACCCGTGCTTCTTGTAACACTGTGTGATTTTGTTTAGTTATTTATTAACTATAAATGATTATTTGTTGTTTTGTAGTTATGATTGTTTATTAAGAGCTTTACCCTTTTAGCCTGAGGAGGTTATGCTCATAGAATACCTTCGGTCGGCGTGGAACCGCTAATACCCGTCCAGCCTAAGGAGGCTATGCTCATAGAATACCTTCGGTCGGTGTGGAACCACTAATCCTCATCTAGCCTGAGGAGGTTGTGCTTAAAGAATACCTTCGGTCGACGCAAAATTGCCAATCCTTATTCAGCTTGGAGAAGTTGACTCCACAATACTCGAGAGACCTAGAGAGGTCACCACATAATACTTACCAAGCTTGGAGAAGCTCTAAAAATATGAACTCAACACCCCTCAAGGAACTTGGAGAAGCTCGGTAAAGATGAACTCATCCTCTTAGATGCAAGACATCAACAGATCTTGCCGATTGTATTTGGGGATTAATGTTTTGGCATATTGTGAATGAGTTAATATTTATGATAGTATTAATTATATGATTAATATTGATGCTATTGTTATAAATAATGTATTGAGTGTGTTTGGCTATTCATCTCTATTTCATACCATGAGCTAAAGTGAGAAATTTTCTCGCTCTCCTTATTTCATATGTTATCGTTGTTATGAATGTTGATGTAGGTGAGACTCATCAAGATATTGATGATGCTGGTGACAAGACTTATTATTTGTCTTAGGAGTGCTCTGATAGGACATGTGACATTGAGTTTAGGCTAGGAATATTCTTTATTAATTCCTATGCTAGGATTTATGTTTACTATTATATTTTTGCTTTAGTATTTTGTTTTGTTTAAGAGATTTTTATGTGAGACTCTTTACCTCATGATGGAGATTTCATTTTGAATATTTAGCATGGATTTGGAGACTTTTATATCCTCTATAATGAATTTTAATTTATATACGTATGCAAGGTAGAGGGCGTTACACCACATGCATGTAGAGTTAGGAGCATGCATTGCATGCATCTTATTTTATGATTAAGATACTTTAAATGAAATGAATTGTTATTGATGTTGAATGAATATGGAGTTACAAATGTACTAAGTTGAGCATGACTTTGAAAGTTGGAAGTGAAAATAATTGTATGTATGAAAACATGATTAAGATGTATGTCTTTAGTATTACTCCTATGCCCTAGTATGACTTTGAAACTATTTGCGTATTTGATTATCTTTGCATTAGAGAGTTTTGATTAGATTGTGAACTCTTTTACTAAAGCATTATGTTGAAGTGTTTTATAATGTTTAAATTTAATTGTATCCTTTAAAAACAAAAAAAAATATTTATTTATTATGTTTTAAAGTAGAAAAGTGTCACACCAATTAATTTAATATTTTATCATTGTTGTTGTTGTTGTTTATTATTTTGGGTTATCAAATTTTGGCTATTAGTAAAAGATAAAGAATGGATAAGTCACTCATTCAATTTTTTTTTGTTTGAAATTAGTCCATTCATTTAGTAATAAATGACATAAATGAAATTCAAGTTTTTTGTTTGTCTCATTATGAGTACTCATTTATGAAAGTTGAGGCGTACCAATTACATATTAGGATTTTTTGTGGTGTTAGATGTAATACTTGGGATATTTTTTTGAGTTTGTAATGTTGAAGATGATATATGATAGATTTTTAGATTGTGAGGTTAGGTAGATTTAAATTTTAAATTAATGATATTTAATACTTTTTAAGTTTTTAATTTTTTAAGTAGTATTTTATAATATTGATAAACAAGTTTATAATATTGAATGTTTTATCAGTTGATGACGTGATAATATATTGTTAAATAAAAAAATCTTGTGTTAAAACAATTGACGATTCCTTAAACTTTAATGATGATAAACAAAAGTTTTTCCTCAAGTAAAGTCAACATTTTTCAGAGATATATCATATTAAACGAAATGTAGAATATATATATATATATATATATATATATATATATATATATATATATATATATATATATATAACACATACATACATATACATATATATATCATCTGTAAGATGAAGGAAATCAGACGAAGCATACAATCTGTCTTAGGACAATAAATCAAATACTTCTAAAATGTGTCTAACATTAAAATTCATTTAATGTGTTATTCCTTAATAGATCAAACAAGAAAGAAGCTTTAGAAGTCTCGAAGTTTATTAAAGAAGAAAAAGACAAAATATCAGTATGAAGCAAAAGGCAAAATCTTGAAAATCACGAAAAAGGTGCTACAAAAGCCTGCTCTATGCCAACTTCAACTGCTCAATATTAACACTATTTCTGCTATACTCATTTTAGAAGGAAATGTTGATAAGTAGTCTACAAGATCAGATAAGAGATACACACGTTACTGAAAGACATTTAATGCGTGCATTAATAAATGTATCAATGATAATATCTAGGATCAACAAAGAAGACCAACGAAACAATTTAAGAGGAAAGTTGAAAAGTTCAATTCAAAGTTGTTGTAATGGTCATCTTCTCCAAAGCTACTATAAAATGATCAAGCCTTCAAACAACAAAGAAGATATGAGATAGACAGAGAAGTGTTGTGAATAAAAAGAGAAAAACATTTACTGAGAAGTGCATATTGAGAAACACACTAAGTCACACAAAGCTAAGGTACTATAAAGAAGCGTTTCATTAAAAATCATGTACACATTTCTTTGTAAACTATTTGTGCATAAGTTTCAAAGAATCACATATAGAAATGACAAAGCTATCCTTGTAACTTTTTTCAAACTTATTTGTATGGGTTTAGCCTGGAGAGGCTTATTCAAAATAATACTTGGTGTTTGAGCCTAGAGAGATTTTCTAAAAGAATACTTAATGTTTGAGCCTGGAAAGGCTTGATTGATAAGAATACTTAGTATTTGAGCATGGAGAGACTTGTTTAAAGAATACTTGGGTAGTTGCTTCAAGAGGCAAGTCAAAGATTACTTAGCTTGAGTCAGAAGTGACATATTGAAAGAATACTTGTATCTTGAAAAAGATAGTGGTACTCAATCTTGTTGGATTGAGTACTAGATTTAGTCTCTGTGTTTGAGATGAACTAGTATAAAAGATATTTGCTCGTTTGTCTGTTACTTTCTAGTACTCCATTTGATAAAGCGTCAACTATTTCATTGCATTTCAAAAACATGAGTTTTTAATATACATTATTCAATCCCCCTTATAATGTGCATCTTTTTCTCCAACATATATTATACAAGTTTAATGTAATTTTATATTTTTATATTACAGATAGATCAAATGAACCAACCCAATGCAAACCAAATATAATTGGATTCAATTGGTTTGAATAGGAGACTAAAAAACAAATAAACCAAATCAATCTAATCCAATTAAAGTTGATCAGGTTGATTCAAAATAAGTTTCAAATTCAATATGTGTCTACATGTACTTTTTTCATACATGTTAATGAATCTTGCACATAATTTTTTTATTTAATAAATTTTAATTAATAATTAAGACAATTTGAAAATAAAAGTAATAACAAATATGTTGTCAACATCTTCAAAAAAAAAAAATTAAAATTCATCAACCATAGTGGAGTATGCCTTTATTAAATGTTGAAACTGTCATCAAAATTTTGAACAAATATACTATTTTAACAAATTTATTTATACTTCTTTTAATGCTAAAATACAAAATATTGAGTTCAAATTAATATAAAAAAATTGTAAATCACCATAACCAAATGATCTGTGCTAAATTAACTCAAAATATTTCTTAATTGATTTTAGCCCACAATGTTCATATGAAACAATATTCTAATTTTTAGAGGCTAAACTTATTTTTCGATTATAGGTTACACAATTGTAGGATTAAAAGCTAGAACACCTAAAAAGGGTCATTTTCAACCAGAAAAACATTCTATTTATGCAACTATAACTTTCAAACCAAACACTTTGAACCTCTTGTTTAATTTTAGCTTCCTAACAAATGATTATTGAATCAAATTAACTCCTCTAAAATAAGATAAATTAGTCTATAAATTAGGAATGTCTTTCATTCTATATTTCATATAAATTGCAACACAATAACCTATTAACCTAAGAAATAAATTCAAAAGGGAAAAAGTAGAAATATGACCTCGAAAATCTCTACAATTCAAGTGACTCTCCTATTAGCCTACCTAACAACCCAAGTTGTTTTATCTGATGACAATGTGCCAATACCAGCTAACAAGGCAGAATTGGACTCATGGTTTAAAACTAATGTGGGGCCTTTAGATCAAAGAAAGACAACCTTGGACCCAAAATTGGTGGCCGCTGAAGAAGGTGCTAAGGTTGTCAAGGTAATGAAAGATGGTAGTGGAGAATTTAAAACCATCACTGATGCCATTAAGAGTGTGCCTGATGGGAACACCAAGCGTGTAATTTTCTACATTGGAGCTGGAAATTATAATGAAAAAATCAAAATTGAGAAAACAAAGCCTTTCATAACCTTGTATGGGTCACCACAGAATATGCCAAACATAACCTTTGCAGGAACGGCTAAAACATATGGAACTGTTGATAGCGCTACATTAATTGTTGAATCAGATTACTTTGTGGCAGCTAACATCATTATCTCGGTTTGTATACTATATATTTCTTAAAAATTGTGTTAATCAAAAGAGTCAAATGTGTTATCATTTTTTTGTGCCTTTGTTATCATTTTTTGTGATTTTTGTTGCTGAACTTCATGGTATAGAACTCTGCACCTAGACCTGACGGAAAAATGGTAGGAGCTCAAGCAGTTGCATTGAGGATTTCTGGTGACAAAGCAACATTTTATAATTGCAAGTTTTATGGCTTCCAAGACACAGTGTGTGATGATAGGAATAAACATTTTTTCAAAGACTGCGTAATTCATGGCACTATGGATTATATTTTTGGAAGTGGGAAGTCACTATATTTGGTACATAAAATTTTATAAACTACAACATTTGTATGTTTGAATCCATTTGTAATACACTAAATATAATTGTAATAAGTATTGGGATTTTATTTTAAAATGCAGAAGAATGAGTTGAGAACACTTGGCGAGGATAAGGTTACAGTTATAGTGGCACAAGCAAGAAAAAGTGAGACAGAGGACAATGCTTACATATTTGTACATTGTGACGTTACTGGAACTGGGAATGAAACTTTCTTAGGGAGAGCATGGATGACTCATCCAAAAGTGGTCTTTGCTTACTCAACCATGAGTAACGTTGTAAAAAAAGAAGGATGGAGTAACAATAATAACCCTGCAGCTGACAAGTAACTTTCTAATTTAACTTTAGATGACTAATGGTTCTTTCACATCCCTACATTTATAATTATATGCTAAAAACGTAGTTGTATTAATGACAAATGAATGTGTATAATTATGTTGAAGTGTGCATATTTCTTTCCAAACTTTTATTCTATAAACTTTAAAGTACATGTTTTTTTGCATATTGATCAAAATAATACATTGTTATCTACAGAACTGTACGATTTGGAGAGTATAAGAACACAGGACCTGGTGCAGATCCCAAAGGTCGTTCTCCTTTAGCTCATCAACTAACTGATGAGGAGGTCAAACCTTACATAACACTTGGTGTGATTGAAGGATCCAAATGGCTACTTCCTCCTCCAACTCCCAAAATATGATTAAGTACTGTATGTTTATATATGGCTTAAGGAATGGCCATGTGCCCCACATTTTTGTGGATGGTGAATTTGGAAAATTGTATTCTAGTTAAGCATTAAATTGCTCAAGTTATTTAATTTTGTTGACTTATAAATTTTTTCTTTCAAATTGGACATTTTAAAATTAAGTGAGGTCCTTGTAAAAACTTAGATTAGTTGATATATAAGTCATGTATTTAGGTGTTGATGCACACCATCATAACACCCTTGTCAAAAATAAATAAAAGATCAATATGATTATTATAACTTCAACCTTTTACAAAGACATGAAACAATCAATTTATGGTCTTGTAAATACATATTATTGGGAAATGTAATTTTTTGTTTCATTTCCAATGAAATAGAAAGGTAACTTTGTTGAAATACCTTAAATTATTGAAATTGATATGAATAACTTTGCTGACATGTATCATATGTTTAAAATGTAAAAAAAATTATATACTATAGGTCAATTTAGCTAAAATATAAATAAAATATGAGATAAAATACTTGCTTTATTACAAGCAATTATTACATTTGTTTTTTTGGTCTTTCTACATTAATTCAATTGTCAAAATAGATTCAACAATTGAGGAAAGTGAGACTTTTCTATATCTATTAATATTTTAACCATTATAAAAATTGACTACTTTTTACATGAGTTAGTGTCATAAAAAATGTAGAAAGTAATATTTTTTTAATATATCATTTATTTTATTTAAATCCCAACACGTAAATTTCAAATTACAAATAAAAAAATCAATCACTCATATTTATTTATATATAAATTCCAAATATGATCAATAAATAGTAATGAATATATTAACACATAATTATATGGTAATGTCCCTCCTTAAAAATTCTAAACTACAAACAATTGTGAAGTACCTAAATCCATTGCAAACATATATAAATTTGATCTACAACTAATATCAGTACTAAACATATGCTAATTAAACTACCTAAAAATAATTCTAAGATGTCAAAAAGAACTTATGATTAATTTCTAATTTGTAAATAGACCTTGATTGACAATCACTACGAATTGCATATTCATGAAATGCTCATTCTCTCAAGATCAAGAAAAGTCATCTTGTTAATATATACTCAAGTTAGATTGAGTGAATCATCTCTGTTGAACAATCGTTATAACTCTTTGTAACATTAGTGATAATGAGTGTTAAGTGAAATCAAGTGTTTGATAACTTCCATACCCTCATCCTAGTGAGTTAAAAACTTGTAACCCTTCAACCTTTGTGTGATGATAAGCCTAGGGAGTAGTGGTAGGCCTTGGAACTTGAGTTAGTAGGACAATTTATCTAAAAGTTTTTTTAAAAAACTAATTATTATATAATAGACATAAATATTACATGAAAATAAGGAAAACACATTATATAGGAATGAAAATTGAGTTGAAAAGAGACCAAAATATAGGAAAGAAATTAGCCAATAAAAGAAAAAATAAAAGTAGTTGAGAAATTAGGATAGTGGTGGTGGTAACAACAAAGGTAATGATTATGGTGAAATAATTTTGGTCAAAAAATCAATTCATAATTAAATAGGATTACGTTAGAACCCTTATGTTAGGTTTATAACTTGTATCTAAGTAGATTGAAGTGGGAAAATGAAAGAAAGGTATGGGTTCTGTTTCACGGGATTAAGGATGCTACTATACGTGAGCACAATGTGCTTAGGTGAGCATAATCTTGATGTCGTTAAACATGGTCATGCTTAGGTTACCTACAATCGTGCTTGGATTCAAGATAGAGAGTTGAAAAACCAAGCTTGGTCGTGCTCACCTTTGCATTGCCTAGCACGACCATGTTGGTCCACTGTACAACCTTTTTTTTATCTACGTTTGTAACAGGCGTAAATATTGAGAAACAAGAAGGTGAGCTTGAGCTACTAAGATAATGGGATAATTAACTATTAATTAATTGAGAAACTTAATAATAAACTTTGTACATGTTAAGTCTAAGAGCACTACAAGAAAATTGGGTATTATCTACGAAAAAATTTTCGTAGATAATTTTTGTTTATCTACGAAAATATGTCGTAGATAACTCTAACTTTGGTGGGTAATGAAATAATAAATTTAGCTACGAAATTTTCGTAGATAAGTGTGGCGGACTTTGGCGGGAACTTTTTATACGAAAAATTAGCTACGAAAGTTGTCATAGAAAAGAGTTATAAAAAAAAATAATGTAAAAAATTTAAAATAAATAATTTATCTATGAAGCTTATTCGTAGATAATGAAGGTGCAATTTTTTTAATTAAAAAAAACATGTTATCTATATACATGTTTCGTAGGTAACATTTTGTGTTTAAAATTGGAAATAATCTTTGATTACTAAATGTTGTATTACTTTATCCGAAACCCTAACATATTCGTCGTCCTCATCACAGCCTTCGCGTGTCTGTGTAATGCTCCTCTCTTCGACTCTCTCAACTGATTTGGTCTCCACGATCTAGCGACCTTCGCGATTATGAGTTTCGTTTCTAATCCCCTGAAAGCGTTCGACTATGCGTGTTGAAAAACCTTTCGAGAAAACCTAATTCGAAACCGTTTCCTCTGGTCGAAGTTGTGTTCTTCGTTTGTCTGTAAATAGAAGTCAGAAATCCTTTGCGTTCTGGTAAGTCACTTATGTAAAAGCTTTCTCTGTTATGGTTTTGAAATATTGATTAAGTTTTCGTTTGGAACCCTAAATCTGATTTTGAATTTTCGTAGATCGTTTTGTGAGATGGAATTTGGTTGTGCCAAAGATGGGTTTTTTGAACCGTAAATCTCTGTTCTGTCTTCTACGATTCAACCACATCGCATACACCTTCGTCTCCGTGTCTGGGTAGCCTTGCTCCGGCGACCTTCACAGGCACCAATCCACAAGAGGTTAAGCTCTCGATCTTCATCTCTGCACCATCACCACCGCTCCTCAAACACAAGACTGTAATTAGGGGTAATATCACATTATCATCTTCGCAAATAGAATTGCATACCAATCCTTCTGCAAATGCAATGGCTTCGTCTATTTCTGCTTCAATCAAAATACATTCCATTAATTCTCCCCAGTATTGATTGCCTTTCTGTAAACCTGATTGATGTACAAATTCCATGACAATCTTGATTGCATCGCCAACTCTTCCATGCTTTACAACACCAGGAAGGAGGGTTCATAAAGTTACGAGATCAGGAGAGAGAAATTTCTTCATCTGATGATAAAACCAGAATGCATAACTAGCTCTGCCTTCTTTTAGCAAGCCATAGATGATAGTGTTATATGTCAGAACATCAGGTCTACAGTTCATCATTGTCATTCTACAAAACATTTTCAAGGCCAAATCAACTGCTTCATTCTTGCAAAGACAATCAAGAAGTGTGTTATAGTTACTGTGTTTTGAGGGCATCCAGACTCTTTCATACTCCCAAACAAATCAAACGCCTTTAGGAATTTTCCCTCTTTTCTTAAACCAGTTAGCAAAATATTGTATATAACAACTGTAGGAGCTAGCTTTAAATCCTTCAGTCTCCCAAACATTTCCCATGCCTCGTCAACTCGGTCAGCCTTGTAAAGTGTGTCAATTAAAGAATTAATTACAATTATATCTGGTTCACACCCTTCACGTGACATGTCAGTCAAAAGTTTTATGGCATTATCTATTTTCCCTGCTTTGCTGTAGCATTTCATCATCATGTTATAGGTTACTGAGTCTGGCGAGAGCCCACAATTGTGAAGATCATTGAATATATTTTTTGCTTCTCTTATCCTACCCATTTCAGCAAGACTATATAAAGATGCATTACATGCTGCTATACTAGGCATAATGCCTCTCACTTTTATATGAATTACCTAACTATTTAATTATCATTAACATATCTAAATTTGTTATTTATTATGTCACACAAGTGGTTTTTCTGATTAGGTCACGTGTTGGATATATGCCAAATGCTATTTCGGTCTCATTATTGATGTACTTAGCATGAAACAACAGTTTTGGATTCTAAGTATCAAAATTAGTTTGGGCCATATACTTATTTACTTTGGACAATATGTGATGACCAAATTTTGTATTTCCCAACTTGGAGCAGCGAACTGTACCGGGTATTATTTGTATTGTTTATCTGCTTTAGGTTACTTCTTTTTGTAGTTCCTAAGATCATATTGCTTCTATATTTATTTACTAATCCTCTGAGTACGATCTTTAAGTGTGTTCTATACTGTTTTATTTCTTCTCTTGTCTTAGTAATGTTTATGTCATCTACATTGGACTATGAGTAATCGGATTGTGCCAGCCATATGCAAGGTGCATGTTTTTAATAGAACTTAATATATGTCATGAAGTCTACGTTCAATAAGACTGGTACTTTCAGCACAACATGAGAAACTAAGCACATATATACTGTCAAAAGAAAACAAAAATTCAATTTGTTTGTTATACATTTTTTTTGGGTGAGGTGTATTAATATAAAGGTTGTGATGTATACAATTGCTCCAACATGGTTGAATGTATAGAGTTAGTTAATTCGAAATTATGGTTCTGTTATGAGTATTAACTCATTTTCAATATTGTCTTAACTTTTCCTTGCCTTTGTGATATTAATAGTGCAGTAAGAATGTTGTTGATAGTGTAATCAAATCTTATGTTACTAATGTTGTTGTTTATTGATATTTTCAGGTTGTTTTTATGAATTATCAAATTGAGATCGATTGCAGCAATTTTTCAAGAAAATATTGACTAAGAGGTATAATACTAAAAGTCAAATCCAATGCTTGTTGTTTCAACTTGTGTTTTGTATGTAATATTGATTTTTAAAGAAATTAGTCATGCAACCCTCCATTAGTTTGTTCAATTATTCTATATTGTTTTCTCAAATGTCTAAATTGATTTATAAATTGACGTTGCCTTTACAAGTTGGTGTAGCTTTATAAATATAATAAACAATTTTACTTTATGAAAATAATTAAATGGTTTTGTTTAAAAAACCAATTCATGGACACTTATCAAAATACCAAATCAGTCTACTACACAAATTTAGTTTAGGCAAAATGACCACTTAATAGTGGCTAATGAGTTTGGAGGTGTCTTGGTTGCACCACTGCAATTGTTTCTTCATGAGGGAACTTCATTTGTTTCTTGACTTTGTAGTAACAAATAGAAGTAATCCTTGTTATATATGTTGAATAAAAATCATTTTTAAGTTAAAAAAATCCTGTTGCCAATTACGAAAGAAAAACCAATTAAGTCTACATTGTAAAATGGTTGAATGTCCACTAGTTATATTAGTTTTTTTAATTCACTTTATACGGGTGGCTATTTGTGTGATTAATATAGTATCTACGGTGGATTCTAAATATTATAGTTTGTCAAACCTCTTTTTATAACTTCTATTTATAATGTATGGTGATCTCAATATTTTATATATGGTCATAACAAATTTAGTTTTTTTATACTTATATTAAAAGAAATATAAACCAGCCCAACTAATATTTAACACGTGGAATATTTTTTTTATATATTAAAAATTAGATTGTTGATTATATATTTAAGTCATTGTAAAAGTAGATTTGGTCTTACGTTACTTTTCATAAAGCAAACATACAATTGAGTTCGTAAACACTAGTTTACTAGTTTAATTATAAATATAGAGATAGAATTTGTAGCAGACGTCGGAGTGTAGAGTGCTTTACCGACATGCATATCTTTTAGGACAGAGAGAGGCAGTGACCCTCCTCTTACCATTTGCCTTTTTCTCTTCCATGCTATTTCTACTAAGTTACTCATTGCTTCACGTTCCACACATTACATTTAATTATACTAACATCCCATCTACACTATTTATATCCTACACACTTTATAATCTATACATATTTTATTTACTATAATATTTAATTATTTAAATATTTTAATTAATAACCTTAATTTATAATATGATATATTCATTTTTATTAGACATATACAGTTTGTTATAAAATTTAATTCTAAAATTTAAGTGAATAAATTATATAATAAAGTAATTTTTGTAACTAATAAAATGTAGTAATATATGTATATTTACCGATTTAAAGTGTCACCCCATCTGTTTTGAATGGTTCTTAAAATAAAAATCAACTTTAACATTTTTTATCATGAAGTGCGACATGACTAATAAGTATAGAACCAATTTTTTTACCCAAAAAACACATGTGCTTATAATGTTATTTTTTTTATACCTGAAATATTTTGTGTAACACCCGTATAAAGTGAATTAACAAAACTAACTTAAGTGTTTTTATGTTATGACCCACATTGTTGCATTAAATAATGAATCAAAATGTAATCTACAAAGTCTTGTCTTGGATTCAGTGTAGGACAATTCATACTAGAAGGAGCTGGTATAAGTTATCCCAAACTTGTATAGTGTCATCCTTGAGGTTTACTCCATAATTGGAGGTTTTGATTAATTAATTTTGTTTCCCTAATAATATTCACTCCATTTTAATTAATGCATAGAGGAAAATTATTACGACATTGTGTTCTAATATATTTAAATTTAGTAAATATACAGAAGATGATGTCTTTTCCTTCAAGTCGTCGGTGGATGTATGATAGGATGTATCAGGGTAGAAGAGGTTTGAAACCTACTTTCGTAGCTGGGGTTGAAGAGTTTGTAAGAAAAGCCTGTGAACAAGAAAGTTATGTTAATGAACGACAACTTAGATGTCCATGCAGTAAATGTGAGTCTACAAGGATTTATGATGTTCAAACAGTGAGGGTTCATCTCTACAAGCATGGCTTTATGCCCGAATACTTTATTTGGACTGATCATGGGGAAGGCGTACAAAATATTTCCCGTAATGTCGACGATGCTTCAAGTAGTGGTATACATGTGACAGAAAGTGAAACATTTAATACGATGCATGAGATGTTGCGTGATGCTGTTAGACAACACGAGTCGTTTGAGATACCAGAAACAAACTTTGAAGAGCCTCCGAATGAAGCAACCCGACAATTTTATAACCTATTAATGGAGTCAAATGAACCATTATTTGAAGGATCATCAGAGTCAAAATTATCAATTTGTGTTAGACTTTTAGCATGCAAGTCGAATTGGAATGTCCCTGACCAATGTGTAGATTTTATAACAAAAATGCTTCTAGATATAGCTCCGATGAATACAACTTTGCCAAAAAATTACTATGATGCTAAACGATTAGTATCGAAGCTTGGATTGACTGCTAGAAAGATTGATTGTTATAGACAAGGGTGCATGCTGTTTTATGATAATGAATATGGGAAAAATGATGGAGCACTAGCCTGTTGCAAATTTTGTGACATGCCAAGGTATCGTGATCGCAACATAGGGGCAAACACAAATAAACTAGTTCCAGTGAAGACAATGTTCTATTTACCTATAATTCCAAGGTTGCAGAGACTGTTTGCATCAATGCAAACTGCAGGTCACATGTGTTGGCATCATGAATTTAAAAATAGCTCAGGCGTGTTACGTCATCCCTCAGATGGTGAAGCTTGGAAACACTTCAATCGGGTACATGCAGACTTTGCCGCGGATCCATGCAACGTACGATTGGGTTTATGCTCTGATGGATTTAACCCATTCTATCAATCAACAATCCCTTATTCTTGTTGGCCTGTAATTCTGACCCCATACAATCTTCCTCCTGAGATGTGCATGACCAAGCCATTTATGTTCTTAACTTGTTTAATACCTGGTCCACGCAATCCAAAGGCAGGAATTGATGTGTTTCTCGAACCTTTGGTGGACGATCTTAAGAAGTTGTGGACCGGTGTAGAAACATATGATATTTCAAAAAAGAAGAATTTTAACATGAGGGCTAGTTTAATGTGGACTATAAATGATTTCCCTGCATATGGGATGTTGTCCGGTTGGGGAACCCAAGGTAAATTGGCCTGTCCACATTGTATGGAGTATTCAAAAGCCTTTACGTTAGAAAATGGGGGAAAAATTGTTGGTTTGACTCACATCGTAGGTTTTTACCTCATGATCATACATTTAGGAAGAACAAAAAAGCCTTCTTAAAAGGGAAAGTTGAAACAGATGGCCCACCACCTACAATGACACCTGATTTGGTTTGGGGCAGAGTAATGGATTTACCAATGGCCACAGAAAATCCTCGTTTGCCCAAATTACGAGGATACGGCGAGTTTCATAACTGGAGAAAAAAAAGTATTTTTTGGAATCTTCCTTATTGGAAAGATAATCTTTTAAGACACAACCTTGATGTCATGCACATAGAAAAGAATTTCTTTGACAACATATTGAACACTATCATGAATGTTAGTGGTAAAACAAAAGATAATGAGAAAGCAAGGATGGATCTCACTTTGTATTGTAGTCGGCCTGACTTAGAACTAAAACCGCTAGCTAATGGAAAAATGTTTAAGCCAAAAGCGAATTACTCTTTAACTATAGACGAAGCGAAATCAGTTTGTCGTTGGATAAAAGAACTAAGGGTGCCTGATGGTTATTCATCAAACTTGGCAAGATGTGCTGATGTTGAAAAGGGAAGGATGCATGGGATGAAAAGCCATGATTGCCATGTATTCATGGAGTGCTTACTTCCTATTGCATTTAGTACATTGCCAATGCATGTTTTGAATCCACTAATCGAAATAAGTCATTTCTTCAAAGACTTGTGCTCTACCACATTGAGGTATGACGATTTGGTTAAAATGGAAGAAAACATTCCACTAATTCTCTGCAAGTTGGAGAGAGTATTTCCCCCCGCATTTTTTGATTCAATGGAACATCTCCCAATTCATCTTGCATATGAAGCTAGACTTGGCGGTCCAGTGCAATATAGGTGGATGTATCCTTTTGAAAGGTATTACATCATCAATGTTTTTCATATAAACCGTAATTGTTTACCGATTATGAACCATGACTCATTTTTTTTAATAGATTTATGGGAAACTCTAAGCGGTCAATAAAAAATAAGGCAAGGGTTGAAGGATCGATATGTGCAGCTTACATACACCGAGAAACAACTCATTTTTGTTCCCATTATTTCAAAAATTATATGTTGTCATCGCGAAGTAGTAGAAATGAAGTGGGAATTGAAAGCCAAAGCTGTCTACCATCGTTGTCCATCTTTAATCAACCAAGTCGTCCTTCTGGGAAGCCATCAAACCACTGGTTAACCCAAAGAGAATGGGATTCGGCCCATGTTCATGTTTTGATCAATTGCACAGAAGTGAAACCATACCTTGAGTAAATATTTTCCAACTACCCTAAACATTGTTATTATAAAGTAAAAATTCTTCAATGTTTAACCTTTTCAATGACTTTTCTGAATAGGTCATTCCTCCAATCTCACCAAGAAGCTGAGTCAACTGCTTCTAGTCGTGTACATGCTGATTTTCCTAATTGGTTTAAGGATCAAGTATGTACGAGTTTCATAATTTACTTTTTAAATATCTAATAAATCAAATATGACATTGACTTTGTGTTGTACTGTAGGTTTACAATGAGCCTTTCAGTGTAACAAACCAACACTTGAGAGATTTATCACAAGGCCCGTTTACCGAGGTTAAACAATGGCACACGTTATATGTGAATGGATATAAGTTCCACACTGATGCATGGAGTAAAGGTAAAAAGACAATAAATAGTGGGGTTTTTGTAAAAGGGCTTATAGAAGGAGGTGAAGATGATTTCTACGGGGTCATTAAAAACATATACGAGCTAGAGTACAATACTTCAAGCACTCCGAAGAAAGTAATTGTATTTTATTGTGACTGGTTTGATACCTCACGAAGAGGTACAAGGATGGATTCTAAAAACCATGTTGTTGATATTCGAATGGATAGAAGATATGTGCCATATGATCCATTTATAATTGCTCAGAATGTCAGACAAGTATACTATCTGTCTTATCTACCGTCACGAATAGATAAACGTGGTTGGTGTGCCGTAATCAAGACAAAACCTAGAGGTCGCATAGAAGCTACTGATGTAGTTGATGATGTGCCTTACCAAGAAGACCAAGTTTCACATGTCAATGAAATTGTAGAAGTTGAACCTATTTTAGGCTTCCGAGATTCTGATCATGGTGTTGAAGTAGAAGAAGAAGCAATAGAAGAAGACACTGAAGAAAACACTGAAGAAGAGGTATTTCAAGACAATGATTTGGAAGAAGACAATGATGAAGGGGAATTTGATGACAACGAGTCAGAAGAAGACAATGAAGAAATGGAATTGGAGGATGACAATTCTGATTAGGCGTATAGTTGAAAGATAAATGATTTGCATTCGAATACCAAAATTAGTCATAGTATATATATGTACTTTCAAATCTGCATCATAACATGTTGATCAAGTATTTTCATTAGATTCATAAACCTTTGTCATCATTATATTTGTTTACACTCATCATGTATTGATGCCTTTTTCCAACTTCTACTAATATAAATGTGAAAAACTGCATATCTTTGAAAGATGTTAAACTGCATATCTTTCCAAAAAAGGGAAAAAAGGCACAACTAAGGGAAAGCGACCAAAATATATTATTAAAATACCATTACAAACAGCCCCTGCAGTTGAATCCCCTATTGTTCAACCAATTCCTTCTGAAGCCGAAAATGTTGTACCCATTCCTTCCCAACCATTAGTAGATGAACAGACCCCTTCCCAACCCTCCATTGTTCAACCCATGACTTCCCAACCTCCCACTGTTCAACCAATGCCTTCGCAACCTCTACCTTCTTCTATGGCTTCCCAGTGTGCTGGTGCTAGAGGCACATCATTATCTTCCCCCTCTCAACATAATGCTTCACCAATCTCAATGCCATCGTGCCGTAATCAAAATGTACCAGAGGTAGTCCAACAAATGTCAACTGAAGCAAGTGAATCATCTACATATGTTGATGATGACCCTCCTATTGGTGCAGTGCTTGAAATTATTGAACCTTGTAATGATGGGTAATAATGAAAAAAATTTTAAAACATTATTTGTACATCACATATATAATTTTTTTCATATTCACGTCGTATTTTCAATTATTTTGTTTGTATATTAGGTTTTATCCAAGCAGAGTTGCCTCTAAGGCAATCACAAAGACAATTAAGCAACAATACGTTCAGCCATGGTTGACCTGGGGTGCAATGTCAGATGAAGAGAAGAATGTCTTCTTCCAAAGATTCAAGGCAAGCTTTTGTTTCAAACCTACCCCTAATACAAATTCACTTCAATATTCTGGTTGAAGGTATTTAAAATTCATCTTTGATAAAATTAAGAGTTAAAACTGAACAACAGTAGGAATATTGCTCTTATATATTCCTGTAAGTTGAATCTTGTTCCTCAAGAGTTATAAATCTATTTTAAAGTTGTTCTAGTTTAAATTTTATAAGTAAGTTATTGTTCAATTCAAAATTATTTTTTAATCTTATTCTGTTACTATTAAAATTTGTTTTAAAATTGCTGTTTTATATCCATTATACTTAATCCTGAAAAATTCCTATATTAGCTGGAATAAATACTTAATTTGCTGTTTTAAGGACATTAGTGAGAATTCAAATTAAATAATCTTTAAAGGTGATGTATTTTTCAGCCATGTTGTATCCAGCTGCTCGAGTCTCGCGTCTATAATCTCTAACAATCTGCTCTGAAACTTGTTGCCTAAAACCTGTAGATTCAGCATGAATCATTATACTATGCTTGTTCCTTTCTAAACTGAAAATATACAAAGAAAAATAGATACATGTATTTTGGATGTGGTCCTTGGATCAAGAAACCCTCTTGCAGTATTCAATAGTAGGTTGAACCCGCTACTAGCATTAACAATGAACATCTAGTTTAATGTCTGAAAACAAAATGAGCAAATTCAGAAGTGAACAATGGCATATTCGAGTATTATTAATTAGTAAGCACTAAGCAGTATGTTAGGCATGGGCATTGTGTGTTCATTTAGCACAATTGCAGGTTGTATCCCTAATTCAGGTTCCATTCGTAAATCCTACATGTACATATTGCATGCATTTGTGGCTGCTGACTAAGGTTTTGTAAACCTGGAAACCATGCATATCAAAATTCTTAATTATACTGTATTTTATATATTATTATGTTGTTGCCTCATTTCTGCAGATCATTACATAGTAATATTAACATTGATTAAGAGCATTCGTTTTGTTTTAATAAATTATATAATTTGCATTACTGTTTTCTGCAACCTTTGACATTTGTTTTAATTTTGTATGATTTTACCAATATGTGTGTATAAGGTTTTTGCATGTTGTACAAACAGGTGCATTTTTTCCACATATTGTTAACTTTAATACTCAATGTCATAACTACATTATCTCTTAATGTAGAGAAAGGTTACTTGGAGACCTGAACATGATGAGAAGATTAGAAGGATTTTCAACACAAAGGCTTCTCATAGACTTTCTGAGATGTTTCTGGAAGCAAGAAAAACTGGAAAAAAACCTACCTGGATGTTTGCCAGAGTATGGCATGAATTGCTAGCTAAGTGGAACCAGCCTGAGTTTCGCTCAAAGAGTGCTCGTAATCAAAAGAATCGAGCATCTGAGAAGGGTGGAAGTTTGCACACAGGTGGCTCAATCACCATTCACGAGCATGCCCTTCGCATGGTATGCACATTAAAAAGACCCTGTTATTGAACTTGAATGCTATTTTATCATGATTAATTAGTTTTATTTATAGGCACAAGAGTTGGGGCGTTCTGTACATGTTGATGAGGTTTTCCACCAAACTCATGTTCGTAAGATAACCGGTGATTTTGTGGATCGAAGATCTAAGAAGACATATGTCAGTTTTTGCCTTCTTACATATTTCCTCTTTTTTAAATTTAATAGGTCATTTCATCATATAACATGTTTATTTTTCTGAACAGGAGGATTTTCAGATCATATTTTCTCAAGCAAGATCGGAGGCTGCATCTTGTGGTGGAGGAGAAGAAATATCTCCATTGGACCCTGTTGAGGAAGAGAAATTGAGGAACAAAAGCTGGTTGGTTGCTGCTGGTGGAAAAAATCCTAAGGGACGAGTATATGGGGTTGGAAAACTTCATGAAAGTTATCTTTGCGGGGGAACATTCACACAACAAACATGTAGTTCTGCAGCTGCAGATTCACAGAAGATTCTAAGGTTGGAAGAAGAGATTCGTCAATCTTGGGAGGAGTTTCGCAAATCTAGAGAGGAGAATCAACGTTTGCAGAAAAAATTAGAATCCCTAGTAAGTGTTGTTCTCCCTCTTCTTCCTCCCGCCGCACAAATGGTGTTACAAGACGTCAATGACCAACCACAAAATGAGAACCAAAACCAGGAGGATGCTCAAGATGGTGACCAACATGATCGACAAAACTCTTCTCACTATGCAGATTATTAGATAGTTTTTAATTGCAGGACTTGATCTAAGAGTAGGATATAAATTATGATGCATGACTTTAAAATATTATGGATTTCATGTTCTATTTTATATTTTTTACTTTATTTGTTAATTTTTAGCTTATTGTTCATTTCATGTTGTTATATATCTTATCATTAATCCTGTGTTTACTTTATTTGAAAATTTTTAGCTTATTATTCATTTGATGTTGCTGAATATATATACATTCATCCTAATGCAAAAAATGTATACATAACTTCCATGGATGTAGTTATAATGAAGGTGCTTGTTGGTTGTTATTATAGGTCCTACTTAAGTGAATTTTATGGAAGTTTTTGTTTGTTGATATGATGACATAAATCAATGTTAGGGAATTATATTTACAACAATATTTTCATTGTATGTCTTTATAACTTATTATTTATTGCTGTGCTGAGACATAAATATTTATGGTATTTAAAAAAAAAATTTCAATAAACTTTGATAGTTTTTGAGAAATTAAAGTTGTCTCAAAATATTTATACATTTGAAATATATTTATAAAATTATTATATAAGATATATAATGATTGCAGGGTTTTAGCAAAAAAAATTTGATAGTTTTTGAGAAATTAAAGTTGTTTCAATGTAAGATACCTAATGGTTGCATGGCTTTAGCTAAAATGATTGGCTGTAGCAAAATCCATATTATCTACGAAAAAATTCATAGATAAATTACCTACGAAATGATTCGTAGATAACTTACCTATAACGTACTTCATAGGTAAGTTATCTACGAAGTTTTTCGTATGTAAGTTACCTACGAAAATTTTCGTAGGTTAGTTACATACGAAAAACTTCGTAGATAACTTCACTATGGGGAATTTTCAATTTGTAAGTTATCTACGAAAAAGTGTCGTAGGTAAGTTTTCTATATTTCAATTTGTAAATTATCTACGAAAAGGTGTCGTAGGTAACTTTTCTATACAATTTTTCGTAGGTAATGTTCCTATGCAAATTCCTGATGCTACTATTTCGTGGGTAATTTCAGACGAATATTTTCATAGGTAATGCATACGTATTCGTAGATAAATTCAGACGAATATTTTCGTAGGTAATGCATAGGTAAGTTACCTACGGAGGCCAATTTTCGTAGATAAATTTACCTACGAGCTCATTATCTACGGAAAAAGTTTCGTAGATAATTCGTAGATAATACCCATTTACCTACGAAAATTCTGCATTACCTACGAATTATGGGTGTAGATAAATACCAACTTTCTTGTAGTGGAGTGGGTGCTTAGCCAATTGTTAAGTCTAAGCATGATACTTAGTCAGTTAATACCCCTAATTGAGATACTAAACTAATTGATATGTAATAAAAACAAGTGATATATATATATATATATATATATATATGTGTGTGTGTGTGTGTGTGTGTGTGTGCGCGCGCGCGTGTGCATGTGTGCGCGCGCATGCATGTGTGTGTGTACATGTGTGTGTATGTGTATGAAAAGTTCGTAGTTGATATTGAGACAATTGAGTTGTGTACCATGTCTACATTGTACATGCATCATATGAATTTGAAAACTATATTTTTGTTCGAGGTATTGGTGTGGAATCCTATGCCAGGAAAACCCTTGTAATATACTATTTTTTTAATAAATAAATAAATAATTAGAATAAATAAAAATAATAAGAAATATATTTTCTTAATAAAATAAAAGAATGAGAGCTCATTAGAAGTCTTTGGGCTAGATTCTAAGTCCAATCTAAAGGCTAATTCAAACAGGATAAATTGGTAAGGGTTAGGTTATTTTTGCAAGTATGCTAAAACACTAAGAGCTCACAAGAGGTTGTGTGAGAAAGCATGAATTGACGATAGGAGCTACCAAAGGTATATCACTTCTCGAGACTTGTCACTCTAGGTAAGAGGAATGAGATTATTGATTCCTTAATGTAGACACATAATTTCGTCCGGGGGGCATACAAATAACAAGATAGGACATCAGAGGGCCCAAAAGCCCAAATCAACTTTTTTTAGTGACCCAGAATGGGCCGTTCCAAAGGCAGAACGAGCCGTTTCCAAGTTCGGAACTGGTCGTTCTCGAATTGGAACGGGCCGTTCCAAGGCTTCTAATTGGCCTAAAAATTGTAGATTGGAACGGGCCGTTCTAGACCAGAACGGGCCGTTCCAAACCAATCAAATGGCTTAAAATTTGTACCCCAGAACGGGCTGTTCTGAAATCAGAACGGACCGTTCTGGTTCCCCGGAACGGGCTGTTCTGATTTCAGAACGGGCCGTTCTAGAGTATAAAATAATACATAATGTTCGAATTCGGAACGGGCCGTTCCAAATCCAGAATGGGCCGTTCCGGCTCACATCTGATGCCTATAAATAGGAATCTCTGCCACAGTTCTGGGGACCCCAAAAATTTTGTCCATCACTCTCTAGAGCTCGAAATTTGTCTCTTTTTCTCTCTCTCTCTCTCCTATTGTATTTCTTGATTATTGTGAGACATTTGTGTAGTGTGAAAGGTTTCCATAAAGCACGTACAATTTCCATATTGAAAGATCTAACAAAGCTTGCTATGAGGTATTTTAATCAATCTTCTTTTCTCTCTTTTATTTCTTATCTTTGATAAATATTATTATAATAAAAGCAATCATGTAGATATTTTAAAGTTAATTGTTTAATTTAAATTTCAAGCATGTAAATATTATCAATAAAAGGGGATTCAATATTTATATTATTATTATTTATAATGTTAACTTCGTCATAGGGTACTGATTAAGGGCATTGTAGGGGTGCTTAATACCTTCTCTACACGTAACCGACCCCCGAACCCAATTCTGGTTATCAAGACCATTATTGGACCTTTAAAAACCTTTTCTTTTTCCAATGTTTTGAGTAAAACATTGGTGGCGACTCCATGAACCTATTTTCAAAACAATTAATTAAGGATTAGTCTGGTGTTCGGACATTCCTTAATTGATGATACTTTAAAAAGAATGTCTAAACCATATGTCGCGAGATCGGAAATTTTCGGGTTGCAACAGATGGCGACTCCACTGGGAAGTTTAAAGAGGGTCAAACCTATTTAATTAATGAAGTTAATAAAATAAAAATAATAATTTAAATATTTTTCCCCTTTACTTTGTTTGCTTTATTTGTTTGGCTTTAATATCTGTTTTCTTGTTTAAATTTTGCATCTTTTTGAATAAAAAATTGTACACAAACTTTTGCACACACAGTTCCCCCTACACCCGGGGGCATGAGGGTATTAAACATAGGGAGTGGTTGACGTACGACCGGCCCAAGTTTGGCCTTGGAGCCTGCGAGCCTTGTCGAAAATCACACTCAAGGTGATAACCGGTTACTCTAGCCCGAAATACTGCGACAGACCTTAGAGTTTGCCAGGTGACGGCGACAGAGATACTGGGTCCCTATAATGGGGGCACCTTGGGGGCCTTAAGACTAGTGAGATTAGAACTGTCCTATACAATGCACTTTTATTGCAGGGACCACAGACCAAGGATTTAAACGTGGTTGTTCGCGGGTGTACATTTGTTTGAGCATATGTGTGTTGCATTTGTTTGTGTTTATTTATTTCAAATAGATAAGAATTACAAATGAATAAATATTAATAAAAAAATATGATAAAAAATTTAACTCCCTTCTACATTCCTAAACCTCAAAGCATCATATAAGATAGTTTATTTCAAAGACAAAAAAAAAAAACAACAAAAACAAAAAAAAATATAGCAAAAAAATCATGCATCATAACCCTTAGCCAGAAAAAACATGATAAAATTTAGGCAGAAAATAAATATCATGCATCTCCTATGATAGTACATTAGCATACATTCATTAGAAACGGAAGGCACATATAATAGTATGCAAAAAAAATGTTCTCTAAATAAAAATCAATGAGAATGATATCCGTTGAATTTCTCATATGTCTTTGCATCCTATTTTACGTTTCATATAGATAACACACCTTCCTTGTAAATAATAAATAAGAACAAAAAGGGAAATCTAATTTGTGCATGTTAGCCAGATAATGGAAATTACTGTAATCAAATGCGAACCTGACACATCAAATCGGGGAACACTTATCACTAATTGGGGGCATCACACGCCCTAATCGACGATTCAAACAGCGAGACTTTCCCATGACGAAATGACAATCGCCGGGATAGGAGGAATGATCAAGAATGGACGAATCCTTGCTTCTAGGGAATTATAAGACAAAATCCAATTGAGGAATAAAGACATTGCGTGACAAAAACCCGTTAGGATGAAAAAGGGCGTCCTAGGAAAAATTAGGGTAAAGAAAAAAAGAATCAAAATCCCGATAGGATACGTCCTATGTAAAAGTTAGGGATATATAAAAATGTCTATTTGAGTTGAAATCGAAAGGTGGCTCGAGTATTCCCTTCAAAAGCAAGAGTTCATAAAGATTTCACTCCTAGTTCGAAACACCGACATCCAAGCAAGTGGAACGGTTTTTTGAAATTATCACCCTGTGTCTAGGGGGAAACCTTCGGCTATCTCCCTGTCGCGAGATCGGAAATTTTCGGGTTGCGACACTTAAGCATATATGAGAGATAAGGGTAGAGATGTGACCGCTAAGCTTCTTAGGCTATCTATTTGAAGGGAATCTCTTGAGTATGTGATGGAAACTTGTTTGGAGAATCCGGATTGATGTGAATCCTCTTCAAGTTCCTCCCTAGATCTTCGGCTCCTTGATCCTTCCTAAGCTTGGCTAAGGTCTCCAATGGAAGAGGAGACCTTAGAACCACCACGGTTTGGTGGAGAACTCTCCCAAGAGACGCCACTCCTTGATGAAGAGATAAGTCTCTTCAATTCTCACCACACTCTTCTAGTGAAGGGATAAGAGAATTAGATGAATATCAAAGAGGTTTAGGGACTTTTAGAAGAGAGAAATCTGAACAATCTTCAGAAAATAAATCTCAATACATCCAAAAGTGTTTTACAATGAAGGAAAAACGAAAATATAGGAGTAGGAAGCTTGGAGAGCAAGCTAGCCTTAACCATGGTTCACTAGGAACCATGGTAAGGTCTAGCTAACCATCCATGGTCTAGAGGCTTGGAGAGCAAGCTACTCACTTAGCTTGCTTGGTAAGCAATCTAAGGAGAAGCTTGTGCTTCAAGCTTCTAAGCTTGAGTGTGAACAAGCAATGTGAACACAAATCAAGGTGGGTGGCTCATGGACTTTATTTTACTCCAACCGGTTTTGAAAAATGTTGATTTGGTTTAGTTAGGTTCATCCAATGTGAATGGAACCTAGCTAAATCAAATCTATGAAAAATTAGGAGTAAAATGAGTCTAATATCAAAAATTTAGCCTAGGTCCATCTCTTGGTCCAATTGCTAGTAACACTCTCTAGCTTGCTAGTCACACTTTCTAGCTTGCTAATACCACTCCCAACCCTACTACTAGAAAAATAAGAAAAGAGTATATTTCTAGATTAGGTTAAATGGAGTCAAAGTGCCCAAGTAACCTACCCTAGAAACAATATACAATAACTAATAAAAGGAAATAAAGTGCCTCACAAATACAAAGGTAAAAATACACCTATACAAGTATCTACTATATATAAAGTACAAGAAAACAAACTATACAATGTATGTACAATGGAGACTCAAGAGACTAATAAGAGGAATCATACTCAATACTCATATTGAGCATAGGTTTAAGAAGCACCTCCTCTGTAGAAGCCTCCTCTAGCCTCCTAACCATGGACCTAGTTAAAGGCCCAATGGTCTTCATGTGTGAGCCTCCTTGGATCAACCTTCACCCTTCTTGGTCTTACCTCTTCCAAAGGGATCCTTGGGGATTAGATTTTCATTAGTATGAATTTGATTAAAAATTATTGTTTTGGTATGCTATGATGCTTATTTGTTGAGTTGATTAAATTGATATTAAGATTATACATTCTAATGGTTAGGAGTGTTATGTATGAATTTTTGGGGTTTGGCATTGCATGCAAAATTTGGGGGTTTAGAAAGAAAATCTTGGACCCAAACTTGGTGGCTGCTGAAGAAGGTGCTAAGGTTGTCAAGGTAATGCAAGATGGTAGTGGAGAATTTAAAACCATCACTGATGCCATTAAGAGCGTACTTGATGGGAACGCCAAGCATGTAATTTTTTACATCGGAGTTGGAAATTATAATGAAAAAAAACCAAAATTGAGAAGACAAAGCCTTGTATGGGGCACAACAGAATATGTCAAGCATAACCTTTGCAAGAACAGCTAAAACATATGGAACTATAGCGCTACATTAATTATTGAATTAGATTAATTTGTGGTAGCTAACATCATAATCTCGGTTTGTATACTATATTCTTTAAAAAATTGTGTTAATAAAAGATTCAAATGTGTTATCATTTTTTCGTACCTTTCTTTTCATTTTTTGTGTTTTTTGTTAGTGAACTTGATGGTATAGAACTCTGCACCTAGACCTGATGAAAAAATGGTAGGAGTTCAAGCAATTGCATTGAGAATTTCTAGTGACAAAGAAACATTTTATAATTGCAAGATTTATGGACTCCAAGACACAGTGTGTTATGATAGGAATAAACATTTTTTCAAAGACTTCTTAATCCAAGGCATTATGGATAATATTTTTCGAAGTGCGAAGTCAATATATTTGGTACATAAAATTTTATAAACCGCAATATTTATATGTTAAAATCTATTTGTGACACACTAAATATAATTGTAATAAATATTGGGAATTTATTTTAAAATGCAGAAGAATGAGTTGAGAACGCTTAACGATACTAAGATTACAGTTATAGTGGCACAAGCAAGGAAAAGTGAGACAGAGAACAATGCTTACATATTTGTACATTGTGACGTTACTGGAACTGGAATCAAAATTTCTTAGGGAGAGCATGGATGAATCATCCAAAAGTGTTATTTGCTTACTCAACCATGAGTAACGTTGTAAAAAAAGAAGGATGGAGTAACAACAATAACCCTGAAGCTAACAAGTAACTTTTGAATTTAACTTTACACGGCTAATAATTCTTTCACATTCCTACATTTATAATTATATGCTAAAAACGTAGTTGTATTAATGACGGATGAATGTGTATAATTATGTTGAAGTGTACATATTTCTTTCCAAACTTTTATTCTATAAACTTTTAAAGTACAAGTTTTGTTGCATATTGATCAAAACAATACATGATTATCTACAGAACTGTACGACTTAGAGAGTATAAGAACACAAGACCTGGTGCAGACCTCAAAGGTCGTTCTCCTTTAGCTCATCAACTAACTGATGAGGAGGTCAAACCTTATCTAACACTTGGTGTGATTGAAAGATCCAAATGGTTACTTCCTCCTCCAACTCCCAAAATATAATTAAGTACCATATGTTTATATATCGCTTAAGGAATGGCCATGCACCCCACATTTTTGTGGACGGTGAATTTGGAAAATTGTATTCTAGTTAATCATTAGATTGCTCAAGTTATTTAGTTTTGTTCTCTTGCAATTTTTTTTCTTTCAGATTGGTCATTTTAAAATTAAGTGAGGTCCTTATAAAAACTTAGATTAGTCAGTATATAAGTCATGCATTTAGGTGTTGATGCACACCATCATAACACCTTTGTCAAAAATAAATAGAAACATATGATTGTTGTAGCTTAAACCTTTTACAAAGATATGAAACAATCAATTTATGGTCTTGTAAATACATGTTAATGGGAAATGTAGTTTTTTGTTTCTTTTTCAATGGAATAAAAGGGTAAATTTGTCTAAATACCTTAAATTATTGAAATTGATATATAACTTTGCTAACATATATCATATGTTTAAAATGTAAAAAAATAAATTATATACTATGGGTTAATTTAGTTAAAATATAAATAAAATATGATGTTAAATATTTGCTTTATTACAAGCACTACAACGAAAATACCATATAGTGACACAATAAGTGTCACTAAAAATTACTTTTACATACACAATAAATGTAATATATGTTGGTATATTGTTAAAAGTGTGGGTATAAGTTATAGTGACACACAAAATATTTTGTTAAATCTCATTCAAAATCAACACTAAAATTCTGTGTGCCTATATGCCAAATAGATATATACCTACATATATTATACTTATAGTGACACTTTTTGTATGTCACTACATGTAACATTTATTATAGTGAAGCCATTATTACATTTATTTTTTGGTCTTTCTACATCAATTCACTTGTCAATATAGATTCAACAATTGTGGAATGTGAGACTTTTCTACATCTATTAGTACATTAACCAATGTAGAAATTGACTACTTTTTACATGAGTTAGTGTCATAATAAATATAGAAAGTAATGTTTTTTAATATATCGTTTATTTTATTTAAATCCCAACAAATAAATTTCAAATTATAAATAAAAAACATTCAATCATATTTATTTATATATAAATTCCAAATATGATCAATAAATAGTAATGAATGTATTAACACATAATTATATGGTAATGTCCCTCCTTAAAAATTCTAAACTACTTTAAACAATTGTGAAGTACCTAAATCCATTGTAAACATATATAAATTTGATCTACAACTCATATCAATAATAAACTTATGTTAAACTACCTTAAAATAATTCTAAGATGGCAAAAGAACTTATTATTAATTTCTAATTTATAAATAGGCCTTGATTGGCAATCACTAAGAATTGCATATTCGTGAAGTGCTCATTCTCTCGAGTCCAAGAAAAGTTATCTTGTTCATATATACTCAAGTTAGATTGAGTGAACCATATTTATTGAAGGATCCATATAACTCTCTGTAACATTAGTGTTAATGAGTATTAAGTGACCTCGAGTGTTTTATAATTAAACTCCATATCCTCATCCTAAGTGAATTAAATAATTGTAAACCCTTAACCTTTGTGTGACAATAAACCTAGAGAGTAGTGGCGAGCCTTAGACCTTTAGTTAGTAGGACAATTTATCTATAAAAAATTTAAAATAATTATTATATATATAAACATAAATATTACATGAAAATAAGGAAAACACTTATTATATAAGAATGGAAATTAAGTTGAAAAGGGACCAAAATATAGGAAAGAAACTAGCTAATAAAAAAAAATAAAAACAATTAAGAAATTAGGATAAAGGGTTCAAACTATAAATTTAGAAGGGGCAACAAACTCAACTTATGACACTTTCATGTATTATCATTAAAGTCAAGGGATGCAAATGCACCTTCTTAACTATATGTAAGTCCGCCACTCAGGAAATAATACCTGGGAAATTAAGTATTTTGTTGTGATCGATAGTTTGTAATGCTTAGGGAGATTGAGAATACTTGGTTTGTACTCTATGAATTGAAATAACAAGAAACACACTAAAGGGGTTGAATGTATGTGTGAGTGATTAGTGCTTGTAGTTAGAAAGTTTTAAAAGATCTATTAGGCAAAAGTTTTTATATCTCAAATCAATTCACCCCTCCCCTCTTGATTTAGTAATCTATTTTAACACTGGTCTCACAAGAAGTGCTTATAATAAGGTTTTAATCACAACTGTTTATTTTTAAAATCTTAATTTAGGGCTTGTTATTAGTTATTCTCATATAATCAAATATTCTCCCTAAAGTATCTCTTTTTATGTGTGTGTGTGTATATATATATATATATATGTATATATTGGAAAAGGATCAAGTTATTCCACTTAATAACTCATGGTCCACATTGAATTTCAATGATTCAACAATTAAATTTAAAGTACTTAAAGAATAGACTTGAAACTATTTTATTCTTCATTATATTAATTCAAATAAGTGTATATTTATTAAAGTATACTATATGTTAATTTAAACTTGTATAACAACGTATTATATATTTTTTAAACTTTGCAAAAATTTATAAAAATATATTCATTAGGAACTTTTAATTTAAAGGTTGGATTATTGAAATTCAATGTAGACCATAAGTTATTGAGTAAAGTAAATTTACCAAGACATAATCTCAAAATAAGTATATCACTTTGGTGATGGTTTTTCACTCTTGGCAAGTGGACAAAGTTTCATTGTAGTAATTTGATATCATCCTCAGGGATTTGGTGATACTAGTAATTTCCTATCTTGTTTGCAGAGAACATGGTTGAAATATTGATTTAAATTTATAATAGAGAAAATAAAAGCAATAGTGAAAAATTAATAGAAAACTTTATATGAGAATGAGATTGAATTCAAATGTACTTTCTAACTCTTTAATCTTCATCAATTAAATACGATTCTAATTCGATTACTTCAATGTTCATTAAATAACTCAACCAGATTCCTCAAAATTGAGTCCTAAGGTGATTAATGCTAAACATGATTCCTCTATGATTTAAGGTTAGCACCTTGCATTAAGAACAACAACTTTAACAAAAGTGGATAACAAAACCAAGTATATTCCTAGAACAAGAGATTGTTAGGTGTATGCTTCAGTTCAGGCTTTCGAAAAAATTTCCCAATAGAGTTCAAAAACCAAAAATCATAAAACGGATGATCAAACCGAATCAAGCATTAAAAGAAGAATCAAACACAAGTAATGGAACTGAATATCATATAGATCTAAGAAGGAATAGAGTTAGTAGTTACAATGAATCCAATTCAAGAGAAACTAGCCACTCATGGTGAGGGCAATAGCAAAAATAAAGAAGAAATTACACAATAGAAGAAGAAGTGAAGACGGGTCCTCATTCCCAAGCAATCCAATCTTCAAATTTGATCTTCTCACTCTCTAGTTCTCCCAAAGTTTCTTCTCTCTATCTGTGTCTTCTTTGTTTTCTCTCTTTTATCCTTTATATATGTTTGGTCCAAAATAAGGGAACGTTGGGATTTTTAACCCAAGGCTGTAGCTCTGGATCCATGGCTGCAACTCCAAAAAGTACTTCAAGATGAAGAAAATTCCAAAGTTGCAACTTTGAAATGGGGATCATAGCTTTGGATGTCTAGATTGTCCAAAATGCTCTATTTCCCAAGGCTCGAGCTCTGGCTTCATGGCTAAAGCTTCAACTTTCTAGAATACTTCTTTTTGGCTCAGGTTTTGTGGTTGCTGCTTTGGCTTTGGAACTATAGTCTTAGACTTCCAACTTCATAAAAATCTACACAAGAGAGAGATATTTTCAATCAAAGAAAACTATACTCATGTAACTTCTTAGATTAATCTCAATTTATATATTTAGGGGGTCAAATACAACCAAAATTAATTACATCTCTCTCAAAAAGAGTGCTAAATTAAAGATAAAAACATGTAATTTAAGCACCTATCACACTTTCCATATTATATATACATACACACATATAGAAAAACCAAGGTGTCAAATTTTAATTTGACATCCAATCTCAATGATTCAATCTACTTAATATAGTAACATGATATATTGTTGACTTTTATTAATACGAATTTATCACAATTTAACCATGCTCAGAATCAAATTGCAAATCTTTATTTGTTAGTCATCTCAAACTTCTTTGTGACATCTCACCATTGTTGATCATTTTTTCATAATTACAACAAATTGAGAGTTTAAGGTAAAGGCTTAAAAATAAGTAACAAAGTACTATTCATTCATTTGATTGCCATTTACTCACTTAAGGCTATTTATTTGATTGATAGGTTATAATTTAGTTTTCTATTTGTCTTTACTTATCTAATTATTTTGAATATGTTGCCTAGAAAACAACCTTATCGTCATCTAAAATGGAAAAGAAATTAGTAGAACATCATTTTGCAATAAAAATATTAAAAACATTAACAATTTAATGATATCATTTTTTTGGTTCACCCAGGATACCAAAAAACTCAAGGTCAATCCTGACCATCATTACCATCATGTGACAAAGATAATGGTGGTAGTGCAGGTTATGATGATGGCAGTGTAGGCGACAATGACAATAGTGACGGTGATGTCATGATGCACCACCATAATCTTCACCATCATTGTAACAACCACCACCATCATCATTATTGCCTCCACTATTACTGACATGACCACTACTACCACCATCATTGTCACCATATGATAATGATGGTGGTGGTGGCAACAGAGGTAATGATTGTGATGACAATCATTTGACAGGGATGTAATGGTCGTTGTAACGATAAAGACAATGGTAGTTGTGAAAGTGGTATGTCAGCAATGATAAAAGTGGTGGTACATGGTGGTGTCAACGACAACAATGACAATGAAAATGGTGGACATTGTTGGGTCAAGGGATTTTAAACACCGGGAGCATCTACACAATAGGTAGTGAGTAAATTATATAAGTGAGTTTGACACCACAACATAACCTAAAACCTTAAAGCATTAGGTGGGTGGGTCTTTCTCACTTATATATTACTCAACATTCCAAACACTAATTAATGTGTCCTTGGATGATCCCACTCTTGGATCTCTTGTCAATTCCATTATTCAAGATCTCACACTTGGATCCATTTACTACCGATTCTATTGGCCAATATACTCATCTGAGTCGGTCACCAATCACTTGGTTGAACCATCAACTCTGATACCACTATTGGGTTGGGGAGTTTTAAACACTAAGGAGCATCCACACAATGGGTAGCGAGTAAATAACATAAGTTTGACATCACAATATAATCTAAATCCTTAAGACATTAGATAAATAAGTCTTTCTCACTTATATATTACTCAATTTGCCCAACTCTAATCGATGTATGACTCATTTCACACTTGAACTCCAACAATCATAATGATATAGGTGATGGGTGGTAGTTATAATGGTGATTTTGATGATAGCAATAATAATGATCTCATAGGGTGTATGATTTTTAGTAGATAAATAAAATTCATCAGATTAAATTTGATTAAATTATTGTGATTCGATGTAAAATTAAAATTTGACGCCTTGGTGTCCTTTATTTTATTTTTTTGGTAATCATAGTATTGGTATGAAGTATTCACCATCGAAAGTAATGATTAATCTTTATCAAGGATTATAACATGCCACTCACAAGGTACTCCTATCCTCTAACACATAACATGATTTATACTAGGTAATCGCATAAGCATAACCTCAACATAACATACTATTATGTAGGACACAATATAACCAAATTAGGAAACCTATATACATTCAATTATAAAAAGAAGGTCCTTGATATAACCAAGTAACATAAAAGTCCCCTTAAGGAGTTACAAATTCTCCCAAAACATGTAAAAAAATATAAGGGAAACTAAACAACTCCTATTTCAATCAACATTATACACCTTCAAAGAAAATCTCTTAATTCAAGGTCATCAAAAGCCTTATCACTACCACTTGCAACTCTCAAACACCTACTTTTGGTCTACTCCTGTATCAAAGACGCAATCATTGTAGTCAAGCACACAAAATAAGGGTGAGCTCAAGATAAAAAGATTCATCATTTCAAGAACACCAATGCACCACATGGAAAGTGTTATGTACCTACAAAAGTTTTTCTTATAGACATGATACATTTATGTAAATTCAAAATTTACTTATACCGACAAATATTTAGTGTATGTAAAACTCAAATATGTACTTACAATTTTTTGTTATAAGTAAAACTTACAAAGTTATTACTATATAACTCACATAATAGACAAATTAGTTATGTGTAATGTGAAAAAGACAATTACCTACAAATTTTATATTTTTTGTGGCAGGAGCTAACAATTTTCTTATAGTAATGATATATAAGCATCATCATGCATGAAAGAAAATATTTCTTTTTAAAGTCTATCAACGGTTTTAAACTCTCATTCTTGGATACATGGACCGAACAATGGTTTATAAGAATGTAGATTTGTTTTGACATCAACAAAAGTACTATTGTATCAACAATGGTCACTTTAATTGCCAAGAATTAGTGCAGATTTCTTTTTGTTATACAAGAATAATTTTTAAAAAAATGATTTTAAAATTGTGAACTAAATTATGAAAGAAATTGTATAAATTAACTATTAATGATCGATATTATTTATAAAATTTCAAATTTATGAATTTCAAATTTTACAAGGACAATAATTCATGTGTTAACAATTAGATAGGTTAGAATTAATCAAACTAGTAATTTAGCAACTTAGTCCGTTAGAGCTTCAAAAGCATTTTGCTGATGCTTTAGGCACGCTCTTCCTATGGGAGCGTAAGTCTTTTGACTTCTTTGTTTGCATTTTATATTTTTGATTAAAAGAAAAAACCTAGAAATTTAGTATGTGTATCACATGTTAAATATTTATTTTTATATAAATAAAATTTAAAGTAAATAAATATATTATATTATAATTAAAAATTATAATAAATAAATATTTTAAACATATAAGTTATATTTTATATCTACAATAAATAATTTATTTTATGATATAATATTTTAATTAATTGATAATATTTTAATAAAAATATATTAAAATTTAATTTAAGAATGAAAAGAAAAGGATAAATTGAAAAGGAGAAGTGGTTAAAAGCATCAAATATATGAGAGTAATAACAATTCTTAAAAACGTTATTGAGTAAGAAAAGGCTTAAAAAAAATTCTTTCAAGATATTTTTTCTATTTTATAGGGTAATTTTTTTTAAAATAAAATAAAATGCATATTACTCAAAAATAAGCCACATAATTCGTTTATAGCTTGAATAAATTGAGAGAATTATTCACCATCACAAGTGAAATTCAGTTTTAATGTATAAATAAATTAAGAACCAAAGTAAAAAAAAATGTATAAATAATTAAACACTAGAGTTAACTTACTAATAAGAGTTTGAATACATGTAAAATAAATAAAGTTTGATTTTCATCGGTGGATCTTTTCTCGTTGATAAAAAAATATAGAGTTTGATTATCAATTATTATACAAAATAAAATTAATAAATTATAAGATTATATATTTTTATTTGAAGAATTATGTAAATAACTTTTGAAGAAATTTGTGGAGTACCCTTATCCTCTTGTGTCTATGTCTACTATAACGACCCGTTATGGCCGTCACACTGCGGAACAACACAACACACTACTGAAATATATACTAAAATAGTATAATAAAAATATTTACAACACAAGTTGCTAAGCAAGCAACCAAAAAAAAAATTCAATTATACACAACCAAATATGTTACTATAAGGTAGCCTACAAAAGAAACATTCACTCCAAACATCTTATGTTGCCTCTAGCAGTTATCTCCCAGCCTATCCCTAGCCTGCTCCCATATATCGTATGATCATCGCAGTCCAAACCACATAAAAACATGCAAGGGTAAGCTAGAAAAAATAAATAACTCATAATAATAGTCACCATATTCAACACAACAACAAGCAACACATGTATTACATACCTCTCAACAACACATATATTTAAAAGCAACTTACAACATTGGTAATCTAACAACACTATCATCATTATCATACTTGTTCAACATACAATGCACAACAAATAAACAACACATATATAGGAAAATAACTTACAACACTAGCAACTTAACATCACTATCATCATCAAATAGTTCAACACACAACACATGCAACTTAGCATCACTGTCATCATTTTCATCAACTTGTTCAACATACAATACATAATACTAAAACAACATATGAATATAAAAGCAACTTGCAACACAATGTCACTGTCAACAATAACAGCTTATTCATCATGCAACACACAACACATAAACAACATACATCTCAACAACACCTTCACAACACGTCAACACATACAATTGATCATATCATCACAATATCGACTCATCAACACATATGCGTCATCATGCATTTTAACTCAGAGATCTCCTACAATACAAGGTGAGTAGTCTAAGTGGCTAGGTCCTAGTAAATCGACAACACAGAACCTTTTTGGGCTTGCTAGGTAAACAACAAATTTGGATAAAAATCCACAACACGATAACAATTTCTCAGACTTTGCCTCTTAAACAAGGAAGTATAGTACTATGTCCGGATAGGACAACTGGGTTTAGGCCTACCGCAACATTAGCTAGCTCAACTAAGCCATATATGGGATTAGCCTACAGACTTTACTCGAATTGGCCGCTTATAATCGGTATAGCTCGACTTGACCCCTATACCGTGGCCACTTCATACATGTGTGCCTCGACCTTGTCCATACACGGGACCAACTAAGTCCTAGAGGAGAACAACACATCATCCACTCTAAAGGACAACTTCCTAAGGAGGGTTTTTCAACAAATTGGCTCTCAGAGCACAACAACATTCTCAATCCATACAATGGGATGAACAACTTCAGAAACATCTCCCCTAGTCCTAGTGATCAACAATTCATTATCACAACACAACAACACAATTATCATCTCATCAGCTCAACTATAAACTTATTTTAACTTTAAACAACACATTTATCATCTCATCATCTCAATTATCCACTTATTTCAACTTTAAACAACATAGTCAACTCAACAACTTAATAGTTCAACTCACAATTTACAAGTCAACCATCATAAAGTAATATCTTTTCAACACATAGTACAACATACAACTTTATAACAACATATAACTCTCATCTAACAACTTAGTAACATAGTCTACTAATAACTTTTGTATAAATCTCAACACATCCACACACTTCACATCATGCTTCTCATAACTCACAACATTATCATCATGTTCTTCACAACTCTTAAATATACCATCTCATCACATTTCACAACATATAAATAGTCAACACATAACATAAATAAACTTTAACAACATACCACATATTCAATAGATTTTTATTTAGCATAATAACTCACTCAACATATAACTCTTCAACTCATTTAGCACCTCTACACAACTACACAACTTCACAGCTCAACTACAACATGCATCTCACATCTCACTACTAAGTATCCTCATCATGCTACACAACATCATCTTTCAACACAAAACACTTCAACCCATGCTATGCCATCATCTCTAACCACTTACAACATTCAATATTTTATCACCTATTATCAACACACAACATTTTCATCACATAATACAACTCATACTATATGTTCACAACTCATCTATCATGCCAACTTACACATACAAACAACATAAAACAACCTAAGCACTCAAAATAACTTTCAACTTAACCAAATCACTTATTGTGAAATGGAAACCTTCACATAAAACAACATATATGAATTTATAATACTCCTATCAGTTTCATCCATATCTCATATGAAAGATAAGAAGATTTTCTACAACTCTCATGAAGACATCTAGTCCTAATTCCATCATTTACCTTGTTAAAAATTTTAAAAACCGCAACAGCTATAACCAATGTTGACAGCTTAACCCCTGTTCACTAAAATAGCCATATCTAGAGTTATACTACTCCTATCATGCTCATCCTTATCTCATATGAAAGATAAGAAGATTTCCTACAACTCTTATGAGACATCTAGTCCTAACTCAATCATATACTTTGTTAAAAATTTTAAAAACCGCAACAACTACAATCAATGCTGACAGCTTGACCCCTATTCACTAAAACAAACATATATGGAGTTTCAGACCTCCTTTTTGGGTGATTCCAGTGCCATTGAAAAACTAACATCCAAGGCTACAACTTTTATGAAGACCTTAAGACCAAATGCAGTCCTCTAGCCCTAGAAATCCAGCGTTCAATTCAGCACTCTAGATTAAACTTTCTGCCCTTCCATGGCTTCCTACATGTTTTTCACCCAAAACCCATCAAAACTTAGATCCGAAGGGACCCAACACCTGCACTTGCAAGAAGACAATCCTACCATCAACATGCAACTCATAAAACATCACAAACCCCACATGCAACAAGAATCCGACCCAAACCATCACATTCTTCAAACAACTCAAAACCCCTCTTTCTAATTCTACACACTCCAAAAATCAACAAATTCTAGCTTCCCTTATCTCGGAGGGAGAAAAATTCCGATTCCGAGCTCCCAGGAAAGAGAAGAAGAAGAAAAGAAATGAAATTACTTTGGAGAGGAAGACTAGCCTTACTGCTTTCCTTGATTCTCAATAGCTCCACCTTCCAAATCAAACACCAACACCTAGGTTTCAGCCAAGAAAAGGAATGAGAATAGAGTAATGGAAGGAAGAAAGGGAAAAATGAGAAAGAGAGGGTTTGTGGGTGCGGGTCTTTCATCTGTTACATACCTCTTGTCTAAACACTTATTCAATGATTTTTTAAAAAAATTTGTAATGATTTTTGTTTAAGTGAAAGAAGGAAAAATTAAAATCTTGCTTTCCTGTAACTTCAAATCTTTGATTTATTATTATTTATTCAACACAGTTTAATTAAATATAATGCGTGAAAAAAAAAAGCCACAAATTAAAGAAAACTCATAAAATTTGCATAAACGGATTATAACAACATTACGTAGGAATTAGCAAATGAATTTCTTTATTCTCACTTATTTAAATGTTTAAGATAGTAAATAGGGGATAACACCACATAACATGTTGACAAATCTTATATCAAGTACCATGATCTATTATGATTAGTTAAAATTTAATAATGTTCATTTTAACCTAAAATTTTATTTTTTGATCAGAAGACTATAAAAAATTTATCAGAAAAATTGAGATTTATCTACCAAAAGGAATGAAAGGCTAAATTAAATATGATTTAAGATGCTTTCAATTGCGAAACCTCCTTTTATCTATTTAATATAAGCATTGCTACAGTCTCAAAAAACAGAGGCTAAAAACACTCATAATGATTAAAAAATATTATTTTTTAATAAATTTATTATAAAATAATTATTTTATAATAAATTTATTAAAAAATAATTTTTTAATTTTTCGGCCACATTTTCCATTTAATATTTATTGACATGGACAAGAAAAGCACAATGATGAGAGACAAAAGAAAGTGAAATCTAACAGATTTTAAAATACCAGCTGATAAGCTTAAGTAAAGTTCTCTTTCTCGACAAAAGCAACTTTATTAGAACATATATCTAATCCAAAGAGAAACATGGGACCCATTCGTGCTCCATATCTTTTAGGGTTTTGTTTTTATTATATATATTGCTCTTGTATCCTTTCTTATATGACCATGTTTTTTGATCCATTTTTATATGACCAGCTTATATCTACTATTTGTTTCATTATTGTTACGATTCTTAATTAGATATTAATCCTTTCAAAATAAAAAAAATATTACCCTTAATTAAATATTAGACTTTGACCTTTGAGTTAAAAATAAAGTTCCAACTAAAATATCATATTACTTATAAAATTGACCTGCCCAATAAGAGGAGAATTAATTAGGTGTATAAAAAAAAACACTCAATACTGGTTATATAAAAAAAATTATTAAATTTTTTTTGAGTCCATTTATTGTAAAAGAATCTATTAAAACGCTTTTTAATAAAAAGTATTTATTGAAACTTTAGTAATATTTTAGTAATTTTTTAATAATCAAAAGTAAGAATTTGTTTTTTTTAATATAAGCAACTTTGAGTAACTAAAAAAAAACCACTAGAGAGATGAAATTAAAAAAAACGCTTTTTATAATGTAACCAAACACAAAATAGTTTCTATAATATATATATATATATATATATATATATATATATATTACATCACTCGTTTTAAAATTACTTTTTTAAGCCTAAATAATCAGAGTATCTATCTCTTTTAATAAATTATTTTCTATAAACGTAACTAATAATTGAATTTTGATAAAAAAAATATATTTAAGATATTTAGTTATCTTCAAATTAATTTCATATTTCAAACTTGAATAATATGCATGTGATAGGGGTGTAGCAAAGTGAACGAGTGTCCACTGGCTAATCTGTTAGTCCGTCAAAAAATGGTGGATTAGAATAAACATTTCAGTCCATTTTTTTAGAATTTGTCAGTTTATTGAGCCAAATTGTTGGACTTGATTAGTCTGTTAGTTTGTCTAATAAAATTTTATTTTGTAACTTATAGTATAGTATGTCACTTTATATTATAATATAGTTATTATTGATGATTATTAATACTTGTCTTGTAATTCTAAATATTATTATAATTTTATGTTGTTGAAAAATATTAGCAATATTATTGATTGAAAAAGAAAAAGATTTTCAATAATTTATAATTTATTATTTGTTTTGTAGTATTAAAATTGAAGGACAAATTTATGTCATGAATCATTTGATTAAATTTATCAATTATTATAAAATTAAAATTACATTTATCAATTTTAATTAGTAATAAAATAAAAATATTTTTTTAAAAAAAAATTGACAGGATGGAGATAGGTCGATCCATTAACACACCAACCTGCCTCTTACATGAAATGAGGCCGTTGCAAAGCGGGCCAAAACGACCTGAACATGATCCGTTTTACTACCCAGCATGTGATTATGTTTTTTTTTTTTATTCGTCTCTGGAATATCCATAGCAGTGACTAATCTCCTCGCTAGGTTGGAGGCACCTCAAAGGGTGGGATAGCTAGCCCCAAAATTTAACGCGGCTGTATACACAAGGCAGGATTCGAACCCTTGACCTTGCTTAAGGGTGGATCAACCCCTACCGCTGAACCACACGCTTGGAGTTCAGCATGTGATTATGTTAATAGCTTGAGCATGAGCAGTTCATAGCCATTGATTCGTCATATCAATCATATACACTGCACGTACAGCAAAGCATGAAAACTGACCAGCTGGCCATGCCTTACACCAGAACTAGGCCTACAAATGATCCATTTAAGGGACATAAACTTCATCAAGCAAAGTACAATAATACCGGTCAACAAAGGGAAAGAGAAGGTAAGAATGCCTATAATAATGACACTTTTCCTTCTTAAAATTTTCCATACAAACAATTTCATAGATTTAATTACTTTTATATGTATTATCATGGTAAAAAAAAATTACATTATTGTGAATCAATTACAATAAGTTGATGATTAAAGTAGTGTTAAGCACTTTGTACTCATGTATTAAGAAAATTTATTAAACAAAAAATTACTTATTCGATCTTTATTATTGTAATAATTGTCATAGTATCGTAAGTGATAATTGACAAATATGTATGTATATTTTATTCAATTTAGGTAATTATTAATATATATTATATTTCTAAATCTTTTTATCACAAAATACTTAATCAAGAGATAATTTTATTTAGAATTTAATTGCTCAAATATTAGGTACTTTTATATTTTTCTTTGTTGAAATATCACAAGGAGAAAATGATTTGGAACCTACTAGTCTTAAAAGGAACCATCGCTCTAAGTTACATACAATCGTCACTTCAAACTATAAAAATTCGCTTAGAGCTACTAGAAATTTACTGAGTGAATCAAGACAAAGAACACCATTGGAAGATTACACCAACTCACTTATCTTCCACCAACTCACTTAGAGGGAGTAACATGAACACTCAGAGCGAATACAATTTGCTCAAAGCTATCACAAATTCGTTCTAAGCAAGTCAAGGAAGAGAGCAATCTTGGAAGAATACATATGGTCACTTAGAGCGATCGAGCTACAAGAACGCTCTGAGCGAGAAGAATTCATTCAAAGCTACCACAAATTCGCTTTGATAGAATGAAGGTAGAGAACACCCCCTAAACGAACTTACATGGTCGCTTAGAGCAAATTATATAGGCGCTTTGAAGGATTGGATCAGACTCAAAAGCACATCACAAATTATTATAAATTTAGGGTTTTTAGACGTCTTTAATTTTTCCAATAGATAAAAAATTTCTGAGCATAATTCTAGAGAGATTATGGAGAGTTTATGTGAGATCAATCTTGTAATTTTAGATCACTCAAGGGTCTCTTTATTATTGTGTATTCCTTAGTCATGAGTGACAAGTTCTTTATTGTTGGAGATTGAGGTAGTTACTTGAACTATATAATTTTCTGGGTGATTGACCATACTAGGGCACTTTTAAAAATATTTTACCAAAATGGGACTGTTTTGTAACAAATTACGCCTTTGGGGTAGTTTACAACAGTGTCGCTATGAGACACGTGGCATTTTTGTAACTCCAGGAAAGTCATGAAAGCCATATTGATACAGTCACTACAGCCTATAGCGACACAAAACAACTTGAATGAAGTCGTTATAGCCTATAGCGCCACTTATTTAAAAATTAAAAAACATAAAAAAACAAAAAATATATATATACAAAATAAAGAAAAAACAGAAAAGATAAATATATAAATATAGATTTATATGAATTTCATAAAATAAATTAAAATGTGGAAAAAAATAATTTAGTTAATAATTTAAAAAAAAACGTCAAAAATAGTGGCGCTATGGCCTATAGCGACACTGTGTATAGTGTATAATAAAAAATGAAAAAAATAAATTTTTTCTAGGGACAAAATTTATTTAAAAATTGGAAATAATAAAAAATACAAAAAAATGAATTAAAAAATAATTTTTTTAAAAAAAACTAGTACAGTAAATCTTGAGAAAAGAAAGACCCAATAACCCAAAAAAACGAAAAATTTTGGAAAAAAAAAAAAGGTGATGTCGCTATGGGCTATAACGACAAAAAGTCGCTATGACCCATAGCGACATCAGCCTTTTTCTTTTTAGTTTTTCATTTTTTTCTAACTCAGTTTTTTTTTTTCAAAATGTTTGTTTTTTTTGTTATTGGGTAATTTTTTTCTCCAGATTTATTTTACCAGTTTTATTTTAAATTTATTTTGTAATTCATTTTTTTTGTATTTTTCTACATTTTTTCTCTTCACTTTTTTGTGTGTGCGTTTTTTGTTTATATTTCTTTCCTCAGTTTTATTTTTTCGTGTGCTTTTTTTTTTATACTAGTTTATTAAAAATAGGCTTGGCATTTTTTTTTATTTTATTTTAATTACTTATTTTTTCCCCAGTTTTTTTAAAATTAACATATAAAGATATAAATTTAATTTAATTTTTTAATTTGTGTAATTTTAATTAAAAATATAAAAACGAAAATTTTAAAGTAAAACGTAAATATTTGAAGAAAAAAATATACAAAAGGTGTCGCGACACCCAATTTTCCTTTTTTTAATTTCTTTTTTTTTAATTTCTTATTTTTTGCCCAGTTTTTTTGCCCAGTTTTTTTGCCACGTGTCATAGGTGTCGCTATGGACCATAGCGACACCGTTATAAACAGCCCCAAAGGTGTAATTAGTTACAAAACAGCCCCATTTGCGTAAATTATTTTGAAAACAGCCCTACTATGGTCAAATTCTAATTTTCTCCTTGTTTTCATTCAATAAAGTATTTATTCAGTTAATCATTTTACTCTCATAATTAATACTTGTTATGGCTTAATTAATCTCTTTATGATCTTATAAGTTTTAAACAAAGTTGGAAAACCCTTTTCAAAATTATGACCTAACTAAAACATTGATAACATTTATTATCAAGAAATTAGAATAAATTTCATTAGTCAACTTTTCCTCTTTGATCTTATTATAAGATTATTTAACAAGAATTATCAAGGAATTGATATTTTTCTTAAACAATCTAAAATTTCTAATCTAATGAATTAGGATTTAAATATAATTGTGGGATATCAAATTAACTACATAATTATAATGTTGAATGAAAAATAATGAGATTTTGCATAAGAATAGTTAGTGAATCAATCTTCGATTGTTCTTATTATAAATTTAATTTCTCATTAAATTACCTATTTAATACAAAATTATATTAAATAATTATAAACTCTAACTCCACTGGATTCGATATTTGAATTTTTGTTCTTTTTACTATGATGACAATTGGTATACTTTGTCAAATGTATATTAATGAGTAAAATTAATTTCTAATTTAGTGGGTTAGAATACCTTTGAAATTACAAAAGAAAAATCACAATAAATATATATAATTTTTAATGATTATTATCAACGTCGATAAACTATGTATGTATGTACGATAATTTATCTTTGATTAATAGTGTGAAATCTCTTTACACTATTATCTGGTGTATAAACTACTTATTTTAATTTCAATTTTACATGCTATTTTGCTGTATGTTTTGCCTTCCTAACTACTCTTTAGCCAAATCAATGCCTATGGATTTTTAGTCATTTTTCTTTGTACTTTTAGTTTGTTTATCTATCATCAACTATTTCAATTATGAAAAATGTTAACAAAACATTTTTCATTTCACCTTTTTAAGCACATTTTTGTATTGACTAAAATTATTAATAACTACAAATTTGTGAGTTTCATTAGTATTTAATGATGCATTAATAATTTGTATCGACAATCTTTTTGCAGCTATATAGTGATATTATATATATACATGTTGGCATAGATGGTTGAGCTTACGAACAAGATTGTATAAACAATTTGTGTGACGATCATTGAGTATCTTAAGAGATGTAATAACATATTCCTTAAAGACTTATATGCAGTATATCTGCACAAACCTCCCATCATACAACATAGGTTTCCCAAAAATAGAACTATAAAGCTTTAATAGCCAAGAACCTAGAAGATAAGGAGAAAAGAGAACTTTGAGACATTGAGATAAAGGCTTCAATTTATAGGTAAAGGACCTCGAGTGACTCCCCAAAACTGATCAAAAATGAAGGGGGAAAAATCTTGGTAATATGGTCGTTTGATGGTTCAGTCAAATAGGATAAGATTTTTTTTAATTGCAATAGGATAATATATATCGAATAACTGACCCTTCTGTTCACAAACCAAAATTCGAAAATAAGATCACTTGGTCAAAAACGGTTTTAAATAATAATAATTCGAGAATTCAATAATGATGAATTCAAAGGAAGAAAATGCACAAGAGTAAATCAGCATATGTGCACTATGACAGCTCCACGAACACGAAGTCTATCTTCATGTGCACAAGCCCATACTCATTGTCTGTCCCTTGACAAGTGTTATAAGCACTTTAGTATTTAAACACATATACAGATATATATACTCTACTTGTTTCAAGCAACTAATGTGATACACTCTTTTGAAATACCTCTTATATTAACAACAATATCTGCACTAAAATAACCTAAAATATTATACTCACTAGACTTATACACTAATTTATCATAAATAGTATTGTTTTTAAATGAGTAACGTTAAACATACAATAATTCATATAATAATTTTTAGAATATCATTTTTTATATTTATCTTTGTCTATTGTTAATAAGTATATAAATGATGCAATAAAAAAATAGAAGAAAAAAAAAGAGACAATGTTATATAATTTAATATACAAACATCATTTCTCCTCTTAAATTTACATACATGGAACTCATGATTAACACCACATAGAAGCCACATGACGAGAACTTTGGCCAGAAAAGAAAACCAAAAGCTCAAAAGCAAGGCATGACCCATGATTACTGAGGAAAAGCATGTAGATTGTTATGAGATCCATCTTTCTTTTTGTCACTATTTGTTTGCCCTTTTGCAGAGTGAATATCCATGTGATGTGGATTAGGGTTTGTTTTGGTTTTGGTCATCATGCAAGTGAAGTAACCTTTCCCAGTTAAAAAAAAACAACACAATACCACCAAATCCCACTACGGCGAACTTTTGACGAATTTCCCTCGTCCCATCTTTTCTAAATTCATTATTTTGTTTGGTCAGTTTTCATCAACACCACCATTCTAAACAAATCAAAACCACTCCAATGTCATATACTGCAGGCTACGGGCATGAACCGAAAGGGACATTAGATAGGGGTACTTAGTTTATTGTTTTTTCTCCTTTTCACATTACCATAGTGGCATAAACTAATTTTTAATTTAGTATGGACAATAACGTGGTCTTTTATGATTCTTTATCATCTCATGCATTCCATACATGTTTTCTGGATGTGGGGGAAAAGCATGATGTTACATTTGAAACTTAAAAGAAAAAGTTGGGGAAAAAGAAAAGGTGGTGGATGATATATACATATATCATAAAATGGAAGAAAAGGAAGTTTCAACTTGCCAATTAAATAATTAATTCAACATTATAAACTAACCGTATGTTTAAACTTAAGGGTATGAATTCATCAAAAAAAAAAAAACCTTAAGGATACGAATCAAGCTTAAATCTTAAATCAATTGTGATCTATATTCTATTTAGTGTGTAAGATTTTGGGTTTGACTCATTATAATCAAATTGAAAAATTTTCTCACCTTTGTGTCTTACCAAATATAGCGAGTTCTAAACAAAGCATATTGAAGAATAATAAAAATAAAATTATAATTATAATATGTATAATGTGTAAGATAAATATTTGTTTTATATAACTAAAGTTTATAATAAATAAATATTTTTAAATACATAAATTATATTATAACTAAAATTCGTAAGAAATAAATATTCTAACAAAAAAATTATATATTATATTTATAATAAATAATTTATATAAAAATTATATTTAACCATTGATAATTTTAATATATATATATATATATATATATATATTAAAATTTAATTTAGAAATAAAAATAATAATAAATTGAAAGAGATAAAAAGTTTTTAAAAAAATCCCAAAATATATAGTTTCTTCTTAAAAAAAGAAAAAAACCTCTAATTAAATACAGTTAGACTGATTCTATTTTCCTCTTGACTACTTTTATCATTTTTTACATCACAATTTCTTTTGTCACACTAACATTAAATCGGCAATTCAAATATGTCACATCAACATATTAATATCATATTAATAATCCATATAATATCACATATTTTGTAATCAGTTAACTAATGGATGGATCAAAGTTGCATAATAAAAGTCGGAAAAAGTATAATTTAACTAATAATTTTTTATTAGGATTTTTAATATACAATAAAATAAAACTATTATATTTATACAATTATGAAATTATATTTTTGTAATAAAATTTAAAAATAAAAATATGATTATTGTAGTGATTGTTTTTAACCATCATTATATTATAATTATTAATTTTTATTATAATTTATAAAATTTAATATTTGAATGTAAATAGTAGCAATTCACAATTTTCGCTGCGTCAATCAATAAGTATGCAAGTTTGTCAATTGAGGGAATCTACTTCATTTAGTTGAGCAATCAATAAGTATGCAATTTGTCAATTAAGGGGAAACTACTTCAGTTAGTTGGCCAAACTATGTGAGTTCTTATCAACTCCTTTAACACATATCCCAATTTGTGAAATGACCACTCTACCAAAATTTGTGAAATGATACATGTCTCAATTTGCTAACGGTGTTAGAAAAAAATAATATCAACTCGATTATGAAGATGAACAGTGAAATTAAAATTTAATACTAAAAGAATTAAATTAAATAAATTATTAAAAAAGTCAACCTGTTAAATAATCCTTTAAATACTATCATAATAGAATCAACAGGCTCGATGAATAAAAAAAAAGTTATTATATGTCGACTACAAAAGCCAAACCACACACACATATATATATATATATATATATATATATATATATTTTTTTTTTTTTTTTTTTTTTTTTTTTTTTTTTTGTAACAAGCTAACATACTAAACTTAAATTGCAAGATTTTAAATAAGTCAGACAAAATTTAAACTCAGTCTAACTTAACTTTTTCCATCTTTATCTTAAGAAGTCACTACGTGATGAATTATTAGAACATTAAAAAAATGTCTCTAACATCCAGCAAATGTTTATCATCATATCATGGGAATGCTTTTTAGACTTCTTGGCCTTCTAGAATTGTTGTTTCTTCTTGGATTTATTCTTTAGCCTTTTAGGATCTTAACAAGCCTTTGAAACACATTAACACCATAAGTTTAACTTTAATGTGATTATTAATCTCAAACCAATTTTATATGAAATAATCTAATTAAAATATCACATCATTAACAATAAAATCAAAATCTGTAAAAAAAATCGAGAAGCAACAAGCCAAGTGATGTTTATAGTTAATCATGTCCAAATGCAAATTTTAAGTTAGCAAGAGGGTATTTCACTTTGAAGAGTAAAAATTATTAATTTCATCATATAAAGGGAGATTTATAATACCAAAACATATTAATTAGTTCAATCTTTTACCAAATCAAATTAATTCTATATATCTATAAAACATTCATCATCAAATAATGATTAATGTGGTAGGGAGAGTATGTAACACGGTATGTTTTAGATGTTTTATTTAATTATATGTTTAAATATGATTATTTGTTGATTTGTTGTTATTTTGTTATTTTAGAATTTTAGTGTTAAAAGATTTTTAAGCACTACAAGAAAAATGTAAATTTTCGACGGAATTTTTCGTCAGAAATTTTCCATCGGAAATTTCCGACGGAAATATAAATCCAATTTCCGACGGAAAAATAAATCCGTCGGAAAAATTTCTGCCGAAAAATTTCCGACGGAATATTCCGTCAGAAATTTTTGACAGAATTATTCCGTCAGAAATTTCCGATGAAATTTTCTGTCGGAAATCTTATTTTTAATTTATATTTTTAATTTCTTTTTTTAATTTCTTATTTTTAATTTATTATTTTTAATTTCTTATATATATTTGTAGTATTAAAAATTTTATATATCTTTTAAAGGTATAAATATATATTATAATTATTTATTACAAGTTTTTTATATCTACGATTAGTATTAAAGATGAAAATAAATTAGGTTATACTATATTTTATTATAATTTACTTGGTTTGAACCTAACTTTCTTTAAAAATATATATTTTAAGTGTGACTTATTTATCTATCATAGATAATTTTTAAATATTTGGGTAGAACTACAATCATATAGACTTATTTTATAATAATTTAACACTATTAAAAATATAAAAATCTATATGTTAAATTTATAAAAATAAATTTTAATTTATTTATGATATAAATATGTTTTTAATATATAATATATACTTTTAGATGATAATTTATTTTAAAATATATCTTATAATAACAATTCTAAATGGAATATAAATCTTATGATTTTTCTTATTTTGATTTTTTTAATCAATGTATACAATTTTATTATTTTGATTTTTTTAATCAACGTATACAATAAATAAAAAATACAAAAGAAAAACATGCATGCTACAAATTTTATTTTATCAAAAAATTATTTGTTTTAATATATTACATTATATATGTGAATATTAAGACATATATATATATATATATATACATATATATATTATAATTAAACTTTTTTTAAAAATTAATTCATTATTAAGAAATTTTTTTTATCACATGAGAATTAATTTCCTTCAAAAATTTGACAGATATCAAATAAATAAACATTTTTTCTGAATCTATATATTTATTTTATTAGAATATAATTTTTATTTTTAAAATATATTATTTTTTTAGATAAAAAATTATGTATATGTCAAATAGTAGTGAGGGCAAGTGCCTCACTATTCCAAACGTGCAGCTGTCGCTGTATATATATGTATGTGTGTGTATATATATATATATATATATATATATATATATATATATATATATATATAATATAAGGGGTTATAATTATACCGGTGTAACTTTTACTAAGTATTATGCCGCTCTATAACTTTATATTAAATGTGAATTTTGTAAATCCAACCGTTAAATTGAAAGTTCATATCACTTTATACGTGTATATCAAATTTTGTTAAAATTGAACAACAACTGGAAGATAATCCAAGTGTTCATATTTTAGTGTATTTTGAAATGAATATATTACATCAATTTTGTTTTATAAAAATGAAGTATCAAATCATCTTGGATTAATATAAAGTTTTGTATATATAATCTATAAGAGATATGAACTTTCAATCTAACAGTTGGATTTACCAAATTCACATTTAATATAAAGTTATTGATGTAACGACCCGACTGGTCACTACGCCCGGCATAGCACACTAGAAACACCAGACAGATAGAACAAGTATATGAATATAGGATCTAGAATATATAGATATACAAGGTTCCAGTTTGACTAGAGTTAAAGTGTACTAAAGAAAAATACAACCAAATGCTACTATCCCACGTAGCCACAAGCAAAACAACATCGCCAAGCAAAACAGCTGCAAGGTCCACCAACCTCACCACAAGACGCACATCTATTCCTGCCCTGCTCCCATACATAGTATGATCATCGCAGTCCAAAAACATGGAAAACAACAAAAGGGTAAACTAGTGAAATTAAAATTCAGCATACAATTATATAAATGTCAATATAAATAACAACAGATACAGTCATCAGCACACTTGTACAGCTTATACCACTCAACAATATCAGCACCGCAATGCGGCAATATCAACACTGCTTAGCAGCAACAACAGCACCGCAAAGCGGCAACAACAGCACCGCCTTAACGGTTAGAATCAGCACCACATGTGTGGCTAACAACAGCACCGACTTAGCGGCTATAATATCACCTAACCCAGCATATCTCAGCACAGTACAGCACAGCACAGCACAGCAATTCAACAAAATTATTACTTTCTACAATTCAGCCCAACGGTCTATAATTCCGCTATACTATATAATTTCTCTTATTAATCCATTGATTCCAGCTCAACAATACACCTCTAATACAACTAACATATTTATCTCAGCTTAATCCCCTAATCATCACAACATATTCATCAAATTCGCTTGGTTCAGCATATAACATCATTGATTAACAATTTCGGCACAACTCAACAGTCAACATCCTATAGATCATCATCTCCTTGCGCGCCCGACGCACTCGAGGTTGCGCCCAGCGCGACTCAACCCGAGAGCACCAAGGCTCTCCCGCGCCTGGCGCAATTCCAAATTGCGCTTAGCGCCTGTCTGGCAGAGACTCAAGGAGTCTCGTGCGCCCAGCGGAGCCTAACCCGCGCCCAGCGTGGGGAAGGCAGAGACCTACCAGGGTCTCGCGCCCAGCGCAATTCACAATTGCGCCCGGCGTGCCCTTGGCAGAGACTCCCAAGGAGCCTCCGCGCCCAGCGAGTCCAAAAGTGCGCCTAGCGCAGTCCAAGTATCCCAAAAACATGTTACTCTTGATATCGCGCCCAGCGCAGCTCGAGTCACGCCCGGCGCGGGCCAACCAGAGACCCCCATTTGCAAGCTCGCCCAGCGCACACAGCCTTGCGCCCGGCGGGCTTGCCTAAACAGAGTCTCCTGGTGGTCGCGCGCCCGGCGCGAAGAACAGCGCCCAGCGCGAACTCATCAGTAACTTCCCCAAGTTCAAAAAATTGCTCAAAACCTGCAAATCTTAACAGCAAACAAGCATGCAATCCAGCCAAAATGTCACATTCTCATCAAACATCAAGAAAAATACCTCATTTTCCACATGCAACCACAATCCAAGAATTTCCTCAAAATTTCTCAAAAATCCCGAAAACCCCAAAATCTTAACTTTAGAAGTTCTCAACCAAAATCATCAGTTCTCAGCCGGTTAAATGAGTCCCCAGACCCCCTTTTAACCAAACCACAGCATAAAACTAACTTCCCTTACCTTGAATCCAGAAATTGGAGCTTAGGGACAAGAAGAACGGAAGAGAGGGACGAAAGAGAGCTTGAACGATCACGGAAGAACAAGAGAGAGAGAACTCCGAAAATTTGCTAGCCTTGGTCTACTCTGGATCAGCACCTTCAAATCCCAAAGAAACGAAATCAACAAATCAGCCAAGTGAGTAGAGAATATTGGGGAAAAAGAGAAAGGAAGATGGAGTGAGAAGAAGAGAGTGAAGGTTGAGAGCAAAAAGAGTTTTCCGTACGGGGTCTCACAACCTCCCCAATAACAAGAGTTTTCGTCCCCGAAAACAGACTTACTTGGGAAAAGAAAAGGATACCGCTCTCGGCACTGCTGCTCAACTTCCCAAGTAGCCTCACCAGTAGCTGCATCCCATAGTACCTTCACCAGAAGAATGGACTTGCCTCTCAACTCTTTCAGCTTATGATCAACCATAGCTACTGGCAACTTCTCATACGTCAAATTTTCTTTCACCTGTACATCATCTAGCTCCACCACATGGCTCGGGTCATGGACGTACTTCCTCAGCTGGGAGACATGGAACACATCGTGCAGGTTTGAAAGGGACGGTGGCAAAGCCAACCGATAAGCAACTGGACCCACACCCTGTATTATCTGATAGGGACCCACGAATCTTGGTGTTAACTTCCGAGCCTTCAGCGCTCTACCCACACCAGAAGTCGGAGTCACCTTCAAAAACACATGTTCCCCCTCAGCAAACTCCAAAGGCTTACGCCTTTTGTCAGCATATGATTTCTGCCTACTCTGGGCAGTCCGTATTTTCTCCTGAATCATCTTCACCTTCTCAGTAGTCTGTAGGATCAACTCCGGTCCCACAACCACTGACTCACCATCCTGATACCAGCACAGAGGAGTCCTACATCTCTTGCCATATAAAGCTTCAAACGGCACCATCCCAATACTAGCATGGAAACTGTTGTTGTAAGTAAACTCCACAAGCGGTAATACTTCCTCCCAACTACCCAAGTGATCTAACATACAAGCCCTCAGCAGATCCTCTAAGGACTGGATTGTCCTCTCCGACTGACCATCCGTCTGCGGATGATAAGCAGAACTCAACTTCAGCTTTGTGCCTAAAGCTTGGTGTAGACTCTGCCAGAATCTGGAAGTGAACCTCGGATCTCGGTCGGAAATAATACTGGAAGGCACCCCGTGCAACCGTACTATCTCCCTCACATACAACTGTGTCAGCTTCTCTAAGGACCACTTCATGTTGACAGGCAAGAAATGCGCACACTTGGTCAACCGATTAACAATTACCCAGATAGCATCACTATTCCTAGCGGACCTAGGCAACCCCACAATGAAATCCATAGTAATGCTATCTCACTTCCATTCCGGAATTTCCATCAGCTGCATTAACCCACTCGGCTTCTGATGCTCAACCTTTGCCTTCTGACAGGTCAAACAGATCGCCACATACTCAGCTATCTCCCTCTTCATACCAGACCACCAGAAAGTCTTCTTGAGGTCTTGGTACATCTTAGTCATACCTGGGTGTATGCTAAGTCTACTTTTGTGGCCCTCCTCCAGCACAGCTCTCTTCAGCTCAGCATCCTGAGGTAGGCAAATCCTGCCCCTAAACCTCAAGATCCCATCTTCTCCCAGCTCAAAACCAGCAGCTTTCTCGGTGCCCAATAAACCAAGAAGTCTCACCAATTCCTCATCCTGCAACTGCTTGAGTCCAACCTGCCTCAAGAACTCATTAGTTATGGTAACTGCCCCACAACTAATGTGATCCTGAGCTAACTTCACACAGAGATTCAAATCTCTGAACTTCTCAACCAGCTCCAGCTCCCTCACCATCATGTTCGACATGTGGATGGATTTCCTACTTAGTGCATCTGCCACCACATTGGCCTTGCCCGGATGATACATCAACTAAAAATCATAATCCTTCAGAAACTCCATCCACCGCCTCTGCCTCATGTTCAGCTCTTTCTGATCAAATAAGTACTTCAGACTATTGTGATCACTAAAAACGTTGAACCGAGCACCATATAAATAATGCCTCCAAATTTTCAAGGCAAACACCACAGCTGCTAACTCTAAGTCATGAGTGGGATAGTTCCTCTCATGAATCTTCAGTTGCCTAGAAGCATATGCCACCACTCTCCCGTTTTGCATCAGCACACACCCCAGACCCTGATGAGAAGCATCACAGTACACGTCAAAAGGCTCACCAGAATCCGGTAACACCAACACAGGAGAAGTAGTCAACCTTCTCTTCAACTCCTCAAAGCTCCGCTCACAGGCATCTGTCCAAATAAACGGCTGCTCCTTCCTCGTCAACTGGGTCAGAGGCGCTACTATCCTAGAGAACCCTTCAATGAACCTCCGATAGTAACCCGCTAAGCCCACAAAGCTCCGTATATCCGTGACAGTCCTCGGGCGCTCCCACTGCAATATCGACTCCACCTTAGCCGGATCAACAGCAATCCCCTCAGCTGAAATCACGTGGCCCAAGAACTTCACCTCATCCAACCAGAACTCACATTTTGAAAGCTTAGCATACAATTGCTTCGCTTTCAAAATCTCCAACACTGTCCTCAAGTGCTCTCCATGTTCCTCCGGGGTCCTTGAATAGATTAAGATATCATCAATAAACACTACCACGAATTTATCCAAGAACGGCCGGAAGATCCTGTTCATGTAGTCCATGAACACTGCGGGGGCGTTGGTCACACCGAACGGCATCACAACATATTCATAGTGACCATACCTAGTCCTGAAAGTAGTCTTCGGTATGTCACCCTCCTTCACCCTAATCTGGTGATATCCTGACCTCAAGTCAATCTTAGAAAACACCGACGCGCCCCTCAGTTGATCCATTAAGTCATCTATCCGGGAAAGTGGATATTTGTTCTTAATGGTCAATTTGTTCAGCTGCCGGTAATCAACACACAGTCGACTACCCCCATCCTTCTTCTTTACCAACAACACAGGGGCACCCCACGGCGAAACACTCGGTCGCACCACCTGCTTTTCCAATAAGTCTTCCAACTGACCTTTCAGCTCAGCCAGCTCAGCAAGAGCCATCCTATAGGGAGCTACTGACACTGGTCCCGCACTTGGAACCAAGTCAATGCTGAACTCCATCTCCCTAACAGGAGGCAACCCAGGCACCTCGTCAGGGAACACCTCGGCATACTCCCTCACCACATCGATACCCGCTAAGATCCTCTCGGTCTCCACACTCGTGGCAGCAAGCAGAAGACAACACTCTGCCCCATCCCTCAGCAAGGACTCAACTTGGACAGCTGAGATCAACAGCTCATCCTCCTCTTGAGGAAAGATTAACCGCCTATTGGCACAGTCTATAAGGATGCGATTGGCAGACAACCAATCCATCCCTAAGATTATGTCAATATCCACCAAAGGTAAACAAATCAAGTTCACCTTGTACTTCTTCTCATTCACCACAACTGGACAACCCACGCATAATTCAGAAGCAATCACAGAAGTAGAAGCGGGCGTCGACACAAGTAGTCTCAACCCCAACTCACACACAGGCACACCCAACAAAGCAGCACATGCATATGATATAAATGAATGCGTAGCACCAGAGTCAAATAGAATCATCACATCCTTACCAGCGGCCTTTCCCTTCCCTTTCACAAGATCAGAAGAAGTCGAAACCTCAGCACCCGTCAAAGCAAATACCCTACCAGCAGTAGTAGGTCTGTCACCCCTCTGTGTATCAGCTCTCTGTGCACTACTCCTCTGAGTATCAGCCCTCTGTACATTACTCCTCTGAGTGCTCCTCTCTGGTCTATCCCTCGTAGGACAATTTGCCGATTCGTGGCCCATCTGATGACATCTGAAGCAACGGCTCTCCGTGTGCGGACAGTCCCTGATAAAGTGGGGCCCAGCACACCTAAAACATCTCAGAGTAGCACCTCCACTCTGTCTACCTCCACTGGCAGCACTGGTAGATCGCCTAGAAACAGAACCCCCTTGCTGTGGTTGGGGCCTGTCATATGGTTTCCTCTGACTCTCACCCTTCTTGGACCCAGATGGTCCCCCAATAGTCCTCACCGCACGGTTGCCACCTTCCAACTGCTCAACTACCTTCGCCTTCTCCACTAAGGCTGGGAACTCCGTGATGGCCATAGGCACCACCATCCTCTTCAGCTCATATTTCAATCCATCTGCAAATTTCCTGCATTTCCAAGCCTCAGGCATACCCTGCGAATAAAAACGGGCTAGGTGTTCGAATTTTATCGCATACTCTGATACTGTCATCCCACCCTGATGCAATCGCATAAACTCTGCCTCCTTGGCATGCCTCACGCTTTCCGGGAAGAACTTCTCCATAAACACTGTCCGGAAGCACTCCCAATCAACTGTAACTCCCCTAGCAGCAAGCATCTGATAGGTGCCTCTCCACCAATGTTCAGCCTCCCCAACAAGCATGTATACAGCGTATGCTAACCTCCTCTCTGGAGGACATCCTAGTACTGTAAAGATCTTCTCTAATTCACGGATCCAGCGGTCAGCCACTTCTGGATCCGCATCTCCTGCAAACTGTGGAGGATTACACTTCCGGAACTCAGCAAGATCCCGGCTCTCCTGTGACCCTGCAGGTCTTGCTGCACCAGCTGCAGCTCTCTCAGCCTCCATCCTAGCAAAATAGGCATTTTGCTGTTGCATAGCCATGGCCAACATCTCTAGGGCACGGGCTATCTGCTCATTTGTCCTAGTCATCTTCTACAAAGGTAACAACATCTTTAGTAAACAGTAACTAAACCACACAAAATCAATAGCACAACAAATCACCACAACAATTTCAGCACAGCAATTTTCAGCACAGCAGACATCACAGCAAAACAACACAGCACAGAGCTAACACAGCAAAAAGCCTAAAGGGACCACCCCCAAAGAATGTCCACTAGACTCGAACTGCTCTGATACCACTAAAGTGTAACGACCCGACTGGTCACTACGCCCGGCATAGCACACTAGAAACACCAGACAGATAGAACAAGTATATGAATATAGGATCTAGAATATATAGATATACAAGGTTCCAGTCTGACTAGAGTTAAAGTGTACTAAAGAAAAATACAACCAAATGCTACTATCCCACGTAGCCACAAGCAAAACAACATCGCCAAGCAAAACAGCTGCAAGGTCCACCAACCTCACCACAAGACGCACATCTATTCCTGCCCTGCTCCCATACATAGTATGATCATCGCAGTCCAAAAACATGGAAAACAACAAAAGGGTAAGCTAGTGAAATTAAAATTCAGCATACAATTATATAAATGTCAATATAAATAACAACAGATACAGTCATCAGCACACTTGCACAGCTTATACCACTCAACAATATCAACACCGCAATGCGGCAATATCAGCACTGCTTAGCAGCAACAACAGCACCACTCTAGTGGCTATAACGGCACCGCAAAGCGGCAACAACAGCACCACTCTAGTGGCTATAACGGCACCGCAAAGCGGCAACAACAGCACCGCCTTAACGGTTAGAATCAGCACCACATGTGTGGCTAACAACAGCACCGACTTAGCGGCTATAATATCACCCAACCCAGCATATCTCAGCATAGTACAGCACAGCACAGCACAGCAATTCAACAAAATTATTACTTTCTACAATTCAGCCCAACGGTCTATAATTCCGCTATATATACTATATAATTTCTCTTATTAATCCATTGATTCCAGCTCAGCAATACACCTCTAATACAACTAACATATTTATCTCAGCTTAATCCCCTAATCATCACAACATATTCATCAAATTCGCTTGGTTCAGCATATAACATCATTGATTAACAATTTCGGCACAACTCAACAGTCAACATCCTATAGATCATCATCTCCTTGCGCGCCCGGCGCACTCGAGGTTGCGCCCAGCGCGACTCAACCCGAGAGCACCAAGGCTCTCCCGCGCCTGGCGCAATTCCAAATTGCGCTTAGCGCCTGTCTGGCAGAGACTCAAGGAGTCTCGTGCGCCCAGCGGAGCCTAACCCGCGCCCAGCGTGGGGAAGGCAGAGACCTACCAGGGTCTCGCGCCCAGCGCAATTCACAATTGCGCCCGGCGTGCCCTTGGCAGAGACTCCCAAGGAGCCTCCGCGCCCAGCGAGTCCAAAAGTGCGCCTAGCGCAGTCCAAGTATCCCAAAAACATGTTACTCTTGATATCGCGCCCAGCGCAGCTCGAGTCACGCCCGGCGCGGGCCAACTAGAGACCCCCATTTGCAAGCTCGCCCAGCGCACACAGCCTTGCGCCCAGCGGGCTTGCCTAAACAGAGTCTCCTGGTGGTCGCGCGCCCGGCGCGAAGAACAGCGCCCAGCGCGAACTCATCAGTAGCTTCCCCAAGTTCGAAAAATTGCTCAAAACCTACAAATCTTAACAGCAAACAAGCATGCAATCCAGCCAAAATGTCACATTCTCATCAAACATCAAGAAAAATACCTCATTTTCCACATGCAACCACAATCCAAGAATTTCCTCAAAATTTCTCAAAAATCCCGAAAACCCCAAAATCTTAACTTTAGAAGTTCTCAACCAAAATCATCAGTTCTCAGCCGGTTAAATGATCCCCCAGACCCCCTTTTAACCAAACCACAACATAAAACTAACTTCCCTTACCTTGAATCCAGAAATTGGAGCTTAGGGACAAGAAGAACGGAAGAGAGGGACGAAAGAGAGCTTGAACGATCACGGAAGAACAAGAGAGAGAGAACTCCGAAAATTTGCTAGCCTTGGTCTACTCTGGATCAGCACCTTCAAATCCCAAAGAAACGAAATCAACAAATCAGCCAAGTGAGTAGAGAATATTGGGGAAAAAGAGAAAGGAAGATGGAGTGAGAAGAAGAGAGTGAAGGTTGAGAGCAAAAAGAGTTTTCCGTACGGGGTCTCACAATTGAGTGGTGTAATACATTGTAAAAGTCGCATTTAATATATATATATATATATATATATATATATATATATATATATATATATATATGAGGGGGGTTATAATTACAATGGTATAAATTTTACTAAGTGTTACACCGCTCAATAACTTTATATTAAATGTGAATTTTGTAAATTCAACCGTTAAATTGAAAATTTTTTACTTTTAAATCATATATATATATATATAGACACACACACACACACACACACACACATATATATACATGAGGGAGCTATAATTACAATGGTATAAATTTTACTAAGTGTTACACCGCTCAATAACTTTATATTAAATGTGAATTTTGCAAATTCAACCATTAAATTGAAAATCTTTTACTCTTAAATCATATATACAAAATGTTATATTAATCGAAGATGATTTTTTATAAAACAAAATTAAATCTGTTGAAAAATTTATATTTTTGATGAGAAAATTTTTGTAAGAAAAGTTATATTATTGATAGAATATTTCAGACAAATTTATATTTTTTGAAAATGTAAGAACTGGTTTTAAATTTGATATGAAAATATTATGATATAATTAGATAAGATTTTAAGTTAGTATTTTATTAATGGTTGATAATTAAAAAATAAAACATGGATAAATACATTATTTGAATTTTATATGTTTGATTTAAGATAACTTACAAAATAACTCTTGGTAAAGTTATTCCGCTCAATAGCTCATGGTGTGTTGAATTTCATCGATCCAATTAATTGTTAAATTAAAAGTTATTAAATTTTACTAATAATTAATATAAAAAATTAATTAGTTTTGGAATAAATTATTTGCTAATTAACAATATAATTGAAATATTAATTATTTTAAATTATTTAACTAAAATCTTATTGACAATTTACTATATGATCTTAATATTTTTGTATAACTAATATCTGGTTTTAAATTTGATATGAAAATATTATATATAATTAGATAAGATTTTAAGTTAGTATTTTATTAATAGTTGATAATTAGAAAAAAAAATAAGGATAAATACATTTTTTAAATTTTATATGTTTGATTTAAGGTAAATAAATATATTAAATGAATTAATAATTTATTTAAAATATTAAAATTTAATTTATAAGTATGTAATAAATAAATATTTATAATTTTATAAATTATATTATCATTATAAATTATAAAATTAAATAATTTAAATTATAATTTTAAATAAAAATAAGTAGATGTTAATTATAAAAGTAAGTACATATAAATAAAGAATAATTAAATATATTATTATTATTATTATTATTATTCGTAATATAAAATTATTATATATTATTATTATAGTACAAATATGAGATTGTATATTTGAGGATGACTTAAATGAATTAATTTGTACAAGTTATACTGACAACATACATAGACATTTCGGTAGCTTACTCATCAGAATTTCACAGTTAAACATGCTTGACCTGGAGTAGTACTGGGATGGGTGACCTTCTGGGAAGTCTCCCAGAAATTGCACAAGTAAGAATAAAACACGCTAAACAGTGAAATATTGTGAAATAGAACCCTTGGGAGGCCAAATATGAGAGTTGTTACATTAATAAATTTATTAAAATTAAAAAAAATTATAATTTCTGACGGATTTTTTCGTCGGAAAATTTGACAGCAATTTCTGACGGATTTTTTCGTCAGAAATTTTGACAGCAATTTCCGACGAAATTTTTTGACAAAATTTTCTGTCGGAAAATTCCGTCGGAAAAATTATTTCTGACGGAATTTTTTTTCCGACGCCACTTTTTTCGATGGATTGAAATCCGTCGGAAAAAGCAAAATCCGTCAGAAATTTACCTATTTCCGTCGAAAATTTCCGTCGGAAATCAGCATTTTTCTTGTAGTGAAGAGTTAAGTTGATTGAAGTAGTCTAAGTTAATGTTAGTTTAAGGAATGATATATAAGATTTTTCTTAAGACGTGAACCTCATAAGTTCATATTTTAAGAAAAAGTAGAAAGAAGTTAGAAAGAAGAATTCTGGAGATAGAGAAGTTTTTTTTCCCTCATTTTCCACTAATTCCTTCTACACCCTTCCTGTAGCCAATCAGAGTTGATTGAGTGAGAGATTCAACCTTTCAGAGATGAGGATCTCAAGTCAAAACTGTGTAGAGCTCACTTTCTTCTTCCTCATCTCCTCTCATTTGGAATGACTAGAGGTAAGGAAAGTTTGTGAATAAAATGTTGTTTGATGAATGATTGTTGTTTGTTGTTTGGATATGCCATTAATCGGTTGAATTGGTGAAGAATATGGATTGAAAATGTTGTTAGAGATGTGCTCTTGAAGGCCTTCTTGAGTGACTCAGATGATTTTGAATTTTAGTGGTTGCATGTACTATTTTCAGTTGGTTTGAAGTTGTCTATGTTGTATATATATGCTATATTGTAGATTGCATGTTGGATTAGTCTATATTTCATGTAGGTTTGAGTCAAATAAAGATTCTATCAAGTGCAAAATTCTTCATCATATCAAGTGTGACTTAAGTTGGGGGCTCTCTACCATGATCACGTCAAGCATGGAATTAGTAGCACCGAGCGTGGATCAGTGAGGAGTGTAACATCTTGATTTTTCATAATAAAACAAATTACCTTTGATAGAAAATTATATTATATGCTTAATTAATTAATTAAGTTTATAATGAAATAATTTATTAATAAATATAACAAGGGGAGTGGTAAATTAGAGAGTATTGGACTAGACTTTGACCCTAACCCGAAAGCTGATTAAAAAAAAGTAAAATATAGGGGGATTAGGCTTATTACACATCTTTTGAAAATCTAAAGCACTTGTAGAAGGGAAACTAGTGGAGACCACTAAGGAAGGTGTGAAATAGCTAGTAGCTGAAGCTATGAGAAGCGCATTGAACCATGAGATTATCACTCCAGGTAAAAAGAGTGATATTATTACATCCATGGACATATATGAGGGATAAGGATAGAGAGGTGATCCCTAAGCCTCTTAGATTATTAATTTGATTTCTATGGATGATTAGGTACATGCTCTAAGGTTGAATTATTATATTGTACTTGTAATTTTTTATGACAAATTACGATGTTTGAGGGTTGGGAATATGATATTTGGGACTTTTGAGTTTATTGGATGTATGATTGTAGGGATTTGGTGTGATTTTTTAATTTTGAAAATTCTAATATGAACACATCTTGGTATTTAGAAGATTGCTCTTTTTGTGATTAACCAAATAGAGTTTTCTTTGTCAAGTTAGAAAGTAAACATCTGGGGTTATGGTTTAGACTCAAGAATTACATAAAAATATTAAGAAACAATCAAGTTATATGAGTCACAAGATGAGTCACATATTTTGTGCACAAAAAGTTACATTTGCAAATTGTAAGCCTTGTGAGGGCCCTTAAATGATTGAAGTAGGTTCATTATATTTGCTAGAGTTGTAGCCTTAGATGTTAGCTTTCCAATGGAGTTGGAATTACTCAAAAATAAGGTTTAAAACTCAATTTATGATCAAATTACTGAACAAAGGTCAAGTTATTAGAATTAAGCTAAAATACTAGGATTTTGTAATTTTTAAAAATAGTAAATGGTAAAATCAACTTTTGAGGTCAACATAAAAATTGTAGATAATTACCTTAGCTTTCTAATAAAATTAAGATCAACTTAATAGTATAGGTACATCTCTAGATAATTTGTTTAAACCACTAGACATCAGTCATTACTAGGGAAACGATTGACTCTATGTGCTATCCCTCGAAGTGCCTATTGGAGAAAACAAAGCTAAAGAAGTTTCTATGCATGAATAACATGAGGCCACTCTATAGAATGCTCCATAATCTACTCTTCAAATGTCTATTCCTCATTCTAGCTCTAAGGATAATGCTTTCGATGTTAACCACTTCTACCTATACCATCATTGTCTTGGGGTAAACATTAATCTGCCTAGTCTGGTGTTTAACCACTAGAAGTCTTGTCTCAACTAGAAAGACCAATAACGTAACAAGAAGGAACCCATTCCCTATAGGATTCTCTTTACAAAGTTTATTAAAGAAATCAACATCAACACTGCCAACTACAAGAAGGGAAAAGGGGTAGGAGACATCAATTCCACCACCTTGATATCAAATACAGACATTTTTAAAGAAAAGTTTTTAAAACCATTAAACAAGATGGATGCTCTGTATAAGACGAATGCATTAGGATGATCCATTATCTTGACATATGTGTCTAATAGACAAAATACTTCATTTGCAATACATTTACTCTTAAGTTTTTTACATTTATGTCTGATAACTAAATTGATCTTTGTGTATTTTATTCCTTAATAGATCAAAGAAAAATAACTTCCTCGGTACCCGCAATGACAAAAGAGAAGGTGGACATGCTTTACATCAAAAAAAGACAAGTAAGTCATATGAATCACGGAAATCCTTAGAAAAAAAATAGTTTTGAACTGACACATGCATGACTCCACTTGTTCGATATCTAAAAGGTGATAATTAGCTTCCTTGACCAAATAAGAAATGATAATTTGGTAAAATGCATTTAATGCAAGAAATTAATGCATCAACAAATATTTCTCCCCATAAGGAACAAAAAATTGAAGATAAACGAAGCAAGCCTATGAGAGACACTCAAGGATTTGCAACGACCATCTTTATTAAAGCCCTATAAAAGGAAGTTTGAAATCTAGAAAGATAGAGAGAACACATATTGTAAAAATAATATTCATTCTTTTTGTAAAAAGGCTCTACACTTAATTGGTTGTATCATGTCTTGATAGTAAGGCGAAATAACATTATTAGTTACCTAGTTTCAGCTTTGTATTATTGCTTTGAATTTGGAAAGGTTAGTTTGTAAAAGAATACTTGTGTGATTTTTAGCCTGAAAAATTAAAGCTTGAATGTAAAAGAATATTTGGGTATTTGAAGCCTAGAGAGGCTTTGTGTTAAAGAATACTTAGATAGTTACTTGAAGAGACAAATCAAAGAATATTTAGGTTAAGCTAGAAATGACTTATGAAAGAATACTTGTATCTTTGAAAAGATAGTGGAAATTGGTAGGGTTTGATTAAGAACTAAATGTAGTTTCAATGATTGAGATAAATCAGTATAAAATACTTTGTGTTCTTTTGATTAAATCTTCGTCTGTACTTCTACTACGTTTCATACTACTTCACTAATTAAAAAAAGTGTGAATTTTTTATAAGCATTATTCAACCTCTTCTTCTAGTATCTTTCTTTTCTCCATAACATACATATAAAGTTAGGAGAATTCATTGCATGAGTCTTAGTTTATGATTGAGTTAAATTGTATGACTTGCTAGTTATGGATGATGAATGAATGTATGGAAATGGTTATTCTGGATGTATGGAAGGATGTATATGTTTGTGAGATGTTATTGATGTTGTTGATATGTGTGTCTATCCTTATGTTTTATATATGTTGCGTATGGATGAGATATATTCTCACTACCTATGTTTGTGTGTTGTATTTGGGATGATTTCCATTTCTAGGGATAGATCAGGTATAGAAAGATGTATTTGATGGAGGAAAGGATTAGAGCTTCAACAACGCATCAATTGTTAATTAAGTTGATTAGCAATTATTATTGGTTGTTTAATAATTGCTTAATTGTTAGCTATTGCTTTGTTGTGTTTGGAGTTGTAAAAATTGTTAAGATTTGTTTGGAGTTGATCAATTGTTGGTGGATTTTATTCAATTGTTTCTATAAATAATTGGTGAATGATTTGAGTTTAGGCTTGTACTTGAACTAACTATTTTTTTGAACTATCTATATTGATTCATTCATAAGCTTACCCTTTCTTTTCCTTGTGATTAGACTACAATGATCATACTTGATATAGGAGCAAGGCAAAATTAGTGGGACAACTTGATTGGAAGGTGGAGGGTCATGTTGTGATGACCTAGTTTTCAATGATGTTACTCTGATGTAGCATGGTTATTATATAGACACTTAACTGGCAATATGGATATTTTGTGTATAGTAATATTTTAGTTTATGTATATGGTATATATGTACAAGGTATATATATAACACCATAATAGGTTTTATGTTTTCAGTCATAGATGCAGGAACTACTTTATATTTTATGCCCCCATACATGTGTTTATTGCATGAATGACCAGATAACTATTGCATGAGAACCTTAGAGTAGTTAAATACAATTTAGTATTTCTTTTGCATAATAATTATGTTATACTAAGTGCAGTCACTTGCTACATCGTTACACTTTTATGGTATTAAAGTCAGTTAAGTCTATTGAGGGACATTCTGTGGGGATGGACTTGTTGTGCTTTTGTAATGTACTTAATTGAGTTGTGTTATATTGTTGTTTGATTGAGTGTTATCTTATGGATTACTTGATCTCAATACAGGATGGTGGGTAGACTTCCTAAATATTGGTTCCTCCTCTTAGACTAATGGAGGCTAGAAATGAGGAGTTGAGTTGGGAGACTTTCAAGAGGGTATTCCTCCAAAAATATTTTTCAATTAGTGTCAGAAATGCCAAGGAGGATGAGATTATTGAGATTGTATCATGGATCTATGACTGTGCAAGAGTATGTAGATAAATTTGAGCACTTTCCTATATACTAATCTCAAGCCACATCTAAGGTGTGGAGGTGTAAAAAATTTAGTGAAAAATTGAGGCATGAATTAAAAAAGATAGTGGTGTCCATAGACATTAGTGAGTTCCATGTATTGGTAGGAAAGACGAAGATAGTAAGAGACTAGAGGGTGATAGTTGGGTTGTGAGGACTATTGAGGGAGAGAATCATTAAATTGAGTGTAAAACCCACCAAATTTTGTATTTTTCAATAAATTTCAACTAATTAAAACAAGTGTGTTTTAAAAAGTGTGAAATAGAGTGTTGCCAACATTTTTAATCAAAGTCTTCACCGAAAAAAAAAACCTCTCATTAAGATTATAACCTTTATGCACACTGCTTCATCTCCACTAGACCGATCACAATAGGTCAATTGCTTATTTTATATAATCATTAGTTTTAAAATATATCTAACTTTTTATAATATTACAATATTTAATGTTATTATTATAACAATATTTATATATAACTTGTTTTTATCATTTTTATTTTGTTTTAAAATTTAACTACATATTTATAAAATCATTATGTTAGAAAAATATATAACTTTTATTATATCATAATATCTTATGTTATTATTATAATATTTATATATCTAAATTTTATTTCTAAATATTCCTTCTTTTTAATCGCTATTATTCATAAAGTATACGTTAAAGTAAATAAATTAAAAAATAAAATAGACTTGAGTATATATATATAATAACTTATTTATTAATTTATACACGTACTTATTAATTAAAGTAAAATATTTCGAATCATTCTAAATTTAACTACATATTTATAAAATCATTAGTTCAAAATATATATTTAACTTTTTATGCTATATATTCGTATATCTCCTATATATCAATATATCAATATATATATATATATATATATATATATATATATATATATATATATATATATATATATATATATTATTGTATATATAACTTTTCTATATCACTCCGTTAAAAGCAACTTTTCTATATCGTTTTTATAATTTTAAATATATAGTATTTACTTAAGATTGTTGAAATTAATTACGTTATAAAGAACATTAATACCAGGAATTAATATTTCATTAATTATAATTAAGTATGTTAAATATGATTAGATTCAATGCTAAACATTTCTTCAAGTATAGTTTATAGACTTAATTTTTTTTTCTTTTATTTATTTATTTAATTCAATTCGATTCCTCTTATTAAATGCTTTAATTTTCTCCCTTAATTTAAAAAATTGATATAATGTTATTTTTTTTTCCAATTAAATTAGTGCTATTAGTTTTGTAATTTTCAAAGATTTTGATTTATATATAATGGTGGTTTTAAGAGATCAATAGTAAAAAATTATTTTTAAAATTTTAAAATTATAACAAAATTTGTATTTTAGCAAAAAAACAAGGTTAAAACACTATTTTAGTTCTCAAAAGTATCACTTGTTATCAACTTAGTCCCTAAAATATTTAAAATTAATAAATCATTCTTGAAAGAACAAAACGTTTGTGGAGAAAAGACACACACTAGAAGGGAATTGAATAATGTTTCAAAAACTCACATGTTTGAGCAACAAAGAGAAAAGAACTTAACAAGTGAAGGGTTGAAGAAGAGATAGATGAAATTACCTAAGTATTCTTTGACTTACCTCTTCAAACAACTATTCAAATATTCTTTGAACAATAAGCCTCCTCAGGCTTAGCACCAAATATTATTTTTCAAACAAGTCTCACCAAGCTCAACCCTTATAACAAAGGTTATAGAAGATTATAGGTTGTTTCGTCTCTTTTAGATGTGTTGTAACCAAAAATGAAAGTAAATATACTCTATAAAAAAGTATATACAAAATTCATAATGAGTGTTTCTTTGTAATGTGTCTCTATTAGGCATCCTACGTCCAACGCAAGATACCTCACACCCAATGCCATCTAGGTAGGGAGTTCTCTACCTCGCTTACGCCTGGTGCCATCCAAATTGCATATAACATGATCAAGGTGGAGACCCCTATGAGACCTCATGCCTGGTGTGGCAAAATTCACGCCCGACCATCGGTCAAGACACCCAATGTCCCACCCCCCACATGAATTTAGAGAAATTCACTAGTCAACACATGTTTGATTTCAGAACAACATGTTAGATTTCAAAATAAAAGCTTGCAATCCACCAACCAACCCCAAACATAGACATTCTAACTTCCCTTATCTAGAACTCCATGTTAGAAATTTTATTTCTAATAATTAATGTGATCCCAACACTCCAGCCACCCGAACGAAGAAAAGAAGGAGAGGGAAGAAGAAACAATTTCGAGTTTTGACTCTCCTAAGCTCCACACCACCACATTGAAACCAAGCTCCAATGTTGGAAGAAACCACCAGCCACCAACACCCAAGCTTAATGCACCAGAGAGTCTACAAGAAGAGAAGGAGATGAATATAAATTTTAGCTTCTTGAAATTATCCTTACTCAAAAGCCATCCTTCACATACATCAACCTCTAAAAAAGAGAACTAAACCTTTCACGCAATGATACAATTTACATAAATTTTAAATTAATGTAATATATATAATGAAAATATATATTTATTTATTATATGTATAATTTATTATACATTTTATTTATATATAATGAACATTTAACATGTGCAATAGACATACTAAAACACTAATTAATAATTATATATAAATTAAAACCATCAAAAATTACAAAGTTAAAAATCTTAATTTAATTAGATGATAAGAATAACATTATATCAATTTTTAAATTAATAAATCAAAAGTAAAATATTTCATAATAGAAATAAAAAATTAAAGACCAAATACAATAAGTAATTGATGTTGGTTGATATCATTCAACACAAATAAAAATCTGAGTTCATATTAATAAACGTATGACCGACTACATTCACATCTCTTTGTCATGATCCCCAAATTGACGTGAATTATTTGGACCAAAAGTCACGTCGGATCCATCGTTAATGGTTTGTTTGTTTGTTTGGAAGGATGAAAGAAAGTATCACTAATGCATGGAGATTGGAGGGTGAAGTCAAATTTTCCATAGTGGGTGTCCTAACTTCTTCCTTTTTGACCCTAATCATTTTTTTTGTCAACCTACTTTTTCCAACTTCCTTATATCCCTTCCAATTCCTTGGATTTTGGGGGGAAGAAGATAACTACTATTATTGTATTATTGCATAAATAAGTTTTTCAAACACTCTTGGACTTGCTTTAATTTGGAAAATATTATGACTATTATGTTTTGTTTTATTAATCACGATATCGTTGTATCTATCCTTAAAAGTAATAATTAATTTTTATAAAAATTGTTAATATACATAAGATGAATATTTATCTTTTAATATAATCTATTTCACATTTAAGATTAAGATTCAAATTTAATGTTCAAAGAAATTAAAAATAATTATATTTATAAAATTAAATGAGCTTGTATAGAAATTTTTAGTGAAATTGAAAGAATCCGAAAAATATATCTTATACAAAAACACTTATATTAAATACAAAATAATATTTATGTAACTTCCTCTAACAGATGAAAGACAGCTGATTGTCTTATACCTATAAATTCCGTTCACTTTACAAATTGCTAATGTAAGAACATGACCCATTCAATAATTTTCAAATGTGGTACAATAGTCAAAGTTGCTATCTCCGTGAACCACAAGTTTAACCCGATCGAAATTTTCTCATAGTTTACTCATAACAATAATAAAAAAAATTAAGTAGCTCCTAAAACTTCCTAGTTTCTGACTTTTCTGATTGGGTTTAATTATTGACCCAATTAAACAAAATAAAAAAATATCTCTTTACATTTACAATTCCATGTTTTTGGGGTTGAAATTTCAAGTACAGGTGAGCATCCCAAAAGAGAAGGTCACCCCAATTCAATTCAAATCTAACTCTTTGTTGATATAAGGAAAAGTATATATAATGTTATTCTTGAAAGTTAAGAATAAAAATAAAAAGGTTTTATTCAAAAAAATTATTACTAAAATGTATAAAAATATTTCTTTTTTTATTTTCAATAAAAAAATACCTTTATTTTGGTTTAACTTCAATTTTAATCAATGATATTAATGACGTTAAAATAAAATCACTAAAATGAATTACCGATACATGTTTGATTTTTTTTTATTTATTAAAAAACATCACATGACTATAAAATTATTTCTTGGTAGATTTATCACAATTCTCGATCATTAAATCTACCTTAATAGTTCATACGTGATTAGTTTAATTATATTTTCTAATTTCTCTCAAATGAAATCTTAAATTTGAGTTTTATATATGAATTAAATTATTAAAAAAAAAAGAGTTAATTTCATCATGCAATAAATGTTGCTAACTTGATGTAAGATTTCTTTTTATGAAAAAAATTCTTATAATCATAAATAAAAATCAACATTTTTAAGATACTGTTAAGTAAGGAATTATATATATATATATATATGAATGCGTATTGGCGCAAATAATTAAAGTTTTTTCATGAGTGTGAGTTTGATTTTTCTTAGTTACTTTCTTTACTTGTTGAGTAACTCTTTCCTAGAGATTTTCGATGCCTAGGAAGAGTTAGTGGAGTAGTTATAATTGGATGAAATTATTTACTGTTTCATACTTTCAGCTAAAAAATACCCGTTGGTCAACCACTTTTTTTAAAATAAAAAATATAATATATTATTAATATAATTTCCCCGTAATGTTAACATATTATTATAGTCTTCAAGAAAATTGCTAATAATATAATCTCTAATATTTTTAATTATTAACTGGAAACTCATTAAAATTACAAAATTTGATGAATATTTTAATGAATGTCATTTATAATTTAATAGTTATTAATTGATTAATAATAAAAATTATACATTAAAGAGTAATTACTAAAACCCCTATTTATTTATTAATTTTGTGATGAATACTTGAAGAAACCAGAGGTGAGGAAGACCCATAAAATAAAATAAAAAAGAAAATGAAGAGGAGTTGAATGAATGGAGTAGCTAGATACAATACTTCCAAATTTAAAAACCCCTTTAGTCCACACCTCATTCCACTTTCTAAAATTCTGATACCCCTTTTTGAAAACCAGACACCAATCATCAAACAAACTCTCAAACTTCAAAACACCACACAACACAACACAGCACCCTCTCTCCAAAAAACATAAACTCTCCCAGTCCCAGGCACCAGCACCAACACCAACACCAACACTTCTCTCTCTCTTGTTATTGCTGCACACAATCAAGTACACCCATCATCCTCCCTCTCTTCACGCCTGCAACTAGTGCTCAATTTTGTGTTTGGCGCATGCTATTGCTAACCAACCAACCCTCTCCCTTCCAACAATTCCTTCTTCTTCCTCTTCCCATCATCATGCCACACTCACCTTTCTCTCTTTCTATGTTTTAACTTTCTCAAACACCTTCTGACTTCTCCACTATCTCTTCCATTGCCCCTTCTTTATTTATCATCATGACCCTCAAACAATTCAACCCAAGTTCCCAGCTTTGATACCCTCTTGGCCTCTTCCTCTTGTCCCCCTTAATGGGTCTTTCTCCAATTCAACCAAAGGTTCCATCTTTGATAAGCCTCCATGTTCTAGCCTTCCCAAAGGTGTAGCCTTTTGGGGGTGTATAAGTAGTTTTGGCACACCCCATTTTTTCTTTTGAAGAAACTGTGTGCTGCAGCTATGGTTGCAGAAGCTTGGATTGTAAAGATGGGTAACCAGGTAAGCTCCAATCTCAAGCATGCCCTTCTTCTTGAAACTTTGACCAAGAGGAAACAGAGCAACAAGAGGTCAGACACCAAAGTAACCATAGGTATTCTTTCTTTTGAGGTAGCAAATGTGATGTCCAAAACTGTGCACCTCCACAGGTCACTGTCAGAGTCTGAGATCTCAAAGCTGAGGAATGAGATCTTGGGCTCAGAGGGTGTTAAGAATTTGGTGTCCTCTGATGAGTCCTATCTCCTCGAGCTGGCTCTGGCTGAAAAGCTTGAGGAGTTGAACAGGGTTGCTAGTGTGGTCTCTAGGTTGGGGAAGAAGTGCTCTGAGCCTGCCCTGCAAGGGTTTGAGCATGTGTATGGGGACATTGTTGGTGGGGTTATAGATGTCAAGGAATTGGGGTTCTTGGTTAAGCATATGGAGGGAATGGTGAGGAAAATGGATAGGTATGTTAGTGTCACTAGGAATTTGTACAGTGAGATGGAGGTGTTGAATGAGTTGGAGCAAGCAGTGAAGAAGTTTCAGCATAATCAGCATGAGGAGAGTAGGAGGGCCTTTGAGCAGAAGCTCATGTGGCAGAAGCAAGATGTGAGGCATCTTAAGGATGTTTCCCTTTGGAACCAGAACTTTGATAAGGTTGTTGAGTTGTTAGCTAGGACAGTTTGTACCATTTATGCTAGGATTTCTGCAATCTTTGGTGAATCAGCTCTGAGGAAGAATGCCCTTGGGCTTGGAGGAAGCTCACCGGTTGCCCAAAATGAATGGGGTAATGTTCAGGCAAGTTCTGAGAGGTTGAAGCGCAACCAGAGCAAGAGAAATGGATACCATTCTGGTTCGGTTGGGAGAATCCCTGCGGCGGAGAAAAGGGGAGCTACTAGTAGGCCTCAGATCTCACCTCTCCGACCAGAGGATTTTGGATTTCCATGTGGAACAAGTCCAGGGAGACTTTTCATGGAATGCCTGAGTTTGAGTAGCTCAGTTTCGAAATTTGATGATGCTGATGATGATTATGTGATGAACCGGGAGGATCAACATAGTAGCTATCGCAGTGTTGGGATAGGGAATAACAGCATGAAGAGGGAACACACATGCCATTCTGGTATTCTAACTAATGCTCAAAGTGGTGTTCCTTTCACTGGAGATCTAAGACAAGCCAAATTTGGTGTTCAAAGTTGCACTACATTTGGTCCTAAAAGTAGGTTAGCTGTTTATGCTCCTCCTTCCACACTTGGAGGGTGTGCTCTAGCATTGCACTATGCCAATGTCATAATTGTCATTGAGAAGCTGCTTCGATACCCTCATTTAGTCGGCGAGGAAGCGAGGGATGATCTATATCAGATGCTTCCTTCGAGCTTAAGGTTGTCACTTAAGGCCAAACTGAAGTCCTATGTGAAGAATTTGGCCATATATGATGCCCCTCTTGCCCATGACTGGAAGGAGAATCTTGATGGGATACTCAAATGGCTTGCTCCTCTTGCTCACAACATGATCAGATGGCAAAGTGAGCGGAATTTTGAACAACACCAAATCGTCAGCAGGACGAATGTTCTGCTGCTTCAGACATTATACTTTGCTGACAGGGAAAAGACGGAGGAATCAATCTGTGAACTTCTTGTTGGGTTGAATTACATATGCCGGTACGAGCATCAGCAAAATGCTCTACTGGATTGTGCAAGCAGTTTTGATTTTGAAGATTGCGTGGAGTGGCAATTGCAATGTGGAGATTCTTTTCTCAATTGAATACATTTTGAATTTTGAAATCTTCAATATGGTGGTGAGCATTTTCTTGATTTTAAATATCTTATGAGGATATCATCTCAATACAATGTGGAATTACCAACTTTACACGTTGAGGGCTAATATTGTTGAAGACTTGAAAAGTATAATTGTATTTATTTACTGTTTGACTCGCAGTGGATAAGCAGTCATATTTATAAAGGGGCATAGAAGTTCAATCATACTGAACTTGTATATATTTATGTACAGATTGCTTATTGCTTAGAGTATGCTTTGTTAGAATCGTTGTCATGAATAGCACAGAAAAACTAGTATTGGTTTCATAATTTTTAAGCTGGTGTTGATTTGTTGGTGCTTGTATTTCTATTCTAGTTCTGTATCATGAATATGATCAAATCATAAGGTCTAGTTTTCTTGTCTGTAAGTTAATTCTCCCTTAAGCTTGTCTAGGCAGTTGACAGTGCCTATTCAAAAAATGAATTAATACTGAATTATAAGGAACTTTTACATTATTTGAAATTTGCAGATAGTACTTATGAAGGGAAATATTGTAGATGGATGCTGTCTCAATTGGTTATCACTTATCAATCTATTAAATACGCAAACAATAATTTTCCCAGGATTCTATAACTTCTTTTCCACCAGAAAAAAGAAACTGAAACTCCAACCTTGTTAGATAAAGATTTATGACATGTTAGAGAACCGGCACACATCCTCCTTTCTATTCAAATCTCTCGATTTCTTTCCATATTGGTGCTTGATAATGGTGTCCTACAATGCTGTAGAGTCCAAGATTAGATTACCATATTGGTGAAAAGAGTGACTTATGCTGTCACTGCACTGTTTGAACCACTTAACAAACATAGGAAAATCACACTATGACAAGACATCGTTGACTTGAAGTGGCACAGCTTTGCTGATCCACCATGCTGTCACCTGTGACATTCATTTATAACCCAGCTGAAAATTTATTATCTTCTGCTTGATTTTGCTTCATATCATAACAGAACCCCTCTATATAATATATTAAACTAAATTCATGTATAAACATTTAGGCTAAAGTAATATTTTCATTAGGAAATCATAAATCAAATCACCCCATAATGTGTGTGCGCACGTGCAGAAAGTGAAGTAATCAAGAATATTTATCGTACCTCTGTCTGCAATTAGAAGGATAGTTAACTTATTTTGTTACATTAAATTTGTTGATGATTTGTATTTTTTTTAAGAAAATCATCCCTATAATTATTGAAATTTATCATCTTATTTTTTTTATTCAATTATTTCCACTTAATTAATTAATGTGTGCAGAGAAAATAGTGGTTATATATTTTATCTTGTTAATTTGTGACTAGTCATCTTTTATAATACTCATAAGAAAGGAAAAAAAAACTTTATTAACTAAAAAAAATGTAAAGTAATTGCGGATACTCTGGTGAAAAAATAAGTGTAAAAGATACTTATATGATGGGGAAAAGGTAATGCATTTTATTTCTCCATCCAAATATGAAAAATAAGGAGGATGTCAAAAAAACATAGATCAACATATCAAAACCAGGGTTTTAGAAGATTCATAAAATAGATATATTTTGGGATGTAGGACATGTGGGCAAATGTGGAATGTGTTGTTATTTCTTGTTAAAGCATAAAAAGCGACAGATCTGAATTCATTTTATTTATTTTTCTTTTTGTTTTGTTATTATCTCAGTGGGAACAGAAACACTATCTACCTTGTCAGTTTAATTAATATAATTACTAAATCCAGCCTGTTGAGGCCATGAAGTGGCCTAACATAGGTGGGTAGAAGAGGGCATTCACTTTGACAATAAAAGATCTTTCAAGTGTAGTTGGGTGCCATTAATCTTTTGTGGGGAGTGTTACCTCCTTTTATGAGTTGCTTGCATTTCATTATGTGACACAAAATCAAGGTCCACACTTGTTAGATCTTCTTTCTCATTAACACATGACCTTGTAGCTGATCATGAAATCACATCCATAGAAATATTATTTTCACATAAATATATTTTTGAAAAATATAAGGTTTAATTACTTTTTAAACTTTATAGTTTTATAAAATTTATCATTTAGTTCCTATAATTAAAAACATTTTATTGTAGTTCTTATACATATCACTTATGGGATTATAGGAACTAAAAGGAAAAAAAGATATGTGCAAGAATTAAAATAAAATAAAAATTAATTATATAGGTTAATAGGTAAAGTTTATAAAATTATTAACACCAAAAAGTAATTAAACCAAAATATAATAAGCATGTCAAAGTGATAGTTTTAATTTGAGGAACTATTTTTTTTAGATGAAATGTTAAGGAAATGTATGGAAACACATTTACAAAACCTTCGGACGGGAATTCAATTAATCAAAATGTACAATGAAGATTGTATTGATATGATTTTGAATTTCTTGATAAATATGATTATATATATATAATTGTAATAACAACTTGTTCTTATTAATTTAAGTGATATAATCAAAGCTTATATAATATATTTCTTATTAATTATTGGGTTTGAGAATTTATATATAATTTAAGTGACACAATAAAACATTTTCAATTCTACTGTAAATTGATTTATGTGATAGTCGAAAATATAAGTAATAAAAAAAAATCAGGGTTAGTAACTGTTCATGAAATCACAACCACAGAAATAATATAAATTTTTTAAATAAATATCTTTTTAAAAAATATTATAAGCATGTCAAAATAATACTCTATGCAAACTGAAATATAAGTTAAAAAAAAATCACGCAACATAGGCTAAAATATAAACAAATCTTAGTTAATTTTATCTTATTTAATAATATCACATCCAAAATATTCTTTATTTAACTGAGGTTTTATTGCTATTTTTTTATTATTTCTGATATCTAGTTTTAATAAACGAGATGTTAGAAATGTAAAGAAAAAGTAAATAAGAGATAAATGACATATTAGACATCTGCAAGTAATTCTAATAAAAATGAAGAGATGAATTATTTTCTTAATTCATATAGTAACATTTTTTACACTCATATATATTATAGCTTTAAACGATGAAAAGAAAGGAATTAAATATGTTTTAGGTATACAGTAGCCAGTAGCCACTAGGTAAGAAGGTGCATGCTTGACATTAACAATTAAAACAAGAGGCAGTTGAGCTGGATGAGCAATAGTAACACATAAAAATAAGGTTTGTTTTTCAATTATTACATCCTTATGTTCAAAATACCCCAATAAAATTTCTTAAGATATAATCATCTCCATTAAAATAAAAAAAAATTAAAAAAAAAACTATGGTTCCAAAATTTTGCTAGCTAATTCATTATTGCTTCAGCTATACCTTGAACTTGTTGAGTTTTAGAAGAAAAGAAAGTTGAGTTTCGTGTTGTAACATAGAAAAAGTGTAGAGAAGTGATTAATAATAGGTTGTTGTGTGTTTTGGAAGCACTTATAATTCGTCCACCAATATGGTTCCTAGTCAATTTTGAATTAATGGCTTCTTTATAACAACAATGTATACTACTGTACGGTTCAAACTCTTCCATGGGGCACCTAGCCCCAAGTTTTGCTATTGATGGTAATAATATATCAGTCGATGAACCTAGGTCAGAGACAAACTTCATGTGCAATAAGTCTAAAGAAGGGAACCAAATTAAATTTCAAAACTTTAATAAGATTTTAGAGTAGATTTTGAGTAGTTAATGCACGGGATTTGCATTATGGGACAGTGCAATATATTGTCTCTTTCTCTTTCTCTTTCTCTTTCTTTTTTTATTTTTATTTTTAGAGTGTATTTGAAAAAATTATAAGAATTAGATTATTTTAATAATTCATTATATGTATAATAAATTATTACTATAATTAATTATAATCCGAACAAACTTTTATTTGAGTAGTTTGTTGAAAAAAAACTTTTAGATATTTAATTTTGTTTGGATTAAATAAAAAATTAACCTTTTAATGTAGTAAATCATTTTTAAGAAAAAAATATTGGGTAAGCATGTGTGGACCCCAGTAAGAACTAGTGTTAGAGCATCTGTAATGAGAGTTGTTTATATAAGTAATTCCCTATGTGGCTATGTCACACTCATAAAGTGAGTCAGAGCTGATTTGACAGTGATATAGCATAGGGAGTTGCTTATAAACAACACCTTTAGATAGTCTTAGTGAGGTTGTTGATTGAGGAGGTTTAACTCACCTGTGCGTCCTACTTGAAGAAATTGCATGTGCAGAGTTTCATATCAATTTCAGTAGCTTCCAACACCTCTTTATGGTATTCCGCTGCATAAGTGGCCAAACTCCACTCAACTACCTTTTCTCTCCTAGATAGACGTGACTCTTTCTTTCTTTATCTTCTGCACCAAATTAAACCTTCTTCTGCTTAATCTTCCAACCCCTACCAAGCTTTTCACAGGTAAGCTTATGTAGGATTCTTTTTTATTTTAATTTATAATGGTGTAACACAATTAAAATTCAACGTATTATATATATGTTATTCAAACTCAGTCAAAAAAAAATGTTATTCAAACTCTATCAACAAATATCTAAATAATACATTATTCAATTATTTAAGTAAGATTTTTAGTTTGATTTTTATATATAAAGCAAAAAGAAAGACTCTATTAAAAATAGTCAATTAGATTTTCTAACATATTAATTATTAATAAAATTGATAAATATTTCGTATTAATAATATAGTTTCCCAAAATACTATTCCAATTTTATTACCAAATTGAGTCTAGTAAAAGTGCGTATCCTCGTCTCTAGCACTAGTACAAGAATTTTCTATTATTGAGGAATTTTCTTTTGTGACTTAAATTATTTCTTGGTAATTTTGAGATTTGTGTTAAGAATGACTAAGTCCATTAATAACTAGTCTTATTTGTAAAATAAAAAAGTAGGAGTCATTTGTAATTTTATTTGATTTTTTTAATCTATCAACATTAAATTGAGTATCAATAATTTTATTTACTTATATATTTTACTTAATTAACTAAATTAGATCTCTTGATTGTAATTTTGTTTGATTAAAATAAATTAATAAACCTCGAAGAGAAAAAAAAAAAGCATGAGTTTACAAGAACTCAAGTTATGATCAAATTAGTGAATAAATGTTAAGTTATCAAATTTAGGTTGAAATGTTCCAGTTTTATATTTTTAAAAAATAATAGATGACATAATTAGATCTTGAAGTCAACATAGAAATTGAAGATAATTGTCTTAAATTTTTAATAAAATTAAGATCAACTTCATACCATACATATAGATATAGATAAAATGTTTAGACCACATAATGTCTTAGAAGATAAGTTATAGAAATGTAGTTTATGAATGATGATGATGAATAATTTTACCCTTTAAGTGTTTGATCTTATGAATGACTTGAGGTATCTATATCAATGTATAGGAAAGATAAATCATGAGAAAAAACAATTGTGAATGTTATGATTTAAGTTAATTGTTAACGATTTGACGTGTGTTTTGAGTATAACGAAGTTTAAGGTCTTATTGTATGATATTGATAACCTTGCTAGATTAGTTATGTTATTGATCAGGATCATGAGTATATCTTCCTAATCTACTTACAATATATGCAATGTGTTCAGTTTATAATGATTAGGCAAATGCAACAAGGAACTAATACTTTGCGAGTATTTAAGAAGAGAGACGCCCTCACCAATATTTTTCTTCAATTTTATATTAGAATCAAATGAGGTAGAAATATGTTTCACATCAAAATAATTAAACTTCTTTAACAATTTTTAATATAATGTGATTGTGTCAAAACAATACCATCATTATTCTTTATTAACTTAATACCTAAAATAACATTAATCGGATCAAGATCCTTCATTTCAAAATTACTAGACAAAAAATACTTCATATCATTTATAGCATGCAAATTACTTTCAATGATTCAAATGTCATCCACATAGAGACATAAAATAACAAATGAATCATCATCAAATTGTTTCATATAAACACATTTATCACTATTATTAAATTGAAAACCATATGACAAAACAACTTTATCAAATTTATCTAGTCATTGTTTAGGTGTCTGTTTTAAATCACACAAAGATTTAACAAGCTTATTTTCCATTCCAAGTTTTATAAAACCTTCAGATTAATTCATGTAAATTTCTTATTCCAAGTCTGTGACACCCTCTACCCCGCATATCATAAATCAATAAATTTAAATAATATAACTTTAATAATCAAACATGTTTACAGAGTATCACATTTGTAACAAACATAATCAGCGGAAATTACAAAGAAATAAATCTCAAAGTTTTCAAAGTAATTTAAAATAACATTAACAACCTAATCTAATCTTATCTATACCCCGATGTCACATGTCCTATCAGAGCATAGCCCATAAAGAAGCCTAAGCTTCACCACCAACATCCTCAGCCTCATGCTGATAATCACCTGTATAACGGTTAAAGAAAAAAAACAACACAAGAAAAAGGGAGTGAGAAAACATCTCACTCGGCTCACAGTGTAGGAATATATACTAGATAGCCAAACACAAACAATACATACGTAAAATAACAATATCTCATATTTGCACATATATCATGCATTGGTTTTCTTAACTAGACTCACAAATGTATGCATGTATACGGAAGATTCTCATATCATCGTGGGTGACCCTAAGGTACACCTGGTTATCATATCGTGGGTGACCCAAAGGTACACCTGGTTATCATATCGTGGGTGACCCAAAGGTACACCTAGTTAGTCGTGGGTATGCGGCCTCAGCGGCACACCTGGAGTATTGTATGCATATGATGCATGTCAAACAAGACTCTATGCATTCTCATATTACTCTATCACTTTCCATGGTCATTTCATATCTCATTAACATATTATCACATTTCATATCTCATGTCTCAACCATAGTTCATATTATCTCCTGGTCATTTCACATCATCATATTTCATCATCACATCATATCATATTATCATCATATCATATCATCACATTCACATTATCACATCATATTCACAACTTAACAATCATAGTCTCAACATAGTTTCTATTCATACACGTATATTAACCAAGCAATTAGAACATACAAACAATATGACATATAACAAACACAGGATTGGGGGCCAATCCCACTACCCAGCATACAATCCCACACCCAGAGCGAGGTTTCTCACTCCCCCCCTTACCTGGATGACAAGCGCTGAAACTAAAGAAGAGCTTCCTCCTCTAGGCTCCTTCTACTAGGATAGAACCACCTCCTATGGATTCCTCTAGGTCTTCAAAGAGAAGAAGAGGAGAAGAAGAGAGTATAAGAGAAGAGAGAATGAGAATTGAGGGATGGTTTGCAATGGAGAAGTGAAGGGCTATTTATAGCCTTCAAGACACATTAAAAAAATGGAAAATAATGAAAAAATCTTAGACAAAACTAAGTGGAATGAATTAGTGAGATGAATTATTAAAGTTGGTGGGATGAATTAATGGAGTTGGTGCCATGTTCTTTTCCTCACCGACTTTAGCTACTGATTTGGACCTTATAGACAGCCGAATCTGAAAATATTTCCTTCATGAAAGTTGTAGGATTTTCTCTTATCTTTCCATAGCCACCAAGTTTGTATCATTTGAACAACCACCGACCAAGTTATACCCCACAAACCGAGGCTTGCCAATCAGTCCAGCGAGAAACAATTGTATCAATCAAATTCCAATTTTGACCTCCTAAACGACCGATTTTGCAAATGGCTATTTCTGTAAAAGTTGTGCGTTTTTCTCTTAGATTTCCATTGACACCAATTTTGCATCATTTGGACCATCACAGCCCAAGTTATGCCCTAAACACCGAGGTTTGCCAGTCAGCCCAGCGAAAACGATTTTATTGAAAAGAAAGTTTACAACCAACAATATACATATATTTCTAAAGCCTATAATTAAGCATAAATGGAGTAGGAATTAGCTACATTTGGAATAAAAGATAACTACCAAATATCATAATAATAATAGTAACCATTTTGGAAAACTGGGGTGTTACAATTCTCCCCTCCTTTAAGAAATTTCGTCCTCGAAATTTACCTGAAAATAGGAATGGATAAACTTCACGCATCTTGCTTTCTAATTCCCAGGTAGCATTTTCTTCAAAATTTCCTCCCCAAACGACCTTAACCAAAGGAATTTCCTTTCCTCTTAGTTGTTTCACCCTCGTATCATCAATTCTTAAAGGAACTGTTTCATAGGTGAGATTATCTTTCAATTGAACGTTGTCAGACTCAATGATATGGGAAGAATCATGGACATATTTTCTGAGTTGGGAAACATGAAAGACATTATGAAGATTTGAAAGAGATGGGGGTAAGGCAATTTGATAGGCTACTTCACCAATCCTTTTAAGGATTTGATAAGGACCAATGAAACGTGGAGTAAGCTTACGAGATTTTAGTGCTCTGCCTACTCCTGTCCAAGGAGTAACTTTAAGGAATACATGATCACCTTCATTAAACTCAAGGTCCTTTCTCCTCTTATCACTGTAACTCTTCTGCCTACTCTGAGCTGCTCTCATTCTCTCCTGGATCATCTTAACTTGTTCAGTAGTTTGTTGAACTATCTCAGGTCCTAAGATAACATTCTCTCCAGGTTCTACCCAACACAAGGGTGTTCTACATCTCCTACCATATAGAGCTTCATAGGGTGCCATCCCAATACTGGAATGGTAGCTATTGTTGTAGGTAAATTCTATCAAAGGTAGGAAACTATCCCAACTACCCCCATGTTCTAAGATGCAAGCTCTCAACAAGTCTTCCAAAGATTGAATAGTTCTTTCGGTTTGGCCATCTGTTTGGGGATGGTAGGCTGAACTCAATCTAAGCTTAGTACCTAGAGCCTCATGTAAACTGTCCCAAAATCTAGAAGTAAACCTAGGATCTCTGTCAGAAACTATACTAGTAGGAACCCCATGCAATCTCACAATCTCACTTATGTACAACTTGGTTAGTCTCTCCAAAGAGTATCTAATGTTAATGGGAATAAAATGGGCAGACTTAGTCAATCTATCTACAATGACCCATATAGCATCTAGGTTTTTCGTAGTTTTAGGTAATCCAACTATGAAATCCATAGAGATGCTATCCCATTTCCATACAGGCACATCCAAAGGTTGCATCAAACCTGAAGGTTTTTGGTGTTCTACCTTAGCTTTTTGACATACTAGGCAGGCATACACAAATTCCTCCACTTCCTTCTTCATCTTAGGCCACCAAAACATCTTCTTAAGGTCTTGGTACATCTTAGTGGCTCCAGGATGAATACTAAGGCTACTCCTATGTCCTTCTTCAAGAATTGTTCTCTTAAGTTCAGGCACACCAGGAATACACAACCTATCCCTAAATCTCAATACTCCATCTATTCCAATTCTAAATTCACTTTCCACACCTTGATTCAACTTCTCAGCTTGACTCAATAAGAAAGGATCTACCTTCTGACCTTTTCTAATTTCATCTATCAAGTTATTAGTCACCTTCAAGGTTCCCAACCTAATACTCTTAGGAGTTAGCTCACACCCTAAACTCATATCCCTAAATTCCTCAATCATGTGCAATTCCCTCATCATTAAAGAAGAAATTCTCAAGGATTTCCTACTCAAAGCGTCAGCTACCACATTAGCTTTGCCGGGGTGATAGTTCAACTGAAAGTCATAGTCCTTAAGAAACTCTAACCATCTTCTCTGTCTCATATTTAATTCTTTTTGGTCAAACAAGTACTTAAGGCTTTTATGATCACTAAACACCTCAAATCTAGAGCCAAACAAGTAGTGCCTCCACAACTTAAGTACAAAAACTATAGCAGCTAACTCAAGGTCATGAGTAGGATAGTTCTGTTCATGGGTTTTAAGTTGTCTAGATGCATAGGCTACTACCCTTCTTTCCTGCATAAGTACTCCACCTAAACCTGATTTGGAAGCATCACAAAATACCTCAAAAGTCTTGCTAGGGTCAGGTAATACTAACACAGGGGCACTAGTTAGTCTTTTCTTAAGTTCTTGAAAACTCTCTTCACACTTAGAGTCCCACACAAAAGGTTGGTTTTTCCTAGTCAATTTGGTCAAAGGTAAAGCTAATTTAGAAAAACCCTCTATAAATCTCCTATAATACCCAGCTAGTCCTAGAAAACTCCTAATCTCAAAAACTGACTTAGGTGTTTTCCATTCAAGAACCGCCTCTACCTTAGAAGGATCTACAGCTATCCCATCCTTGGATATCACATGTCCTAAAAAATTTACACTCTCCAACCAAAATTCACATTTTGCCAATTTAGCATACAACTGTTTCTCCTTAAGGGTTTGAAGAACGATCCTAAGATGCTCAGCATGCTCCTCCCTATTCTTAGAATATACTAGAATATCATCTATGAAGACCACTACAAATCTATCCAAGTAAGGGTGAAAGATCCTATTCATGTAGTCCATGAAAACACTAGGTGCATTAGTCACACCAAAAGGCATCACTAAATACTCATAGTGCCCATAGCGGGTCCTAAAAGCAGTCTTTGGGATATCCTCGGATTTCACTCGGATTTGGTGATAACCTGATCTCAAATCTATCTTACTAAACACACAAGCCCCAACTAGCTGGTCCATAAGGTCATCTATTCTAGGCAATGGATACTTATTCTTAATGGTTACCTTATTCAATTGTCTATAATCTATGCACAATCTCATGCTCCCATCTTTCTTCTTGACCAATAGAACAGGCGCTCCCCAAGGTGAAACACTAGGCCTAATGAATTGTTTCTCTTGTAGTTCCTCTATCTGTTTCTTAAGCTCAACTAACTCTTTAGGAGACATCCTATATGGTGCTATAGATATGGGTGCGGTACCTGGCACTAAGTCTATACTGAACTCAATCTCTCTCTCAGGTGGTAAACTAGACACATCCTTAGGAAATACTTCTGGAAATTCTCTCACTAAGGGAATCTCATCTAGCTTACTCTCAGTCTCAACTGTTAATGAAGATAAGATCATGTATACCCTTTCATTTTCCTTTAAACAAGTTTTAATGTTAGAAGCACTAAGAAATTCCGTACTCTTACATTCACCAAATAAAATGGATTTATCAAAGCAATTTAAAAGAACATGGTGAGAAGATAGCCAATCCATACCAAGGATTACATCTAATTGACTAAGAGGCAGACAGATTAAGTCAACTAGAAACTGTTTATCAGAAATTGTCAAAGGGCATTTTAAACACACTAGGGATGTAGTTACTGAACCATTAGTAGGGGTTTCAACAACTAAATCAAAATTTAACAAAGACACAGGCAATTTCAGTTTTTGGACACAAGAGATGGAAATAAAGGAATGAGTTGCACCAGAATCAAATAGTACAACAAAAGGAGTCTCAACTATGAAACAAGTACCTTGTATCAAATTTTCTGACTGAGCAGCTTCAACACCACTAAGAGCAAATACTCTTCCTACAGTCTTTGGTCGTTCGGTTTGCGATCCTGATCCAACGACACGTGTTCTTGGTGGTTCAGGACATTGAGTGCTAATATGTCCTTTACCACTACAGTTGAAACAGGTAATCTCCTTGTCACGACATTCTGACTTGTTATGACCAACACGTCCACACTTCCCACACCTCCCTGAAAAAGTAGATCCTCCAACACTTCCAATAGTATTCACAGTGGGTTCTTTAGTAAAGGGTTTACTTCTATTAGTAGTAGACATACTCCCTTGAAATCTTGTAGAAGTGGAATAAGGCTTACTCCTACCAGAAGTACTAGGATTCACTGTACGAGTAGGACCTCCAGCTCCTTTATAGAAAGCAGCACGAGCACGGTTGTCACGATCATAAATGCTGCACTTATTGACCAGAATGGGAAAATGATATATCTCCTGATAGTTAATTGCTGTTTTCACTTCAGGACGCAGACCATTTACAAACTTTATGCATTTGGCCCTTTCACCATTCTCACCATGGTAGTGTGTACAGTAGCGGACCAAAGCATCAAATTTGGCAGCATAAGCTTCCACAGTATCATTTCCTTGTTTGAGTTCAAGGAATTCCATTTCCTTCCTACTTCTCACATCATCGGGAAAATATTTCTCAAGAAATACTCTTTTAAAGTTCTCCCAATTCAAGTGCACGCCTCCATCAATTATCCTCCGAAGTGCTCCTTCCCACCAAAAGTAAGCATCAGCTGTCAGCATGAAGGTGGCTAGCTTCACTCTCTCTGTAAGGGGACAATCCATAACATTAAAGATTTTCTCGATCTCTGATAACCAATTCATGGCGGCATCTGGGTCATAACCTCCTTTGAAAGTGGGTGGATTATTCCTCTGAAATTGCTCCAACCAGTTAGGAGCAACTCCATTCATATTATTGTTGTTCATAGCTTGGGCTAATGCTTGGAGAGCATCAGCAATCGCACGATCATTTCTACTAGCCATATTCTAAAGAAATAATACAATTAATAGACATAGGCAAGCATCATACCAACATAATAGATCTCACAATCAATTCATTTATCAAATAAACATGTTAAAAACATAACTCACGGCCGATAGAATCGACCTGCTCTGATACCACTAAATGTGACACCCTCTACCCCGCATATCATAAATCAATAAATTTAAATAATATAACTTTAATAATCAAACATGTTTACAGAGTATCACATTTGTAACAAACATAATCAGCAGAAATTACAAAGAAATAAATCTCAAAGTTTTCAAAGTAATTTAAAATAACATTAACAACCTAATCTAATCTTATCTATACCCCGATGTCACATGTCCTATCAGAGCATAGCCCATAAAGAAGCCTAAGCTTCACCACCAACATCCTCAGCCTCATGCTGATAATCACCTGTATAACGGTTAAAGAAAAAAAACAACACAAGAAAAAGGGAGTGAGAAAACATCTCACTCGGCTCACAGTGTAGGAATATATACTAGATAGCCAAACACAAACAATACATACGTAAAATAACAATATCTCATATTTGCACATATATCATGCATTGGTTTTCTTAACTAGACTCACAAATGTATGCATGTATACGGAAGATTCTCATATCATCGTGGGTGACCCTAAGGTACACCTGGTTATCATATCGTGGGTGACCCAAAGGTACACCTGGTTATCATATCGTGGGTGACCCAAAGGTACACCTAGTTAGTCGTGGGTATGCGGCCTCAGCGGCACACCTGGAGTATTGTATGCATATGATGCATGTCAAACAAGACTCTATGCATTCTCATATTACTCTATCACTTTCCATGGTCATTTCATATCTCATTAACATATTATCACATTTCATATCTCATGTCTCAACCATAGTTCATATTATCTCCTGGTCATTTCACATCATCATATTTCATCATCACATCATATCATATTATCATCATATCATATCATCACATTCACATTATCACATCATATTCACAACTTAACAATCATAGTCTCAACATAGTTTCTATTCATACACGTATATTAACCAAGCAATTAGAACATACAAACAATATGACATATAACAAACACAGGATTGGGGGCCAATCCCACTACCCAGCATACAATCCCACACCCAGAGCGAGGTTTCTCACTCCCCCCCTTACCTGGATGACAAGCGCTGAAACTAAAGAAGAGCTTCCTCCTCTAGGCTCCTTCTACTAGGATAGAACCACCTCCTATGGATTCCTCTAGGTCTTCAAAGAGAAGAAGAGGAGAAGAAGAGAGTATAAGAGAAGAGAGAATGAGAATTGAGGGATGGTTTGCAATGGAGAAGTGAAGGGCTATTTATAGCCTTCAAGACACATTAAAAAAATGGAAAATAATGAAAAAATCTTAGACAAAACTAAGTGGAATGAATTAGTGAGATGAATTATTAAAGTTGGTGGGATGAATTAATGGAGTTGGTGCCATGTTCTTTTCCTCACCGACTTTAGCTACTGATTTGGACCTTATAGACAGCCGAATCTGAAAATATTTCCTTCATGAAAGTTGTAGGATTTTCTCTTATCTTTCCATAGCCACCAAGTTTGTATCATTTGAACAACCACCGACCAAGTTATACCCCACAAACCGAGGCTTGCCAATCAGTCCAGCGAGAAACAATTGTATCAATCAAATTCCAATTTTGACCTCCTAAACGACCGATTTTGCAAATGGCTATTTCTGTAAAAGTTGTGCGTTTTTCTCTTAGATTTCCATTGACACCAATTTTGCATCATTTGGACCATCACAGCCCAAGTTATGCCCTAAACACCGAGGTTTGCCAGTCAGCCCAGCGAAAACGATTTTATTGAAAAGAAAGTTTACAACCAACAATATACATATATTTCTAAAGCCTATAATTAAGCATAAATGGAGTAGGAATTAGCTACATTTGGAATAAAAGATAACTACCAAATATCATAATAATAATAGTAACCATTTTGGAAAACTGGGGTGTTACAAAGTCACCTCTTAAGAAAGCAGTTTTTATATCTATCTAATGAATTTCCAAATTAAAAACATAAGTAAGAGCAATTAAAACTCTAATAGTAGTAACTTAAGAAATAGGAGAACATGTATCAAAGAAATATACACCTTCTACTTGTTTATAACCAATAACAACAAGTCTTACCTTAAACTTATCTATAGACCCATTCATTCTTAATTTTTTTCCCAAAAAACCATTTATATAACCTATACTTTTGCAACCAAAAGGAAGATCAATCAAAAACCAAGTTTTATTGACTTTAAGAAAATTCAATTCATCATTAATGATTTCTTTCCAAAAAGGTGCATTAAAATGATCATTGGGGTCTTCCGATGGGAATCCACCAAAGGTGTTTTGCTTTAGCATGTTTATCATAGTTGCAAGAACGATTACTCCAGGTGTTGTTGTACCTCCAGGAAGCCTACAAGCTACCAATGTAGAATAGTCCCTCAAAGACTTATTCTCCTAATTTGTAGCCATAATTTCAGTTTTCTCGGACGTTTTGAATAGTGATTTACTTCTTCTATGAAAAGTTCTCTCAATCTCAAGATTACTTTCGAGTGATTTCCTTAGGCAGAGAGATTTTTGCATAAGCAAAACAAGTTTTCTGTAGAAAAAGAAAACCTTTTGAAATTGAACTCAAGATCAAAACAAAAAATAAATAAATAAAATATAATAAAGAAATAATAAAAATTTAATCTAAATATTTAATAATTGCAAAGTCAAGAGATGTAGTCTCCGGCAACGGTGCCAAAAACTTAATGTGAGAAAATTGCAAGTGCACGATTGTTGTTAAGTAATAAATTATTGTACCCATAGGGACAATGTGTTTGACCTAATAATTATTAATATTTAGCCAAAATTAAATGAATAGATACGAATATTTAAAAATCAAGTAGAGAATGATTTAGATTGATTGTAACAAAAGTTTTAATTGATAAAGAAGTTTCTAGGAATTAAGGTTTGCTTAATGGGTTCCTTTATGTTCATATGCTTTTACCTAGAGATTTAATTGTTCCTAATGAAGGTAAATTAACCTAGAGTATCCTTTGCAGTTTCTCAAGATACAAAGGTGTGTTTAATAGAATTAACTCTTACTCTCATTATAGCTACGATTTGATTAAAGCCATTATGTCATGGGTTAATTTAGTTGATGCTCGAAGAATTAAACTTACTCTCGTGGTTTAAAGCCTAAGTCTATTTCTTTAGGTTCTCTTTTTAGTGTACTTCCCTAAACATTTAAAATTATGAAAAGCGATGAGTAATCGATTATCACATATAAATTGTGAAGAAATAAGATCAATGACGAAACAAGAATTAAATAACAGAATAATTCATATTAGAATCAAGGTTCTCAAAGGGCCAAGTCTTGATCCCAAAAAGAAACTATTCATATATATTCATAGTATTTCTCTCAAAAGAAAATAAAATTGACATAAAAAGAAACAAGCCTAAGAATCGCAAGAATACCAACACAAATTACTCCTCATTAATTTATCTATCAAGCATGAAATCCCAAAAAGTCTCATTTCCTAGCCCTAATAATCTAATTTATAACCTAGACAACCTTAAAAGATAAGTCAAAAACAAATTCTTAATAATAAAATAAAACAAAAATCCTAAAAGATAATTTATAACAACTGGAATGTGTCACAGACGAGATTGGTGAGTCATGACCATAACATGTTCTATTTGTCTCTTTTCTCTTTCCATCTTTCTCTTTTCATCTTTATCTCCTTCTTTCTTATCCTTTTTTATTGGTTTTTCTAAGAGATCATATCTTTATCTAAAATGTATGCAAATTAGACAACAAAAGAGAAATGTAACATGCTTAAAGAGAAAAACTAAATTTAAAGTAATTCCTATGGTAGACTATTTATATATGATGCATGAAAATACTTCTAATTGGTTAAATACTTAAGACAAAAACATGATAAAAATGTAAAACATCAATGATGGTGGTCAAAAACTGTGGTGATAAGCAACAAAGATAATGGTAAAGGGTAGTAATGTAACGACAGTGGTGAAATGGTGAAAATTGTTTTTATCTTTTGATGAGTATTTTGTACCCGATAAAAACTTGTTTAAGAACTTATATTAAGTAACACAAAATAGAGGTTTGTCTTCTCCATCTCAATTGTTTTGTTCCACAATCTTATTGTGAATCAAATGTATATTGAGTAACACAAAAGAAAGTCGTTATTTTCTTCATTTGAATTGTCTTGTTTCACTATCTTATTCTAAATTAAATATAAAATAATTATATTTGTCTTTTTTTTTAATTTTTTTTTTAAAGTTTGATAAGGAGATATTACTCCTTTCGGTTGAGTGATTTCTATAAAGATAAAACGATATTTCTAGTCGCAACTCTATATCTAAGGTGAATATCATTCTTTAATTAAAATATACAAGTATGAAAGAAGTTCAACTCCTTTTAGTAAATAATTATATTTATCTTTTATAATATTATAATTTTTTAGCTAATCAAATTGATCTTATCATTTGATATTTTATTTATTTGATTTCTATAAAATTATTTTAGCCATACTAATATTTTATATTTTTTAATCCTCATAAAATTATTTTAGTTCTTAAAACATATTAATATGTAGATAACACATGATACTTCGTATTTCATGTCATCATTTAAAGGAACTTCTTCAACAACATAAACTATAAAAACAAAATATTTCAGACACAAAATGACTAGAATAATTTTATAAAAATTAAAAAATAAATATCAAAATTATAGAGAAAAAAATTAAGTCAAATAAAATAAAAATTGGGAAATGTAAAGAATAGCATAAAGATACGACACCGTATGGACGTGTTCTTATTAGTTATGAACCCGATCCAGTTATGACTTACACTTTACGTATCATTTTCTTTCTCGGATCTTGAACAAAAAAACTTACGTTTTCTCACCATTTCTCATTATCCAAACAGGATCTTGCGCATAGTCACCAAATTCTCGTGAGTCCAGAAACCTTTTGCTAGCTATGAGTTACAGAAGGTTCGTTTTCTGAACGACACCTTTTGTTCTTTGATCTCTTCTTTCTCTCGATTGTAATTTTTTTTTTAATTTTTAAATTGCAATGTAATTCGCGGCCTTGGAGATCTTGCATTCATTTCATGTGTTAGTTCTTCGTGCATTCGTTGATTGAAATCTTTTGGTTTGAATGAGGTGGGGGTAGTTCTTAGGTTTGTAGGGTGGTTTCACTGGTTTGGATTTTGGGGGTAATGCTGAATCTGGATGTTGGAATAACTATTGCTGTGAAATGCATTTGCGTTTTTCATTAGCTTTTCAGTGAAAAGGTGCATGTTAGAGTGTTTACGTTAAGCTTATTTTGTATTCAAAACAAGTTATAATCAAAATTTCAGTGAGAGTGCGTGTCTGGTTTGGATTGGTTTTTAGGGAAAAAATTGTTTTTTTTTTTTTTTTTAATGTTTTTCTTTATAATTTCTCGGTTAGGATTTTGATCATAGGCTGTTTTGAAGGCAAAATAAAGTAGTTCAATTCTAGACACGAGTGGAACTTTTGAAATGAATTTTTTTTTAAAAATTAATACAAACTAAGCGTGCTCTTAGAGATTTAATACTATCCTAAAGTTTTTGACAACAAAGAGGTAGAAAGAATCTTGTCCGTGGGGAAGATGTGAAACACTTGCTTACTGGTTAGTGCTTCTTTTACTGGTTCTGAAAAATAGAAGAGTGAAGATTTTAATAGGGTGACAGGTTTTGGAAAATTGGAGGTTTTTGTGTCCAACCAATAGGGTGAGCCTTGGTGCAAAAGCAAGGTTACTTCTTCTTTCCATGGGTTCAAATACTGGTAAGTAACAACCTGTGGAGGTAAGACTGTGTACACATGACAGTGCATCTACCCCTATGAAGCACCAACACATTTGCAGAACACCGTGTTAGTGTGTCTGATAGGTTTTGGACATGATACTAGCAAGGCACGTCTTTGACAAGCGTTGATACCTCTATTGTTTAACAATTAATTTAATTTTTTTTTTGGCTCAGAAATCTCTCTAATACAGTTTGAACACGTCTTTGACACAACTTGGACACGACCAAGTAGAGTGACCTGATACTTGCTTTTAGTTAAACACTTATCTATTACTTTTATTATAAAAACAAAATGTAAAAAGTCACCTTGTTTTATATATGTTGCAAGACTCATGACATTTTTTTTGAGACTCATTTTCATAGGAATTATTAGTTGTTTTAACTTTTAAGAGATATATTCATCTTATCTTGACTTTTTTTTTTTCATAAAAATTGCTCTGTGAAATGATCAATCTTAGTATTCTATTTATAAGGGTCATTATCATATTAAAATCATAAAGTTTAACAACTTTGTTTCTTGAAGGTGAATATATATAACTCTTAATTCTCAAAAATACACACACTCATGCCATGTTCCGATGTCCTTGTTTGTGTCGGAGTTGGTGCTTCATAGATCTACCCTTCTCACATCCCACTTGGTGGAAGTCTCGTGCATTGAGCTCAATTGTTTGTTTGAGTTCAAACAAGGGAATTAGGAATGCTCTGGAAAGTGAAAACTACCTAATTTTATGTGTTTATGACTTGATGTTAGCTTAAAGCCTTAAACGGTGGTTTGTTGACTTGTTTATGAATGAGCTATGAACTTGAGATTATCTCTTTTACCACACCTCTTGAGCTGGTATGAACTCTAGATTTTCTGTAAATTATAAGTTTCTCAGAAAAAGCAGAGAGGTTGAAGCTGCAATGCAAATGCAATTTTCTTTTTATGTCTCATTCAGTTTACAAATTTTGCAAGATTTTGAACTTGCTGCTCTGTTTTCATCTCTTTTGAGCAGATGCCAAATTGAATTAGTTGATATTAAATATTTAAAGTTAAATAAAAAATATTTTATATTGAACATCAGGATAAACATTTCATGTCAAACTCCTTTCTAGATACTTTGCTATTCATTTTTTATGTCTTGGTCATATTAGAATTTTATGTCTGGGCCATTGTTCAAGAGTATACGAGAGTGAGTTGGTGTGTTTTAGCTAAAGTGGCTTGTATGCTCAAAAATACTTGTACTTTCATGGCCCTCTTATATAATCTTTAACTTGTTTCTAACCCACCAATCTTGGACAGTTTTACTTGTGCTTCAATTTTTGGCCTGGATTTGTACTTTAAGTTTGGGCCTCAAAGGCCACAATTTTTTCTTGATGTTTGGTTTTATTTTGCCTCTTTTTTTTTTTTTTTTTTTTTTTTTTGCCTAACCCTATATATACAAATTTTGGGCCTTTCAATTTTGTTTGAGACTTTCTGTTTTTGTGGCTTTCAAGTCTTCCCTTCAATATGAGCTCTGATACCATAATATCAGAGTATGGGGGAATTATTTCTTCTCTTTATTTATCCAAATGATTGAGTAGTACATATATAGGAAAAATAGAGAACCATAAAAGGAAAAAAGGCAATTTCTATAATAACTAGAAAGTAGGAATTAGATAATTCCACGTTTGGAGTTCAAACCATTGAGAACTAAACCAACTTTTCAGTTACTGTTAACCTGTAAAATCTGATGTGGGGTACCTGATGTTTATTTTCTTCCAGATGGCTTTGCTGTTTTTTTAGAAGATTTCATTTTGTTGTTCTAAACTTTTGGGAATAATGGTGTTCTCTTGTATATTAACTCTTATAACTGTTTAATTTTCAAAACAGAGATAATCGCTCCTCCAGATCATCACTTGTAGATGGTTTTGATAGTCTGGAGGAGGGTGGTCTAAAGGCTTCTTCTTCTTACTCGCGTGATATTAATGAGCATGATAATGATAAAGCCATAGAGAGTTTGCAGGACAGAGTCTCTTTTCTGAAACGAGTAAGTTTTTTCTATCTAAGTACTATTTCACTATTGAAGTATCAAACTATCAATGGAATTCTTGTCTAAACAACTGGCTCTATGAAATCTTAGTTCAAAGTTCTAACTAAAGCAAAGGTACATGGAAAAGTTCTATTAGTGTTGAAAGTACTACTTGCCATGGTTCTACTTTTGTTTAGTGTTGTTTATACTTTGTGCGTATATGTTTCTAATTTACCCAATTGCCAGTTTGGACCATTCACTGAAATATTGGTAAATGTTTCTCGTTTCTAATTTGCTGTGTCCGAAAAAGAACATGTTAGTATTTATTTTAACGGGCATCAGTTGATTTGTAAATTGGGGATCATTAAATGGGGTCCGGAGTTTATAATTACTGCAGGTCTGGAAATGCTTGTGATGTGTTCATGAAGATTATTTGTGTGCATGGTTGTTTTTTTCCTACTACCTCCACTCCTTTTTATGTGTCTTTTAAAGTTATTTCACAAGAATTAAGAAATAAAATTAATGTTCTCATTTTTTTAATTAAAATTATTATCTGATTTCCTATTATACATTTATACCCTTTATCTATCTTATTAATTATCTGTCTTTGTTTCAACCTTTCTCGGAGCAACCATTAAAATGAAATGATCTGTTGATTTATATTTTATTAGATTGTTGATATTTACTTGCTCAACAGTTAACAGGTGATATCCATGAGGAGGTTGAGAGTCATAACCAGTTACTTGATCGGGTGGTATGTATACAACACACTGATCGTGTTACCATTAGGAATTCTCTTCCCTTTTTTCTGATTGGATTCCATTGTAAATTAGGGTAACAAAATGGATGGATCAAGGGGTATGATGATGGGAACCATGGATCGATTTAAGAAGGTAACATTTTTCTGCATTAATGTGCCTCATTTTATCTTCTTTTATTTTCATATTGTTATAAAATGATTTACTGTGTAGAAACTGGATTTTATAGGTTTTTGAGAAGAAATCAGCGAGGAAAACGTGCTCACTTGTGGCTTATTTCACAGTTGCCTTCGTATTCCTATACTATCTTATTAGGTAAAATGATTTGATAATCCTTTCACTGTTTGCCTTGATATGAATGAAACGAGTATTTATGGAGAAAAATCTTAGCTCCTTTAAATCCTTGTTCCTGTTTCTATCAATTTTAGAAGATATTTATACTTTGGCTGGTTCAAAAACAAGTTAATCTTTAAGAGAAAAAAACTATCCAAGCCATTGTTTTCTTGTGCTTATCCTTAAGCACAAGTGCTGCCGAGTCACTAATACAGTTGTTGGCTCGTTGCTACAGACATTAATAAATTCATGAGAAATGAAAGCAATATACTCTCTTATACTCTTTTACTTTTTTGGATGTAATTTTTTGTTGGGTGAAATTCATGTGGGGCCCACTAAATACGTGGGTCTTATTCCCCATCTAGTGGGATTCATTTCTGAACTAGTAGGACCTACACGAATTTTAACTAACAAGGAAGAATGTCAAAAAGAGTGTTATAGGGTTTGTTACTCTCTATCATTGGATATTAAATGGACAGTATACGTGTTGGTTGGATCATGTTAACTGGCACACCTGTAATGAATAATAACACGGGAAAGATGCTTACAATTCACTGATGCAAACTGGTGTTTACTTCGCAGGATTCTTGGATATTTTACACTTGGGTAAAGCACGTGATGTTAAAAGGTCATACATTTAATTGCGTGATGAATGTTTGATGGAAGTAAAATCATGTGGTCCTGTGGTGTAAAGTGTTTGAACCATTCCATTCCATTTTGGCTGGGAGATGGATGGTTTGAGACTCACCTATGATCGCAAAATCTTACTGCATACATACGAAAGTCTATTGTATACTTCCTCTCTTGACCTGGTCCATGATCCATTTTTTTCATAGTTGACATTAGTCTCGAGTTCATATATTATGTAAATTCCTGTAATATGAAATGATTATATTCAATTGTAAGCACCGGTGTTCGTGATTGGATTAGATCGTTTGAGGGAAAAAAAATCCAATCTAATCACTTCAATTTTTTGTTTTTGTTTTTTGACAATCCAATTTATTTGATTTTAAAATCCAATCCAATTTAATTAGGTTTAGATTAGAATGGCTCAGTTTTCGAAAAGAAGGCGATAAGTATTAGAGTATGCGATTAAATACTCAAATTAATCTAACATCAAACATCATATATAACTTGAAACATTTTCTTTATTTGTTTGATCAACATAATTTAGGTATACACATACATTCGTGTTGTAAGTTAAATAGAATCTTATAATTTTTTTTAAAAGTAAATATACAATAGATTATAAGTATATAGTTTACACAATTTGAATATATAAGCATTTATTAAATGATTTTAAATATACAATAAAATTTGGTTTGATTTGAATCAATTTTTAATATAGAATTTGAAACTCGATTTGATTAAGTGGGTTTTGATACACATTTTCTCATTAATTTTATTTGTTTCTTTATATCATTCCAATATAACACCCCATCATCAGAAAGGTCCAGACAATTAGGGAAACCTAACCCAAATATCTAATCCAAACTTCAATGGAAAGCAGCCCCAAATCACCATGAAATATACCAAACACTTCGGTGAGCTATCTCACCAAACTAAGCCCTAAATTTGAGCGGGCCATCTTGGTCCAGCAGAACCTTAAGCTTTATGCCTAAATGCAATAGAACAACAACCTCAAATTATATGGCTAAAATGAAAAAAAAAATGTTAAATTACAGTTTTTGTCAATATATTATATTTAATTTACAATTTATGTTTCCTAATTCTTTAGTTCGCAATTTTAGTATCTTAATTATGTGAAATATGCAATTTTAGTTTAACTATTATCTATCCACGGTTAAAATTATAATATTAAACATGATTTGATATTAAATAAATAAATTACAATTAACATTTAATAAAATTTATTATTAAATAAATAATATGAAAATTAATATTTAATAATATTTATGTTAAATTGCACTTTAGAATTTCTATTTCTATCTTCATAAAAATACGAAGAATATTAAATAAGATTAAGATGATAAAAAGTATAATTTAACTTAAACATTATTAAATATTAATTATTATGTAATTTAATTAATGTAGGTTATAATCAATGTAACAATTTCAAGGTCAAATGAACATATAATTGTTGGGACAAAATTATGAATTTTACAAAATCAGGAGAATAAAATTGTAGAATTAAATATTAGAAATGTAATTATGATTATTTTAGTTTCAAGTTTGATTCTCGAGTATACAATTATGTTAAATTTAAATAAAATTAAAAGTATAATTTAACAAAATTTTTGAGATAGAATTATAAAATAAAGAGGGAAATTTTATTTATTTTTTATTAAGCACGGATAACATCACTTTTATAATACTCGAGAGTGGTTGCATGCAAGGAGGTATAGTAGTGGCTACGGATGGGCAAAGACCCATGACCTGAACCGAATCCGAGATACCAACAACATTTTTTTTTTCCGAGTGATTTCAGATGGATTTTCGGGTTTAATGGGTCAAATTTGGACTCGACGGGTTCGATTCCAAATTTATGAACCCAATAAAACTCGTACCCGCTCGGAGATGATAATAAATAATATTAAATTTAAATGATAAAAGACCTCCAATTCAATATTGTAACAAGCTTAGGAGTACTTTAAGGAGAAGACATATACCTTTATACTGTGGTAGGAAGTTAATGAACAAGTTTCAAAGATTCTAACAAATAAGTCTTAGTGTAGAAAAGTATAGACAAACCATTGAGCTTTATATAACGAGGGCGAGAATTAGGGAGGAAGATATAACCACCATTGCTTGGTTTTAAAGTGGACTTAATCTTGAGATTAAAGATAAGGTTAAACTTTTACCCTATAGAAATTTAAATGAACTAATCCAACTTTGCATCAGGGGAAAGCAACAAATCAAAAGAAAAACTTCTTGCAAGAAGGAATCCTCTAACTTTTTATACCCTAAAAACCTAAAGGAAGAGGAGTACTCATATAAGAGTTACTCCAAGAGTGAGCTACTTAAAGAAAGAGAGGACAAAGGAAAAATCTCTCTAAAGAAACAAACCCCTAACATAAATTATATAGAAAACTCATATAATCTAATTTTGTTTTGAAGGAAAATAGTCAAGTTAAGTTTAAATAAGTTTGAACTTCTCTTAAGATCAAAAATAGAATATAAGATATCATAAGATATATCCAACAAATAATATAAGCCAAAGTGGTTTATTATAATAACTAAAGTAGAAGGAGTTCTAAACAGACAATGGTTGTCTACCTTGGGCACCACAAAAATAGTAGCATAAGAAGTAGAACTAGGTGAAATCCACCTCTTCTTCACTAGACTAAGAACTTGAGATCCTTTCTTTTCAAAAATATGTTGTTTTTTGATCTTAAGCTCTAAGTCCATGAAAATAATAGAAGAAGAGCTAAAATATTTGTAAAGAATATATATTTTTTTTATTTTGTAATCATCGTTAATAAAAAAATAACTTTCCCTTATCTTAAGATTTTTGATGAAGACACTATCCTCCTTGCTCTTCTCTAAGAGTAATGTCTTTTTTTCTTTTTCTTTTTTTCTTTTTCATTTGGTTTTGGTCCTCAAACACTTGTGAAGGTGTTAGAAAATGGAAAGCAAATTCCTTTTTTTTTTTTTTTTTTTTTATAAGTGAAGGTTATTTTGTTGGTATGACCATAATATATAGTACACTTTTCAAATTGTCATGGCCTACCAAGCAAAATATGACAAGATTTCATAGGGATTACATCATATAAAACTTTATCTTTATAATTCCCAATGAATAAATTTACCTCCACTTGTTGGTTCATTTCCAATTCATCTCCTTCATTAAGCCAATGAAGTTTATAAGGATAAGGATGAGGAATGGTAGTGAGGGCTACCTAGTTAACCAATCTTGTGCTACAACAATTAGAGCACGATCCACTATCAACAATGAAAGAACAAAGTTTTTTTGAAACCAAACATCTTGTGTGAAATATGTTCTCTTTTTGTGATAGGCTAGTAGGGCAAGGTTGGCTCCCAAGAAGCTTTTTATCCATTAAAAAATCACCATTGTTAGGATAAACTTGTTCAACACTAGCATCTACCCTTTCTTTTTCTTGATTACTACTAGAGAAAGTAAACTCCTATTGGCTACTATAAGTGTCTATGACCCTTATGATCATGGTCTTCTTAGTGGGACATTGAGAAACAATGTGGCCTCCCCTAAGACACTTAAAGCACTTTATATTGCTAGTCTCAGAATTTGTTAGGGGTTTCTTTCTTTAGAGAGATTTTTCTTTTGTCCTCTCTTTCTTTAAGTGGCTCACTCTTGGAGTGACTCTTATATGAGTACTTCTCTTCCTTTAGGTTTTTAGGGTGTAAAAATTTAGAGTATTCCTTCTTGCAAGAAGTTTTTCTCTTGATTTGTTGCTTTACCCTAATGCAAAGTTGGATTAATTCATTTAAATTTCTATAGGTTAAAAGCTTAACCCTATCTTTAATCTCAAGATTAAGTCCACTTTGGAACCAAACAATGGTGATTATTTCTTCCTCTCTAATTCCCGCCCTCATTATATAAAGCTCCATGATTTTTCTATACTTTTCTACACTAAGACTTCTTTGTTGGAGTCTTTGGAGCTTGTCCATTAACTTCCTACCATAGTATAAAGGTATATGCCTTCTCCTTAAGGCACTCCTAAGCTTGTCCCCTTCTAAGGAGGTCCACCAATACATGGATTTCCCTTGAAAGCCCAAGGTAGCCATGGGAACCTTTTTCTCTTCACTTACTCTGTTGCAAGTGAATAGTTGTTACTCCTTCATCTCACAATCTAGATATTCTTCTACATTGTCTCTATCGTAGAAGTAGGGAAGGTCAACTTTAGGTTCTCAATGTTCATGCCTAGGCCTTTGTTGCCTAGGGTGTCTTTGATAATAATCATCATTATGATGACTATCATAGGACCCTTCACTTTGAGTGACGTGAGTTAAAATAGGTGGGCTATTGGGTTTTTCTTCCTTAGATTTACTCTTAGGTTTTTCAATCCCTTGCCTTTAGTTAACCTAGAAGGCCCCTCACCACTTTTAACTTTAGGTTTGCTAATGTCACCTTTCACCATAAATTTAGCCAATAACTCTATTATGACTATTATTTTTTTCCCCTCATTTTTTCTCTTAATATACTCTTTTAACTCCCTAAGTTCTTCCTTAATACTTTTCCTACTACTATGAAAATTTTGACCATGGACACCACTAAAATGATAATAATGATCACTTATTTTTGTTTAAGAAATTTTTTCATAAAGATTTGAAAGTAATTCACAAAAATTGAGCGATAAAAGATTTTCACAAAGGAAAATTCAAGTGTATGTATGCACAAAACCTGTAGTAGGTAAGAATATAGCCTTCTAAATGAATTGGATAAGGAAGAAACACCCCTAAACAAGTATACATAATGAGAAAGCAAGTAAAAGGAATCAATTAAAACATATATTAGTCATTTTTCCTTAGGGTGAAAGTCTAAGTGACACTTAGAGCTCCTTAGAACACTTTCACAAGTACTAAACAAACGATGAAAGCAAGTAAGCTAGACGTATCCCTAGTGGAAGCCTTAGTGACACTTTGAGCCCCTTAGGACACTTCCACAAGCATTAACGTTGAAGTTATTTCACTAAGAAACCAATGAGAGGTGAGAGAACTCTACAGGTTTCCCAAGTCCCTCTTAAAGGTCAAATACAAGTTTAGTAAAACAAAGAAATGGAAAAAAGATTAATAAAAAATGACATCAAATGAAACACAAATGAAGTACAAATCAAGTAATTTGAAACAAATTTAGAGATAGATTTGGTGACGGATTTTCTTCCAATGAAATCTTTTTGTCTCTAATTTTGTCGTTAGTCTCCTTCCTTCAACTTGTTCCTACAAAATGAACACACAAGTTAATCTCACAAAAGTTTTTATCTCATGTTTGGAGGTGTCTCAATCTCTCCAAGTTGCTACCCCCTTTGAAGTTATTCCAATATGCCTCAAATTATCCAAGTCTTTAAAGTGGTGAGTCCTTGAAAGTACACCTACACCACAAGAATGGACAAAACACCAAGAGAGATAAGAAGCCAACAACCAAAACTGAAAATACACAACTAATAAAGGATAAACTTAAGAGGAAAGAGATGTGACAAAATCAAAGAATATTAAAAGACACAAAGTAAAAAAATAAAGGATAGTTTCAACACTAGCTTTTAAAGGAAAAGTTCTAGAAATGATTATAAAATGAAACAAAAAGATTGTGCAATTAATTTGAACACGTATAATGTATTTCCAGCCACTAAAAATAGAGGTTAAAGTCAAGAAATAAATTTCAAAAATACAAGGCCAAATGCTCTAAAAATTACTTTGTTTTTCTTTTCACTTTTTCACTAACTTTTGTATACTTTTGTTCTTTTTCTTTGGTTTCCTTCTTGGATTTTTTTTAATAAACGTAAGCATGAAAAATAAAGGCCAAAAACAGGAACAAATGGCCCAGTAGTGGTGGAGAAAAAGCTATAGAAAGTGTGAGTGTACAAGAAAAGTTTTAAGGACACTTAGAGCTAGTTTTGGTTCTAGTTTTCTCTTAGTTTTGTACACTTCTTTTTGTTATTTCTTTCACACATTATATTCAGGTTTTAATGTTCAATTAAATCACAAAAGACTCAAGGAATTGCTTGCCTTAAATTTCTAAGTAAGAGTTAACAAGTGAAATTCATAAAAATATGACACTAGAACATGCTAGATCTAATAACACGCTAGATCTAATAACATGCATAAGATACATATAATGAAAACTTCTAAGATTTGTATTAGTTGCAACACACAATGTTTATGACACTAAACCAGAGAGTAATGTTCAAATATTCAAAAGAAAAAGGCACATAATGGAAGTAATCACTACAAGAAAAACTGTTATTATATATGAAATATTATCTACGAAATTTTTTCTGTAGATAATTTTTAGTTATCTACAGAATATTACCTACGGGATTTTTTCTGTAGATAATGTTTAGTTATCTACGGAATATTACCTACAAATTTTTTTATATAGATAATTTTTAGTTATCTACAGAATATTACCTATGGAATTTTTTCTGTAGATAATGTTTAGTTATCTACGGATAATCCGTAGATAACAACTTTCGTGGGTTATCTACGAAAAACTTTCCGTAGATAACGTTATGTACGAATAAACTTTTCATAGATAACAACTTTCGTGAGTTATCTACGAAAAACTTTCCGTAGATAATGTTATCTACGGATAAACTTTTCGTAGATAACGTTATCTACGGATTTTCCGTAGATAACCTTGGCGAGATGCATGGTAAAATTTTTATGCTCTAAGTGATGTAAAAAATATTTGGTAAAAAATAAATATTATTAAAAATTATAATTTTAAATTTTTTTATTTTTAAAAATTAATGATGATATATAAAAAATAACATACTAATATCTGATTTTAAATTTGATATGAAAACATTATGATATAATTGGATAAAATTTTAAATTAGTATTTTATTAATGATTGATAATTAGAAAATAAAACAAGAATAAATATATTTTTTGAATTTTATATCTTAGATTTAAGATGAATAAATATATTAAGTTAATTAATAATTTATTTAAAAATTTAAAATTTAATTTATAAAAATAATATTTTAAAAGAAAAGGGTTATAATAATACCGGTGTAATTTTTACTAAGTAATAACTTTATATTAAATGTGAATTTTATAAATTCAACCGTTAGGTTGAAAGTTTTTTACTTTTATCTCATATATACAAAATTTTATATTAATTCAAGATGATTTGATATTTTGTTCTTGTAAAATAAAATTGACGTAATATATATATTTCAAAATATACTAAAATATGAAAACTTTGATTATCTTCAACTTGTTGTTTAATTTTAACAAAATTTGATATAAACATATAAAGTGATATGAACTTTCAATCTAACGGTTGAATTTATAAAATTTATATTTAATATAAAGTTATTGAGCGGTGTAATATTTAGTAAAAGTTACACCGGTGTTATTCTAACCCTTATCACTTTAAAATATATAAATTATTATTTAAACTTTAAAATTTATAATAAATAATTTAAATTGTATCATAATATTAATTTTAAATAGAAATAAGTATATTGTTAATTATACAAGTAAGTATATATATATAAATAAAGATTAATTAAATATAATATAACTATTATTATTTGTAATATAATTATTATATATATTTTTATATTTTTATAGCGGTCTGAATACACCAAAATGAGAGGGATCCAAAAATAGTATAAGTATGAGATTGTATAGTTGAGGATGACTTAAATGAATTAATTTGTACTACTTATATTGACAAAATGCATTTGCTTTTTGGTAGCTTATTTTATCAGAACTCCACAGTTAAGCGTGCTTGACTTGGAGTAATATAAAGATGAGTGACCTTCTAGGAAGTTTCCTACAAAAAGTGCAATAAGAAAAAAATACGTTGAAAAGTGAAATGTTGTGAAATAGCATCCTTGAGAGGCTAAATATGAGGGTTGTTACATTAATAAATTTATTAAAATTAAACAAAATTTTTTCGAAGGCTATCTACGGATAAAATCCGTAGATAACAACTTTCGTGGGTTATCTACGAAAAATTTTCCATAGGTAACGTTATCTACGACCTTATTACCTACGGATTTTTGGCTGTAGATAATTCGTAGATAATTAAGACTTATCTACGGATTTTCATGCTTATCTATGGATTTCTTCCGTAGATAATCATGATTTTTCTTGTAGTGAATGACATATAAGGACTAAACAAGACAACTAGACAAAACTACATAGAATAGAAAATTGAAAAAGCACTTAATCATACACTTTTGTTTTAGAATTTCTTTTGACCAAAAATTAATAGATTCAATCAAGATATAACCAAGACTTAAAAAGAAAATGCTAGTTCATAGAATACCTAAAGACTTAAAGAAGCTATGAAAAGATTTTACCAAGAAGACCTTGCTCTTGATAGCAAATGATGGAAGCCTTAGAAGAGACTAGATTGATGTTGCTTCTCCTTTAAGCTTCTATAAATGGATCTTCACTTCTTGGACTCCTCTAAGCTTCTTCAATGGCTTCTATGGATGCTATAAGTCATTTTCACCACACAAGATGATGAAGAGAGTCTCCTTGATGGCGCCACACATTGAAAAATGACAAGCCTCTTCAATTTCTCACCACACTCAAGAGAGGATAAGAGAAAAGGAATAATTTCAAAGCGAGACACAAACTTTGAGAGAGATTTTGTCTAATTGACTGTATAATACTCAAAGTTCCTACAAAATGGCTCAAAGCTACAATATATATAATTTAGTTGGCTTATGGTACAAGCTAGATTAACCATGGTTAAATGTAACCAAGGTTAGCTATCTTGTACTTAAGCTAACTAACTCTAGTTAAATGTCTAGAAGTCTAGTTAATTGTCTAGAAGCTTATGGAGCAATCTAAGATAATCCTAGTTTTAAAATAATTTAGGTTAGGTTAACTCCAACTAATTAGAACAATCATTACAACTACTAAATTAATGATTGCTTTTAACAAGTTATTGAGATGTCGCTATCAAAGCCAAACGACTTAATTTGTAGCTTGGATGACAAGCTTGGCTTGTTTTGGACATCTAAACTACTTGCATAAGCAAGTGGACATCTAAACCAAATGGGGAAAAATAAGTTTGGGTCATCCAAGCCCAAATAAGTCTAACAAGACTTAGCTAGTTACACCTCCTCTAATCTACTAATTACATTCTCCAGTAATACAAGGACAAAATTACTTACACTACTTGACCCAAAATACAAAGCCAAAAATATCCTAATATAATCACTACTAAAATGAATTATAAGTAGGTAAAATGTATAACAACAATAAGAGTCCTTTAAGGTAGGGTAGACCTCCAAAGGTAGAGTACCTTACAAAATAAGGTAATTGTCCTATAATTATTCAAACAAAATTTAGCAACCTTCATCCTTATTAGACTTATCTCTTCCAAATGGATTCTTGGGAAGTACATTCCATCACTGATCTATACCTTGAAGTTGGTGTCTTTTCTACCACACATAAAACTAACTACCTTGTTAACTATTGAAAGCACAACTACAAAATAATATTGAATTAGAAATCTTGTGACTAAATAAAAACCCAACACAAGATAGAATGAAACTAAAACAAAAATATATCACAAGTTTAAATTAATTGTATGCAAGAAGACTACAACCCGAATTTTAATTCCATTCAATGTTAGAGAGTCATCATCAGGTGCTATTGGCATTAGAATAGAGATAAGAATTCAATATGATAATAAAGTGATGGTGAGGAACAATATAAAGAGAGACAATATTTAAATGTATATGCGAAGAAATCTAATAAAGAGGTTCAATTTAGCTAATTGAGTAAAAAAATTGATTAAATTTTAGTTTGTTGTGTTAGTGAATTTTCTATCCTAACTAAAGAGTATTAAAAGATATTAGAAAAAATCACACCTACCTCTTTATTTGACAACGCCCGCTATATATTACTCCTTTGGCTTTAATATCACCAATGATCCGATGTTATTATATCTACCATTTGAAACCTTATACAATGTTAATTAAGAAATATTCTTATGAACATTAAGTGAATTTTTTTTTAACAAATTGGACTATCTTACTTTCTTCATTGAAGTTCTCTAATCCTTTTTGTTGCATTTGTGGACTGAGGGGTTTTGACGTAGGCACAAATCAAGTACACTCCTTGCACATGATCATTTTTCTTCATTCTTCAAATTCCAAGCAACATTCCATCAATACCAAATATATTAGTATCCAAATTCAAAACCAAAACATTTAAATTTACTCACACCTACAGGATTTGGAATAGATTTGACTTTGATAGAAAAACCAAGACTAGTAAAAGTGAAGATTTGGAGGATTTCACTATAAAACTTCATGTTCTTAATGAAGGTTATTATAACCTCCAATAAGTATACAATTATTGAGAGTTTTATTAAACTTAGTTAAGTTCTTGCAATTTTTACTAAAACCTCCGATATGTGTCTATAGTTTAACATGAACCCTAGTTATCCTTATTTTTATTTCAATTAAAATTTATACTACATTAAAATTTGGATTCCTACTCTTATTTCATTTTTTTTAGTTTCCCTCCTCAATATCCAGATTTCCTTTCTGAAACCTTAACTCTAGAATCTCCCACACACATGACTCTCCACTTTTACTACCATTGTCCACTCTTTATTGTTGGCTCTTTGCTTTTGGCACAATGCATTCTTTATTGCCCTCTATCTACTTCCTATTGTCGGCTCTTTGCTTTTTTTTGTCGACTCTCTACTTTCCACTACCTAGTTAGCTCTTGGTTGTTTGATCTTCACAATTGCACACTATAGGTACATGGTTATGTTTCTGCATGCCTTGGTATTATGAAAGTGTTTGATTATGTAATGCTTTCTGAGAGAGGAATTTCTAGGAAAAACCTTTTCAAATCAAAATATTCTCCTTTTCTTTTTTATGATATTTTTTTTCAAAATTCCCAGATGGGTATTTGCTTGGGTTTGGTGTGGTTTAGTTGGAATAAGATGAATTCAATTTAAAGTGTTGGTGTTTTAGTATTGTAGACTCCTAATTTCGTCCGGGACCTGCAAACAAAGAAATGGACTTTAGCACTGGACAAAGGAGTCCCTAAAGACCTGAATATGACATCAGAACAAAATGATATGACATCAGAAGGCCCAAAGCCTAATAAAGGTGAATTAGGAGTCTGAAATGAGTCATTTCAAACTCCTAAAAAGGCTTAAAAACTCTAGGTCGAAATGGGTCGTTCCTAGTCCAGAACGGGCCGTTTTGACACAGGTTGTTAAAGGTAAAATTCAAACCTGGGATGGGTCGTTCCATTCCAAAACATGTCATTCCATATTCAAATTTTTGTCTTAACAAACTAATCTACAATGGGCCATTTCGAAATCAGAATGAGTCGTTCTGGTCAAGTCTAACATTTATAAATACCAAATTTCGGCACCACAAAATTAATGTGATTTCTTAAATAATATTATAATAATTTTGATTAATTTTGTAATATAATTAATGTAATTTCTTAAATGATTTTTATAAGATTAAAGTTGAGCCATTAGATTTATTCAATGATTATTATTGTTGTTAGAGAGAGACTGGAAAGAGAGGATTGCAAGAGAGGATCCAAATTCATTTTTATTTGGTTCAATTGTTTTGTTTTAAAAAAATTGAGCTATACACAAACTTATAGTGTGTTAGTGCGTGGAATGGTTGAATAGAGGAGATGAATAGTGTGGATTAAAAAGAAATTTAAATGTCTCGAATAAATGATAAAGGAGTATAATAATTCAATAATAATAATAATAATAATAATATATAAATAGTTAGGAAGGAGATGAAAATAATAAAAAAATTAAATATTTAAGATATTTCAACATATAGAAGAATAATAATTATTTTAGTAAAATATTATTTTTAAAATGTTTTTTTTAAAGACTTCAACATATATCATATTGTGATATTGAGGACCTTTATGTAGTTGTCTGATATACCTTGAAACATCATACAAATGAGTTAGATCAAGTTAGTCTTTACTAGCTAAGCTTAAGCTTGACATTGGTTGAAAGTACATGTCTTGAGTTTGATATGTTTATACTTATCATAGTCATTTTTAAAAGGCTCAACATGTGTTATATAAAAGTATTCCCCAACCTATAATTTTATTTAATTAAGGACTTATATTGTAATAATTTAACACTAATATAGAGGTAAAAATATTAAATGTACTAGGTTTTATAAAAATTGAATCTAACTTTCTTATATGATATAAACATATTTTTAAGGTCTAACATGTAATTCATGATGATAATTTATCTAAAAATAATTTTGTAATAAGATTTAAAAATAGGATATAAATTTATCTTTACTTATAAACTTCCATTTTCACATAAGTCAATCAACTTAATATTTAATAAGATAAATAAATGTAAGATTTTAATACATTATAAAAAAAATTGATACAATAATAATTTTTAAGATTATACTTTTAATCCTTTATCTTACTTTTAAGATTCAATTTGGTCATTTACCATATAAATTTGGATTGATTTGGTCCTTTTTAAAATAATGACTATTTTTAATTTTGCAACACTATTTTGAATTTTTATTTGACTCATTTAAGACATAAAACTTATCCCATTTGAATCACTTGTATAAAAGCTATGAAATCCAATTGATGTTTTAACAAAAAAGAGTTATAAATAGAGTTAGTCACTTATATACTGCCACTAGTGTAAAGTTTTTTTACACTGGCAACCAATCATATATTTTAATAGTGCCATGTCAGTTGCTTATTTAATGAAATAATAATAAAATAAGCAACTTTGAAAGATATGATCGGTTACCGGTGTAAAAAACTTTACACTGACAGTGTATGAATGATTAACTCTTATAAATATAGTGTAAATCTTGTGAAAAACATATTACTGTCGCAACCCAAAAATTTTCGATCTTGCGACCTATGGTTTAGACATCCTTTTAAAAGTCTCATTAATTAAGGAATGCCCGGACACCAGACTAATCCTTAATTAATGGTTTTGAAAATAGGTTCATGGAGTCGCCACCAATATTTTACTCAAAACATTGGAAAAAGAAAAGGTTTTTAAAGATCCAATAATGGCCTTGATAACCAGAATTGGGTTCGGAGGTCGGTTACGTGTAGGGAAGGTATTAAGCACCCCTACAACGCCCTCAATCGGTATCCTATGATGAAGTTAATATGATAAGAATTAATAAATTAAATATTGAATCCCCTTTATTAATATTTATTTACATATTTAAAATATAAATTAAACGATTAACCCTAAAATATCTACATTATGAAGTTTGTTATAACAAAAAAAGAGATAAAGATGAAAAATAAAAGGGAGAGAAAAAGATTGACTGAAATACCTCTTGAACGAGCTTTATTGAATCTTCAAATATGAAGAAGGTGTTTTGTGGCGACCTTTCACACTATAATATGTCTCACAGATCTCAAGAAATACAATAGGAGGGAGAGAGAAGATAGAGATGCGACACAAATCTCAAGAAATACAATAGAAGGGAGAGAGATAGAGAATTTTCGTGCTCAAAGGAATCTGATTCGAAATTTCTCTGGCCGCCCTGAGAACTGTGCCCAAAGCTTCTATTTATAGGAATCAGAAGGGGCCAGAACGGCCTGTTCCAGATTCGGAACGGCCCGTTCTGGCCCAATAGTTATGTGCAAATTTCGTACCCTGGAACGGCCCGTTCTGAAAACGGAACGGCCCGTTCTAGAGTAGAAACTAACACAAATTTTACCTTTCCAGAACAGCCCGTTCCAAATTTTCCTTGTTTGGAACGACCCGTTCCACACAAGCCTCTTTAGGTATTTTTAGTTACGTTGGAACGGCCCGTTCTGATATTGAAACGGCCCGTTCCGGGGATTAGAACGACCCGTTCCGATTTTGGAATGGCCCGTTCTGACTTTGGAATGGGTCGTTCCGATTTTGGAACTGCCCGTTCCGGGCTTCTAAAAACACCTTATTTGGCCTTTAGGCCTTCCGATGTCCTGTCTTGTTGTTTGCCTGCTTCGGAAGCTCCTTCCCTTCATAACGGAGGTCCATTTCTTTGTTTGTGTGCCCCCCGGACGAAATTGGGTGTCTACAATTACGAGTAATTAGAAAGTAATATAAAATTATGTATATATTTTTAACAATTTTTTGGATGTTTCTTAGACTCATTTTACGCACACTACTAGAAAAATTAAAATTAGAGAGGGAAAAAATCCGTCACTAAACTTCAAAAAATCCGTCACAAATAAGTTAGTGACGGAATTTGTGACGGAAATGATTCCGTCACAAAATTTGGCGTCACAAAATATTTAGTGACGGATTATTTTCTCCGTCACAATTAGTGACGGAATTAAGGCGTCACAAACAATATAATTTCCGTCACTAATTTGTAACAATAAATGTTTAGAAATTAATAGAAATCCGTCGCAATTTGTGAGGGATTAAATCCCTCGCAATTTGTGAGGGATTAAATCCGTCACAAACTGTGATGACTCTAATTAAGTAGAATCCGTCACAATTTGTGAGGGATTAAATCCCTCGAAATTTGTGAGGGATTAAATCCGTCACAAACTGTGATGACTCTAATTAAGTAGAATCCGTCACAATTTGCGAGGGATTAAATCCCTCGCAATTTGTGAGGGATTAAATCCGTCACAAACTGGGATGAATCCCTCACTAACTGTTGATGACTAAATCTGAGGAAACCATTATTTTTAAGAGTCTGGTAATCGATTACCTATACATGTAATCGATTACCAGACATCATATGTTCGAAATTTACTTATTAAAAGGTTCTCTGGTAATCGATTACCCATTTATTGTAATCGATTACCAGATCAAAATATCAAAATAAGGTTCAGCTAAAGCAATATTGAAATCAGAAACCCAAAATATAACAATTCTAAAAAGCAGGGAATCAAATTAAAAGCAAGGGATAGTAGAGCCAATTCAAAAGGATAACCAAAGCCACTTAAAAGAAATCCAATGTAGTTAGTGTTTAAAAACATCCAAGTAAATACAATATAGCGCAATGTGACCAGAAATTAACAAGAACACAGCAATCACACTACTATAGGTTTAAAAACCTCACTCTGTGCCAAAATATCACCAATCACAGTACTCCCTCTGTCTCATTAGAACATAGTTACATATCTAGAATCACTAGTCAAATGAAAAGATCAAGTCAAGTGAGCAAAAAAAATTAGGAAACATGTATTAGTTGTAGGTCATAACAGACCAAAAGAACCTTCTTAGTAAATATTTATACGTTACTCATCAACATAAATTCCAATACCCCCTTTTCTTAACATATTTGTGCACAACAAATATATAAATCTAGTGTTCAATGAATTATGGAAGGGAGATCTTCATAAATTTTATACATCATACATATTAACAAACATAAATAAGGTACCTTGCTATCAGCATCATACATATATAAAGCATTAGGGGAATTGCTAAGAAGGCATTATCTTGTATAGATTATAATGCCTACTTTCCCCATCTGGGATCATACATATATAACATAATACCTAGTCGAAGGCTTTCACTTGCTGCTGCAAATTTCTGCTCCAAGGCAGCCTCTCCAACTGCATTAGCAGCAGCACACAACTGCAAAGAAGTAAGGCAATCAGAACTCTATGAAATTCATCATATAACTGTATTCCTTTAATTTCCAAATATTGAAATCGACCAAAAATGTGTCAAGATAACTTGGAGAATGATCAAGCATACGGAATGCTAATTTTATAAGCCCCTAAAGGCAAAATTTGAATATTTTGCAACATTTAAATAACTGAGTTGAGGCACAAAGCGCAATGACTTTCTTTTGTCCCAATAAGTAGCAGTATAATTTATGACAACACGAGTTATCTACAGTGAAGGAATTTAAAGAATTGCTAATGTTTAAAACGTAATTGGAAAGATTTTCCAACTAAATCAAAAATACAGGTAAACCACTTACTTTTGACTCTAGCAAATTACACTTTCACTTTTGGCAATTAAACACTTCAAACTTCAAGTATATATCAGATATTCCATCCGTAATTAAGTTATAAAAAAACTGACAATGCAAGGGTCCAGATTAGCACACTTTTTGAGTTGTGCTGTCAAACCCCCAGCTTCAGATTTACTTGCTCTTTTCCAATTCTTGAATAGAAGGGCCCATTTGCAAGATGCAAGTTTTAAGCTAGATCATAGTCAAAAATGAAACCAAGTGGTTATTTTATAAAGAGTGGACATTTGTATACCTGATTCAAAAACTCGTCAAGCCTTCTAGCACTCCGAATGATACTTCCCTCAAAGATGTCAGTCATTTGTATAACATCAGCAAAATTTGCTCCCTGGAGAAAATTTTAAAAGGAAAGGTGAGAGAAATTAATATACATACTTAAAAAGAGCATATTTTTCTTTTCTTTTTTCTCCCACTCTTATGAGAATGCATACCCATCATTAGTTTCACTGCAGCTAAGATGACTACATACATGTCTTGGGTTGCAACATAAAATGAATTTTTGGGCCACAATGAACGCACAAGTCCATGCTGAAGAAACTATATGTTACTTGGTAATGAATTAAGACTAGTAGACCATGGAGCTTGTCACTAACCCATAACGTAGGTCATGCTTAGAGAATAAGTTAAAATTTATAAAAACCCACACACTGGTCAGGACACCTAAAATAAAACATTATTGCTTTGTTCTGGTCCCTATTAAAAAACTCTACAATTTTTGTCCTTACACGAAAAAAACTAAAAATCATCATGACTTCAACAATTAGCATTCAGCACAGACCAATTTCTAGTTATTTTTCAATGTTAAGGTAAATATGAAATGTCATGAAACAAAAAATAGTGTCAAGGGGAAATTTTTATTTGAACCAACTTGGTGTTGAAACTAAACTATTTTTTATTAGAGGAATGGGGCAGCAAGGATCAAAAACTGTAGACCACTTGGTCATATAGAGGCTTTGATGTCAAGTAAATGACTTAAAAGTAGACAAGGCTTCAAACCAAAAATACGGCATAACTAACCTTCGACCATGAGTAGATCACATCCATCAAGTATGGCCTCACTATTGATTCCACATACTCATTTACATTTATATCCAATTTGCATTCATGTTGTATCTGTGACAAAAGGGTGATGATCCCATTTATATTTAAATACAGAAACTCCCAAAAAAATTCAGGTTAAGTGATAAAACATCTACCTCTGCTATCCTTCTGGCACTATCTTGAAGCTGCTGCAGAGGCCTTGCAAGCTCTGTTCTCAGTTGTATCTGCTCAGTTGATTTATCTCCTGGTATGAAACAACTCGCAAGGGCAGCAACTTGATGATGGTCAAGGTCATTAAAAGTACCTAATGGAGGAGGGGAAATGAAGAAAAAAAAGGTTACAAAATATATTGAACTGCAAACTATACAGAAAGCACAATGAGGAAACAAATATTGATTCACCATTAAACATTAATTCGGTAACAAGGAGTTCGTCGCCTGTGTCAATCAAGCAGGCTGCCCGTCCCTTCAACTAAACTACACCATCAGCATCAATATGACCAAGCTTCTTTAAGACTCGTGAGCGATTCTTTAGTTCTTCACAAAATTTTTGTAGCTGAAAAGAGTTCAAGTAATTAAATAGTAATGCATTCAAAATTTGTCATGAATAAAATCACCATATTAATAATCTATCAACTGCTAAGTCGTTAATTTGCAAAGTCACATGGAGATTGAAAACATACAATTCAATGCAGACATTATCTAGACTCCCATCAAGTTCCAACCTTATGTGATCTGACTTAATATGTAAATCTAGCAAAGAAAGACAGATTAGCAAAGTCATACCTGGGAATCCCGCATTTTTGTCTTCAGTTGCTGAATTTCATGATTCACTTCTGCTTTCCTCTCAAAGCATTTAATTTGATCCACATCTTGATGCTAAATTGCAACAAAATATTAAGGTAACACTCAAACCAAAGGAAAAGCAACATCACATTTGACAACTTGTATTTATCTAACTCTATGTTTATATGATAGAGAACAATAACATACCAGCAACTTGTGGCATGTGTGAGGAAAAAAATTACCTTTAAAGGGTTAAGCTTTGGAAGCCCTTGGGGAAAATGATTGCCCAGCTCCTGTACAGCAAGCAGTATACTTTGCCTGGCTTCCAAGGGTCAGAGATCAGAAGGTATAGATACCCTCAGTTTACCAAGGGCAGAGATTAATGGTAATTGAACAGGGACCTAATACAGAAGGAAGCAGACAAGAGAAAGCAACGTAAGTTTTTTCTGATATAGTTAGAGTTACAACAAAAAGCCATGAATAAAATCATGTAAAATCTTGAAATGTCAACTTACCACGTGCATTTCACCTTTCTCTCCAGGGCGGGGTGGACATGGTTTTGGTCGTGAACTGTTTTCATTTGAACCAGGTGAACAATGAAGTAAAGTATCAACAATATAACCACCACCAGAAGGTTTCTTAACAACATTGACTACAACACCCCAGCCCCAATCAGTTCCACCTTCTTTTACTTTGATCTGAAATGTTAAAAGGTCCATCTAACTCAGTAAAATACAATAAGGAAAAAGAGCTGAAGACACAGTAAACAATAAAAAAAAATGAAATATAAAAATTTGTAGGTTACAAAATATATTGAATTAGTTTTCACCAATCTATGGATTAGTTTTCACCAACCTCAATCTATGGATTCTGTTGTTTGAGATTGTTGCTCCTCAAATAACGATTGTAGTCTCTGCAGTAAACAACATACCTTAGTAATTAGCCAAAAGAATAAAACCAATGCCAAAAATTGTAAATCTAAATCTTTTTTCTTTTCTCCTTTCTTGTCAAATAACAATACTATAAGCATGTTCAAATAAACATTTTCATAAACACTTCTAAGAGAAAAAAAAATGAAATAAGTTTTTCTTTTAGTAAATGAAAATGGAAATGAAAATGAAAATGAAAATGGAAACTCAAGAGCATGGTGGTAACGCTTCGATTTGACTAGGGTTCTGGCGATGCGTCTAAGGTAGGAGGGTGAAACCTCGTTGCCTCTGTTCTGTTTCTGGTTCTGGGTTACAGCGTCACGGGAGGCGACGACTTGCGCGACAATGGCGGTGGCGTTCGCGACAAAACCTAACCCAATGGCGTCCGCGAAGACTGAGGAAACGACAATGGCTGAGACAAGTGAAGAAGACAAAAGGGAACTCGAACGGAGGAAATGACAATGGCTGAGACAAGTGAAGAAAGCCACAAACAGAATAGAGAATCGATGAAATACCTAACAGAGAAGGAGGCGTCGTGGCTGGCGAGGGAGGCGTCGTGGCTGGCGAGGGCAAGAGCTCTTATGAGATGTCTTTCGGAAGGAGATGTGTTGTTTTAACATGTTTAGGGTTTTCCCTGGTTCCTCTCTGAGCGGGTTTATGAGCCAAATTCATAAACCCAAAAAACTAGCAGGAGCCCAAAAAATAGCGGGAGCCCAAAAATGAAAAAAACTAAGCCAAATTTATGCCAATTTTAGACATTATTAAACCAAACGATTATAAAAAATTATAACTCAAATTATAATTAATATTTTGATAATAAATTTATTATATATTAAAATTAATTAAATATTTTTATCAAAGAAATTCATACAGATATTAGATTTTATTTTGATAATTAATTCTATAAGATATAGTTTAGATATACTACTTTATACTCTCTTAATTTATTGTTTAGTTTCCTTAATCAGTTTTATCTAAATTCCTAAACTTTAGGGATTGATTATGTTTTATGCCTATTTATTTTATTGTATCCATCAATTCAATAACATGAAAATCATTCAGATTCAAGTACTAAGGAAACTAAACTAGAAATTAGGAGAGGATAAACTAGTATATCTAGACTATATCTTATAGAATTATCTTAACATAAATATATAACAAAAAACACAATATTTTTTAAAAATAATGTAATTTACTCTGCTCACATACAAAAATTAATAAACGTACAAAGTAATCAAATATATTTAAAATTAAATAGGTCAAACTAAAGTTTTTACTATAATATGTATTTAGTTTAAAAGCATAGGCTACAAGTTATTTAAAAAAAACTTATATTACACTTAAAAGATTGATCTACCTGAATAAAAATGAATAATAATATTAGTTATTATTATTATTATATTAAATTTAATGACTATTTTAATAAAAATTAAGGTCCAGAGAAAGTACCAAATAAATACAAAAGACCATTTTAATAATGCTTTTCCAATTAATTTAATTTTGACAAATTATCATAGATAATTGAGATAATATATAATTATAAATTGACAAATAAATCTACAAGAAATCACTTCATATAGTAATTAACATACTATTCTATTCTATTTTAGTTATATAAATCATAACTAAAATTATAATAAATATTATGATATTAAATTTATTATATATTAAAATTAATTACATATTTGTATCAAAGAAATTACTACAAATTTTAGATTTTATTTATTATGTTTTATAATAAATAAAATCCAATATTAAATCAAATGATTATAACAATCATAACTCAAATCCAGGTAAATATTTTGATATTAAATTTATTATATATTAAAATTAATTAAACTTTTTTATCAAATAAACTCATACAGATTTTAGATTTTATTTACTATCTTTCATAATCAAAAGAAATCCAATATTAAATCAAAAGATAATAAAAATTATAACTAAAATATTTATAAATTTTCTAATATTAAATTTACTATATATTAAAATTCTAAACTATATTTAATTAAAATAATTTTTTGATAAATACGGTAACTAAAAAGTATTATAATAAATAATTAAACTAAAAAAAATAAATTTTATAATGATTATTTTTTTAATGATGTTAAATTAAATATTCTAATTATTTTATAATAAATAAAAATGAAAAGATAATAAAAATATGTTTTCCCTACAGAATTTATCTACGGATAATATCCACTGTCAGGGATGGGCTACAGGCACACCGCTACTGATCTTCTCCAATTTCACCTGGGGTTTTAGAGGGAAACTAAAAATTAATTAAATATTTTTATCAAATATATTGATACACATTTTAGATTTTATTTACTATGTTTTATAATCAAAATAAATCCAATATTAAATCAAAACATAATAAAAATTATAACTAAAATCATAATAAATTTTCTAATATTAAATTTAGTCTATATTAAAATTAATTAAATATTAGTATTTAAGAAATTGTTACAGATTTTAAATATATATTTTAAAGTTTTTATTTTATTAAATTAATTGAAAATAAATTATATTTCATCACTTTTTAATAAAATAAGTGAATGATAATGAATTAACTAAAATTTTGAAATATATTTTAATTAAAAAAAATTATCAATACAATGACTAAAAGTATTATAATAAATAATGAAATTAAATAAATTAAATCTTAAAATGATTATTTTTTTATGATACTAAATTAAATATTCTAATTATTTTAAAATAAATTAAAATGAAAAGATAATAAAATATTTTAACTGATACTTCAAATAAAATACATTAAAATATTATAATCAAAAGAAATCCAGTATTAAATCAAAAGATTATAAAAATCATAATTAAAATTATAATAAATATTCTGATATGACTCAATGAAGGGTTTCAAGTTATCTTGTTTTCTTACTTTTTTTCCTTCATTTAGAAGCAATTAAAGTTAAAAAAATAATTAAAAACTTGTAAATTATCCTTGTCACTCTTAAGTATACCATATAACAACTCTCTGGTAGTATTGATTATTATTCTCAAATAACAATCGAGTGATTTGAAAAGATTAGAGTTAGTTCTTAAAATATTTTAATATTGATCATTCAATTAAATAAATTAAATTCACATAATCAAGTCAAGAGATCAAAGTAATTGTTAAATATGTTTTTATCTTCATTGTGAAATTTAAAATATATATAAAAAAAAAGAAATTAATATATATATATATAACAACACATAAATTTAGAAAAATTAAAGCTAACTATATATAATTTTTTATTCATATTTATCACCCGATTATATAAAAATTGAAAATGAAATTAAGATAAATAAATTCAGAAGATAAAATCCAGAAAATCAATCTAATTCTAAATTTTTTGTTATATTTATAGCCTAATTCTAAAAGAAATATGGAAATCGAGGATACTCATCACTCATTTAAGTAAACATTGAAATTGAAATCAAAACAAATCTAGAAAGGTTAAACAAATTCTAAAAAAGAATATTTTTGTTAAAATTTAAATTCATATTTTTTACTATAAATGAAAATATATAATATAGTATGTGACAAATTATAATGCATATAACAATTTAAGAAAAAAATAGTGAAAATAAAAATAATTTAATTGGAAATAATGTTATAATTAAATTTATATTGACAATGAATGAAATAAATGAAAAATATAATAGATTGTGTGGCAAATTATAAAATTGTCTAAATCCTCAATTCTAGCAGATAAATTGACTATTTGTTTGAAATTTATTGTCTTGGAAACTTTTTCTTTGTCATATGAAAATATTTTGCACACATTAAAATTAAAAACAAGATTTTCTAGTAAATATTATCTCATATTAATTTTTAAAATTATTAAATATTTAAAAATTAGCTAATATTTATTTTTATAAAATTTATTTTAAAAAACTCAACATATAAATATATTTTTAAAATTAATTTTATCATGATGGAATCAAATTATCATATCTAACCTAATAATTTAAAATTTGAGATATTTGAATTGACTTAATTATCCAAACAAAATATTTTAAGAATGATAGAAATTGAAATCAAAGTAATTCAAATACCAAGAATTTAAAATTCCTTGAATTTGTAAAATTCTTCATCCAAACACACCATAAGAGAATGCAATCTTGAATTTGTAAAATTCTTCATCCAAACACACCATAAGAGAATGCAATTGTAAGAGACAATTATATGAGTAAGATGTTTATTGTATGGATTAGAATACTATGTAGGTTCTTAAGAGAACCCTGAGAGAAACAAACAAACTATGCAAGTTTATATTTTGCTTTTTGATTATTCTGTTGTATTCCTTGTTGCATGACATGTATGAATATCTATTTAATTCCACAAATACATGAGTTTTGATTTGGATTAAACATGTTTGGTATTTCAATTATGAAAAATATTATGTTATTCAATTTTTGTTATTTGTGTTATGGTATGTGGGGTAGAGGGTGTCACACAAATGATATATATTTATTATTAATAAATACATAAATATATATATATATATATTATATTTTTATAATATTATTCATAAATTAATATCAATAATATTATTAGTATATTTATACATAAACTAATAATTTGATAAATATAACTTATTATATATTAATATACTTTTACAAAAATATAAATATACATATCTTATCTACTATATTTATATTTTTGTAAAAGTATATTAATATATACTAAGTTATATTTATCAAATTATCAATTTATCTATAAATATACTAAAAATATTATTGATATTAATTTATTAGCAATATTAAATTATTAATAATATATAAATTTTATTTATTTAGTAATAATAAATATATATCATTTGTTACATTAATAAAAATTATAGTATATGTTAACTCAAATAAGCAAATAATTGTATAATTTTAAATTATTATTATATATATATATATATTAAAATTTTAAAATTATTAAATTTTTAATGGGAGAGATTCAAATTGCACAATTATGATTTTTGAGGGACTATAATTGTTCAATTAAAAATTAAACGACTAAAATTGCACAATTACAATCCTTTAGGGACTAAAATTATCCAATTAAAATCTTAGGGATCAAAATTGCACAATTACAATACTTGAGGGATCAAAAATGTAATTAAGCCAAAATTAAATTAATTTTTTTTTTTAATTTCACAAGTTTTTTTTTAAATATTTTTAATGAATGTCTTAGTTTCTTATGTTCAAAATTGACAATTTTTTATTTAATTAAATGAATTTCATAATTATTTTAGTCCTTTAATGAAATAAAATATTTTTAATTTTATTATTTTCTTAAAAAAAATTTAACATATTTTCTTTAATTATGCATAATTCTTAAATATAAAAGTTTCATGAATAAAATTTAATATTTTGAGAGGAAACAATTTGTCACAAATTTTTCACAAAATATTTTAACCTATTTGTGACGGAATTTTGAGAGGGAAAAATCCGTCACTAAATTGTTTCATTTTAGTGACGAAATTTGTGACGGATTTTTTAGACACGAAGTTCATTCCGTCACAAAATCCGTCACAATTTTTTTTTTATTTAGCGATGCAATTTGTGACGGATTTTTAGAGACGAAAATTTTTCCGTCACAAAATCCGTCACAAATTTTTTTTTTTTTATTCAGTGACGAAATTTGTGACGGATTTTTAGAGACGGAATATATTCCGTCACAAAATCCGTCACAAAAGTCAATAAATTCTAGTCCGTCACAAAACTTAAAATTCCCTCACAAAATCCGTCACTATTAGCGATGCTGTTTTTTCCGTCACAAAATTCGTCACAAATATTAATTTTTCTAGTAGTGGCAATTTTCACTATTTTTAAGACTCTTTTTAATTCAAATATCAGTTGCATTCAATATTTTTCACGTAAGTGAATGTAATTAAACAAGTTTCACAGTGTAAAGAAGCCAAAAATGATTTAAAATTGTGTCTCTAAATTGAAAATGATCATTTTTTCAAAAAGGATCAAATTGACTTAAATTTAAAAGATAAAGGACCAAAATAAACTTTTTAAAAGATAAGGGACTAAATTGAATCTTAAAAATAAGATAAAGGACCAAAAGTATAATTTAACTTAATAATAATTATAGCACTATGGTTTATGCTTTAATGCATATTATGAGTTGTTTGATAATTTATGATATTTTAAGATGCTATGTTGTGTTGTTTGTTGTTTTATAGAGCTCTAAGGGTTAAGAAACTCTTGAGAGCTTAGAGTTGATGTCAAAGTTGATCAAGAATGAAGGAAGGTATATAAGGTTTAAGAAAATCATGGACTTTATAAGTTCATTTTCTTGAGTGGAGGTCGAGAAGTTTTAGAGAGAATGACTTTGGAGCCAAAGAAGTCAGATTCTTCTTATGATTCCACTAAGAGCTTCCTCCTTATCTTTCGCTGAAGTTGAGATTGAGTTGTAGAATCTAACATTAAAGCTTACGAAGCTCAAAATCTTATAGAGAAGTTGACCTTGAGGGTCTTGTGGTTTTTCCCCTTCTTCCAATTGATTCCTTTGTTTTGGGAAACAATCGTGGTAATTGAAGCTTGTAGATTGATTTTCTTAAGCTATTTTGTGTTGATTCTTGAGTTGTTTATCCCATTGGTGGCAATTGAGCTAAATTTGGTGTTGACTAATGTTGATTGGTGAAGGTGGAGTTTATAGTTGTTGAACCAAAACCCAAAGAGTTGATGATTCTTGTGAAAATATTGTTGCATGTGGTAATTGTAGTAATTATCATGTAGTTTAGAGTGTGTAGAAGAGGATTTATGGTTTGCATTTCGATGATGATGGTTGTGATGGCTAGAGAAAAATCTAAGATAAGGTGAACACTAATGAGGTGCAACACATTCTCACCTAGTGAACCTTCAAAAACAAAGGCTAAATATCCATAATCCTATTTTTGCTCAACGACACATGAGTCACTTAGTGAAAATGGGTGGTTGGGATAAACACAATGAAATGGAATTAGCAAAACCATCGTCGTTGGGTGAGAGGGATGAATTTGTGGGTGGCTCACTCTGGGAGCTCACTCAACGAGCTTGATGCTCACCCAATGATGGGACACACAGAGAGTCTTGCTTGGTCAAGGAACAAGGGCTGCTTAGTGAGGAGTAGAGATGACAACGGGGTGGGGTAGTGGGTGTGAGTTTCAATACTCGCATCCCTATCCTCATCCCCATCCCTATACCTAATGAGTATGAAATTTGTGTCTCATTCCCTATTCTTATTGGGTATCAGGTATACTCATACTCAATCCATACTTGCTAAAACATTAATTAAATTTTTTTACAAAAAAATATAAAAAAATAAGAATCCCAACATAGAGTAGAAATTATAAAATCACATTAAGTTTGACATAAAGTTAAAATAGAGTAAGAAATACATAAATCTCAAGTACATTCTAAAAAAAAAATAAGTTTCTAGAAATTTAAAGTGGAGATGGATACAAGTACAAGTTTGGGGCATGTATGTATATACTCATTCCCATCCCATACACAATTTAATAAATTAGGTATTACTCGTACCTAGTCAAACCAAGTATTTCTAATCAAATTCAGGGTAGGTTCAAGCATTATTCATGTGTATGAGTTTATTTGTCATCCTTAGTGAGGAGACCAATAGAGGGTCCAACTCGCTTAGTGAGAAAAGGCACAAAGAGTTTCTCTAGCTAAGAAAGAATGATTAGGGCTTAGGCGCTCGACGAAACCCTTGTTTTGAAGAATTTTATTTTGTTGATTCATTTGAGATATCTTATTATCCATATCATGCAAGTTATTAATAAATGTTTTATTTGATTAAATGTTGATTATTAGTTGATGGTTTATATGAGATGAAAAATGATGTTGCTATGACACGTTCAAAGTAATGCGTCAAAAGAGTTGAAAGTTGATTAAAAAGTTGAAAGTTGGTAGAAGAATATCTGAGTTGTTTAAGTTGTTATATTGAGTTGATAATGTATGTTGTATATTTTTTGTGTTGTGAGTTGAACATAGAAACTAGAGGAAAGTATGTTGTTTTCTATGTTGAATGATCCTATAATGAGGATCTGAGTTGTAGTGCTTTGAGTACGCAATGATGAAAATCCTTCAATTAGATAATTGACTCTTTAAGTGGAGAGTTTTCTTGAAAAAGTTGTCTTCTCTAGGTTCATAAGTTGATACATGTGTGGGAGCAAGGCCAAGTCATACATGATATAAGTGGCCAATAGTGTAAGGCACAAAGACAAGAGTCAAAATTCCTAACCAAGTGCTAGAAGGGTGTGTAATATTTGAAGGGTAAATGACAAACTAATCCCATTTAGGACATGGTTGATGCATGCCAATTTCGTGGTACGCCCACAACTAAGGTGTTCTATTTCTAATAGTAATACTAGATCTTCCTAATTTAAGTGACAACATCCGATAACCAAAAGAGTTGTTGACTTGACTTGAAATGCCAAACATTGTTTTTTGACTTGGCTCCAATAAAGGCCATACATTGTGCCAACTTGACCTATAGATGAAGGGTCAGGCGTTAAGTGTGATAGTGTCAAACCACTTAAATTGTTCACTTATGTTATTGAAAATCTCCTAAATAGAAATGTGTGATGACACATATAGATGATGAGTTTTTTTATTGTGCTATTGAGTTGTCTATTGTGTTGTTCAGTTATATGCTTGAGTTGCATTCTAATATTGATGATTATTAAAATTAGTTGAAGTATGAGTTGCTAACTGTTGATTTGTGTTGATGTTTTTCTTTGAGTCAAAGTTGTTAAGTTGTAGTGACCTACTAAATCATAATAATAATAATAATAATAATAATAATAATAATAATTATTATTATTATTATTATTATTATTATTTAAATAAGTTGGTCTAGTAGGCATAATAGACTTCTAGAATAACTTAGAGTTCGATCTTTTTAAATAATAGATATTAATAGAAGTCTTTGTCCAACCTAATTTTTAAAATAACCTAGTTTGACTTAAGTTAGAGGCTATATGCTACAAGACTAATTTGACCTATTTCCACCTCTATATATATATAATATAATATTTATGCATAAAAAATATAAATTACATTTTTTCTAACACAATCTATTACATTTTTTTTATTATTGACTTAAATTTATTAAGAGTCACCAAATTTTAAAAATCTCATTATTTATTCAAAGAATTTCACATAATTAAGTAACCTTTAATAAAATTATAACCAATAATAACTAATAAGTGTATTAAAAAAAGAACTAACTTATTGAGATAATGAGATCACCTTAAGGGATTGACGATCTCATAATAAATATTGTCTCATACACACAAATTAAAGATTAAACTCATTATTACATGTTTAGAAAACAAGATTATCTATCAATTATATGATACTTTACATTTTATTGTTGATATATGTTAAAATTATATTAGTAACCCTCCTCTTATCTACGATGTACGCATGACATATATCTCTTAAACAATTATTTTTATAAATTTCTGAAAGTAACAGCCTTTTATACATCTTACTTCAGTAGTAGTTGTGTTGTGCCACAATTCGTGCCTTACACTGACCCAACATATAGACATGGTCACGTGACCGTTATAAAGAACTTGTGTTAATGGAACACCACGTAGCCCATATTGTTAGCTTCATTAACTGGAGATGCATAGTTGGTTTATTGGTGCTTCATTCATGGGATGTTGGGAATACATCAATATTAATAATCTTGGGTTCTAAGCTTTCCCCTTATTAATAATTCATCTATCTTATTGATGACATTATTATCCTATCGACACAACTTAGTTGATAGAACTATGAGTCGTGCATGTATGGCAAACATTAACATTTGATATTTTGCAATAATACACTCTACTCCTCTTTCCTTTCTATCTCCTTTCCCCTCTCTTTTCCATGATGGCTGAAGCTATAAGACTCGTGAATGTATTGGTGATAGACAAGCCAACCTGGTTTGTATGGCTTGGCCACGAGATTGATCATAATTGAATTGGATATATTTAGTTGAATATTCACATAAATATCTTATATGTTTAACTTTATATTACAATAAGGTGTAATACAATTAAATACAATTGATAGATAGTTGAGTTAATTAAATATGTTGATAATGATTTAATTTCCTAATCATGCAAATAAAAAATGACTATTAAAAGAGGCAAAATATACTTTCGTGATATCTATAATTCAAAAAAAAAAAAAATTCCAACTATTTGTTAAAAAATGTCCTTAATTCACTCATTAAAGAAAACCGTAGAGTTCATGTTTGCTTTACATTTGTTTTCCTAGAAATTTTCATTATTTAAAGTTGTTTTTCAACATTTGATATTTATAGTCTTATTGGGAAAAACTCAAGTCCCACATCGATCGAGATTAGGTAATTGAATAGTATATATAAGTGGAAAACAACCTTCACTTTACAAGTCGGTTTTGTAGGGTTGAGTTAGGCTTAAATCCACTATTCTAAGATGGTATCAGAGCTATCCTAGATTCTTATAATAGTGCTGGACGTGATGAAGTGTATTGGAAAAAACCCAAGTCTCACATCGACTAGAGATTAGACAATTGAATAGTATATAAGTAGAAAGCAACCTTTATCTTATAAGCTGATTTTGTAGGGTTGAGTTAGGCTTAAATCCACTATTCTAAGAAGTTTTTTTTTTTTTTTTAGAAAAATGTGCAATATATAAATGGAAAACAAAAAAATAAGAAAACTATATTATGGGCTTGCAATTATTACCAAAAATATTATATTTTGTTGACATGAGGTAACCGGCCTAACCTTTTACCATGTGATCCAGCACCCAGAATTAACTATTGCCTGAACCAAAATATTAAAGCAAAGAAGCCAAGTTTGAGATAAGCTCAACTCAACACCATTTATTATCATTTACTCCAGAGATGAGGTAAGATTAGGAGAGAGAAAATAACTGATCATCAGCAGACATAAAAACCTGATTTAGGGTGTTCATGTCACTTTGACTGATTTATTGTGGAAATGACAAAGAGTTGCTATTTACTTCTTTTATCATCCCCTAAATGATTCTTAAACTAATTATATTATTGCTTTCTCAAATCCTACTCCCTCCTCCGGAAACTAATGAATCATTAATTTATTTCTTATTAAATCATTAATTATTTATTCTAGAATTAAAAATATATAAAAGAGGAAACATTAATGTGATAGATAAGAGATATATATTATAGAAAATTATATAATAATTTTTAAAATTTTTAAGATATTAATTAAATTTCTTAATTTTTATATAAAGACGTTAAATGTAAAATAAATTAGTTAATGAATTTGAATTTAATTCAATCTTATAAAATCAACTCATCTGAATTGACTAATTACGTATTGGTACTTTAAATTAATTAGTTCAACTTGACTCACTTTTTTGGTGAATCAGGAAAATTCCAACCTAACTTGACCCGTCAGGATTGGTGGGTTGGTTGACCAAATTTTTAAAATAAAAAATTGAAAAAACAAGAAAATAATTACATGTTTATATGATTTTAATAAATAAAATAAAGAGTTTGATTTTTTTTCTAATCATTCAAAAATCTAAATAAAATATAAGCATATATTTTTTTAATTGTAGTAGATTAAACGAGTTAAGTCGGCTCACTTAAGCTCAAACTTGTTTGGCTCATGAATTGAATGAGTCGAGTTGAAATTTAGCAAAAGTTGGTAGATATTTTTTATTTTTTGTTGTTGCTTGACTCGGACCAGTATTTTTAACTTTTGTGTATGTCTTATATTGGTGTTTTGACTTTAATTTATGATAGTGACATTATTTGATGATTGTGGTAAATTTTACTCAATTGTCAGATTTTTACTCACTTGAACGCTTTGTTTTGTGCAGATCATATATGGAGCTGTTAAACTTGGATTGGGACATTCTTGGTATCGTTGGGAAGCTTAGAGAGAGTGCTATAACTTCTATGTTAAAGTCTAGAGCCAATTCAGAATAGAAGAAATCTGAAAAGGCAGTTCAAAGTTGCAGCCCAGTGAAGTTTTATTTTGTTATTTTTAGTTTAAACTTTAATGACTTGTAATTAGTGTATTAGGACTTAATTAGTAAATCGGGTCTTGTTTAGTCAAACTTAGACCCATTTAGTTGTCTATATGAAGGTGTAATTACATTGAACTCAGACTTTTAATTCATTTTTCAAATTTGAGATTTCTTGCTCAAGAAGCTTCTATCATTTTCTCTCAACTCTCTTCTCTTCTCTCTCACGAATTCGTCTTTAGTTTGGTCGTGACTCTTCATCTTTTCTCTGAACATCTTTGTGCGTTGACAATGATGGAGATGCGTGACTAATTTCTCTTAATCAATTCAAGTTTACGATTATGTGGTAAAATTCTCTCAAATTTGAATTCCTCTCATTTTTTATGTTCTTCAATTAATTTCGAATTAAATTCATGATTATGAATTTCGTTTTGATTAATTGAAGAAAAAAATTAATTCAAATTAATTTTAGAACACCGAATTGGATTCAATTTGAATTGAAACAATACGAAATAGGTTTGTTTTCATAGAGCACGATTGTGTTCTTCGTTCTTTAATTTGAATTAAATATTAAATGTTAGAATTTGAATTACATTTTTTTTTATACTGCAATAATCAAAACCTGAATCAATGTTTTATCCGATTGCATTAAAATTCATGATTTTGTAGATTTTAAATTTTAGTTTATTACACATAAAGTGCTTGTGAAAAATCCCCTAACTAACTTGCAAGTCATGATTTGTGTTCTATGGTTTGTGATTTTGGATTTTGACATAAGTTTTCTATATTACAAAATTTCTAGGGAAAACTAGTTTTACTTGATAACGTTCGATATCTTTACCATTGATCCACCGAATTGGAGTTTACTTTCACACATTTATATCTAGTTGATATGAAATTTATGTTTTTTTCAATATACTTCCTCACCCTAGTATTATTGGACTTAGTGCATATATAAATGATAAATAACCCTTTTTAGAGTAAATCTTAAATGATTTTGATACTCTCTTAAAATAGTAAGTTTGAATTTAACTCAATCTTACAAAATCAGTATGTAAAGTGAGAGTTATTATTTACTTATATACTTTTTAATTATTTTATTTTTATTTAACGTGAGATTTAAATTTTTTCTAATACTTAAAAAAAAGTAATATATATTAAAAATATTTGAAGTAAAATAATTAATTACAAAATAATACATAAAGATTTCTCAACTAGCTAGTCAAATAGAGGAAAAGCTTTTCAATAATTAAAAATGCCGAGGACACTACATTGTTCTAGAATTTAATTTCAATCACGCACCTACCTAATTAGGAACAGAATCAAAACAATCATTGTCTATGTTAGTTGCATTTACTGTTCCTCTTTTTGAACAATGATACAATGAAATTCTCACACTATTGCACAACTTTTATGCCTTTTCTGCGAGAAAGAGTAATTCACACTCTATCCGTCTTAATTAGTTACAGTTCCATTTTGTGTTAATACTTTTTCAATCATTGTTAAGAAGTTATACTATTAAGTATTAACACAGACAGGGACTGACCCATTAGCAGACTAATGTCACAGGAGGAGGAACCATAATCATCATAAGAAAACAAACTACATATTTAAAACACAAATAATTGCATGTGTTTTCTTCAATAAGCTTATTGTGAATTGAAATTAACGTGGCATATCTAAAAGACAAAATAACCCAGTCAATCTTGTATGCAACATAATTACTATGATGGCAATATATCGTTCTGGTGTGAAGCGATTGTTTCATTGGTGTCCAGATCAACTTTTTTACTATTATTAGTATATATCCTATGTTAGTTTAATTTGCGTTTTCAAATGTATTATGAAATTTGTTAGTGACATATCCCAACACCAACCTTACCTAGGAAGATTCAAATTCGCAGCATGACTACCTTTCCAATGCGAATATCACGGTCACCTTTAAAGACACTATATATGTTCATAGAATATGTTTATATATATTGGCATCAGCAACAATTCATGAGTGCGGCATATTTTTTTTCCCTATCATTTCTTTTAACTGATAAATCCATCTCCACAAAATGATGAACAAATGCACTTTATAAAAATGGAGAAAATATTTTATGGATGAAAATATTGATTTTGATGGAGTATTTCAAACCAAGTGCTATCAATTTTAGGAATTGTTAAGCTCTTCAGTCTTTCCAAAGTGGTTGCATTTTCATGATAGTTTCTCTTTTGGACAGAGATTCCTGCAAAAATATTGAATCACTTCAAGAGAATTGTCATCAAATTAGCCATTTGCACCAACTCTTGTCTATTTTTTTCTACAAACCATCCACTTTATTTTTCAATTGCAAACTGTCTATTTGATTTTGGTACATGGTTGTTTCATTCATTACATCAGTTCCAAATTGTCCTACACCAAACTTGCCCAAAACACAACTTAATTAGAATATTGTAGGTTACCAAGTGTAAAAAAGTGTATCAGTTGTAAGAATAAAATGAAATATGCTTGCAATTACAAAAACCATTCTACTATTTGGGTCCATTTAGTTGCAACCTATAAATGGGATTATCCTTTAAAGACTAAAGACTATACGATCTCCTTTGTTTGGATTTGGTAAAAGTTATATATTGATTATCCATTGATTTGTACCGAACAATTTTGTAGATTGAAAGTATTTTTTTCTCTTATAAAAAATAAAGACATTAATTATTATTATTTTTATTAGATAACTAACTTTTTTTTTACTGTATTTCATCATTGCACATACAAAGACATCACATGTAAATTCTAAAATAACACAACAATCTTATCCAGGAAGCAAGTAACAAGACAAATTTCCTATGTATCAAATACCTTTTCCCCCAGATTTAAAAGTCAAGGTTGAAGGTTGCAGAAATTATAACATCTCACCTTCGAAATCAGTTAACGAAGTGTACCATTTATTCTATCTTCCATGTGCCTTAGATAAATTCAAAAAATAAAAAAAGTAACTATTTTGTTTAGTTTCTTAACTATTTCTCCATTCTCAACCTAACATGTTTATAACTTGATTGGCAAATTATTTCGGTAAATATATCTAGTAATAAAATTAAGGTGGTTTAGTTGAAAGAATGCTTTCATGTACTGAAGACTCAACCCTTTTTCTTTTCTCCACTTTGAGTCATACTCAAACATCTTTCAACAGTTTTGTCTTATTATTTATCCTTTTTAATTTTACTTTTTCTGCGTATTTCATCCATGAATTCTCTCAACCTTCAACAACTAAACCAAAGAAAATAAATAAAAAACATATAAGAAGCAAAACTTGCTATAATTACATTTTTTTTATTCAGAACTTGAATTAAAAAAATCATGTATACGAGGTGAGAAGAAGAAATTAATTACCAGGTTGCAGTTTTGGTAAAGTGGTGTATATTTCTACCAATATAATGGTTTTCGTTTTCCTATGTTCTATTTCCAGCAGGAAGACCATCAAACTAATAAAAACAATATTTTTAAAGAAATAAAAAAGAAATTAAGAAGCATTGAAAGCAAGAACATGGATGAATTTGAGAATGAAATTGTATAGAAGAAGAAATGCTTGGAGTTTCCATCGACCTTGTCAACACTTGCAGATGCTAATAGAAAATAGAAAAGAAACAAACCTCTCCATTATCTCTGCTTAACAACGTTCTTTGTAGTGTCAGATGAGAAAGCTAGCCTCTCTGTTAAAGATTAATCTCGTGTTCATATATATATTGCTTATTTTTCGATCCATGATTTTTGTTTTGTTTTTTTTTTTTTTTAATTTCTTCGTTCCAGTTTTCTTGTTTTCGTGCTTTTGGTAATTAACCAATATGGTTCTGTTCTTTTCCTTAGTTTCGCACTTCTAAAGCTTTTTTTTTTTTCTTCTTTTTTTCCCTTTTCATTCCACTATATTTAATAAGATTTACACTATTATATAAGAAAATTAATAATATAATTTTTCTTTTTATACCTTTCAACATCATATACTACTGGTCTTATATTGTACTTTGTTTATATATATATATATATATATATATATATATATATATATATATATATATCCTCGAATATAAGAATTTGTTCATTTGTTTTACAAACAAAATTTCTTATCATTTTATAATATCTATCTCTAAAATGTTAAAATAATAGGAGTGTGTACAGAACTTTTTTCTTGCTCTAATGACATAGTATTGGACCCTTGGTTATACTCACTTACGCGTGTTGAAATGTTCTTGGAAATGAAAAACAACCCACACAAAACACAAGGTACTATTTTTTATTAGAGAAAGAAAATTTATTATAATAAAAATATAAATAATATTTTAACCCAATCAATGCAGACTTCATTTACAACCTTTTCACCTATTGCTTATATTTATCAATCCATATTTAGCGCTTATATAAAATTTCTGAATGAGATTTGAAATTTTAGTTTAGTGATATATCCACCGGTATTTATTGTATATTTCATGAATATATATTTATGCATATTATTCGAGTAAAACTCTAATTTTAATTAGAGAATAAAATTAATCACATATAAAAAAATTATCTAAATTTTGTTCTTTCACCAACCTTATTCACTCCCAAGGAGATGTAAATTAATCGTTCCTTAAAACCTAACACAAAATCAAGATTTGACCTTAAGAATTGCCTCCAAAATCTGAATAAAAGTTTATCTATCTTGTTTTAAAAATATTATATCACTATGAATCCAAATAGACCAAACTGAAGGTATAAAATGTCTCCAATTGAATTTCACGTTGACGGCAACCTGTTAAGATTAGTCTGGCACTAGACCTATTGATTTACCCAAGCATATCTCTGTTTGAAAACAAAAGTCTATCATATAATGTAACTTGATACCAAAATAAAATTAAATAACGACTCTGAAGTATTCAATTACTTAGGGTTTCATTAAACAATAGGTTAGATGGAAACTTGACTCCTCATAAAAATGAAAGTTCCCAACTACTACTATGTTAAAAAATATAAATTAGTTTTGTAATGCTTGTTCTAAAACAAATTTTCTCCTTATAGTGCTAGCTGAATTGCTTGGAGGTTTATATCTTCAACATGCATGCCTTCTCTCCTTGCAATTTTTGTCTTTCACCTCTCAAATGGAAAATTTTCTTAGGTAGAAATATATACATACATATATATATATATATATATATATATATATATATATATATATATATATATATATGTATATAAAGAGATCCATTTATTGAGTAAGTTTATACATACTTACTATATTCAATTATTCATGTTTTACATCAAATTTTAACGATCTAACTATTAAATTAAAATTTTTTAATATATATATCAAGTTTGTTGTAAATTTTTAAGAGATTTAAAAATTATTTAATACTTTATACTATTAATTTAAATTAATGTATTAAATACTTTTATGGTTACTCATTAATTTGAATTAATGAAATAAAATATCTAAAAATACTTACATTAAGAATTTTTAATTTAATAATTAAATCGTTAAAATTTGATGTAAGGTTTAATTTGATCCGTTTTGTCCACTTATTAATGAAAAGAGATCAAATGAATTATGAATAACATTATAGTATAATTAAATTTTAATTAGAAAAGGTGTAAATCATCTCCCTCTACTCAACTTTTGTATACAAAGTTTCAAATCCTGATCTATATTTAATCGTTGAAGATAATTAAATTTACATATCTTCTGGTGTATAACTTTGTGCTCAACGTTGCACATATTCCTTCAGAACATAACGATAATTATTTCTTTTTCCTCATTCTCATGTCTCAAGCAATTCTTCCTGATACAATTTATATTAATTATAAATTTATAAGTGATCACTTTTATGGACATTATCTAATTATTAAGGACATTCCTAATTTCTTACTTTTGAAATATCCCTCTCATTACCCTCTATATTTTTCATACTACTTTGTTTTATTTTGTTTGATGTTTAAATTTGTTTTTGCAGATATTTAAAAAAATATAATTAATATTTTAGATTTCATAAAAGTTATCATGCAGTTTTCTATTATACCCTTTATTTTTATTTTTACTTTTCTATATCTCTCATATTACGATTGATCTATTTTGTTCGACATTTCTATGGAATTTGTGGACATATATTAAAATATACAATTAATATTTTAAATTTCATATAGTTATTATATATTTTTCTAATATACCCTTTATATTTCATATTAAATACTTTTTTCTCTCATCTACATTCCTTTTATATTTTCTTACTCTACAATAAATAATTGAGGATATGATAAAATACATTTAATACTTTATTGGTATTGAAAAATCACAATCAAAATGAAACTTTTTTTTTTTTTGCTAAAACATCAAACAAAAAAAATGGAACAGAGGGAATATCTTTTGTAACTTTATTATATGTTAATATTTATTACAAGGTAAGATAAAACAAGATATTGTACTAATAAATTGTCAGTTTTAGTATGGTATTGGATTTGATTCTTTTAACTAGCTAGGGTCTTGTACTCAAATTTTGTGAATGAAAAAAAATAATTAAAAAAATACTTTAATAAAGATCTATTTTATTCAAAGGAGGAGGGGAGAGGAATAGATGAATTTTAATGGCAGAAAAGAGGAAATAAAAAGAGTTAAACATTATATTTAGTTGAAAGGATGTGAGTGGAGGGATTATAATAGAAGGAATGAGAGAATCTTTTCTTATTTGGTTCACAAGGAAGATAGAAATTAATTTTAAAAATTAATTACCTATATATCTTTTAACTTTGAATTTAAAAACATATATAACAATATTTTAAATATTATACTAAAAATATTTTAAGACTCCTCTCTCCCTCCAATATTGAAGGTGAGTTAAAATTAGTTAAGGAGAAGGTTTTTCTGCTTTCCATGCCCCTCTCTTAGAAATTAAATCAAATGAGAAATTTATAAAATTTTATCCCTTCTCATCCATTATTCTCCAATCAAACATTATGTAAAAAAATAGTCAATTAAATTTATTCACAATCATCAATAAAGTTAGAGTAACTTTTCACCAATAATATGATTGAAAAAAAAAACTATTATTATTTGGTAAGCTACTACACTAATAAAATAAATTCAATTATTAGTACACAATTTATTCCATGAAGAGGATTAATGAATTGGAAAGAAGATAATAGTAACACACTTTCTCCCACTCTCTTACCTTGGCATTACACAATTGTTCTCTCTGTTATACATTTTTTACAAGCATAGAAATATTATAATATGAATATAATGGTTACTCCAATTCATTGACAAAACTAACATTAACCTCGGTTAACCAAAATATTTCATATGAACAAAGAAAGCCAATTCATTAGTATAGGAATAAAATTTTCCCATCCAACATTTTCTAAAAATTATAACCACATTTGAATGTAAATCAAATTTAAAATAAGAAGTATATTGATATTGTCAGAATTGAAAGATTAATTTGTTCTTATTTAATCATTATTATCGCCATCATTCATCATTTATATAATTACTATTAATATTATTATTGTTATCTATATTTAGTAAAATAAGTTTATTTAGTAAAAAAAAATTAATTTTAGTAACTATAGGATATTTTATTTTTAAAGAAAAAGTCACATCATGTAATATTTTGAACATGAGAATCTCCCAACTTTTAAATTTGTTTTTATTTTAATTCTCACTATCTTAATTATTCATAATACTTATTATATGTCATTTTTAACTTATTAACTAGTTTAATCAAACACAATGAATTTAATCAACTAACTTATTATTAGTTTTCAACTTCTTCGTATAAGCTTGACCTTCCACCTTATCCCATCTTGAAGCTCCCCCATATATTGTTCCTCCAGCATCACCTTAGCCAACCACCAGCACTGGCTCAAATTGCCATCGTTGAATCTCCTTCAAATCTAGACTCAAGTGCTCTCCATGTCACTGAATTTTCCTTTGAACTCACACACTCCACTCACTTATATCCAATCTTTACAAACTTACTCCATTTTGAATTGCAAAATTTCTTCCCTCTTTCACACCTTGTGCTTCCAAAATACTTACTAGAAAGAAGCAGAAACACCTTCCCTAGTCTTTATAAATCCCCCAAAAATGAATTGAAAATGCTGATTCTTCCAAATCCGCGAGATTCAAATTGCGATTATTTCAATGATAATCTGCAACTTTTCTAGGAGTAAGTAAAACATCATATATAGTCATAATTTTTTTATATAAGAATACATTGAAATTGAACTAAGGAGAGTACAGAGGCCACTACTACACCATGAACTCATCTGAAGGTGACGATTATACGATCGAAAAGGATGTTGAGTCCAGATTTGGGATCAGTACTTGGTTGAATTTCTTGTCATCAGTGTTGGCAGAGTTAGTGTACATGAATCTCACCACTACATTTTACTTCTTTAATAATATTTACTTATTTATATTTATTAAAATATTACTATAAATTGAATAAATAATTTATTTTATAATATTTTTTAAAAATATTATTATAAATAGAGTAACATTTTTTTATTATCTCTCAATATTATTTTTTTAATTATTTTTAAAATAAAAGTTTCACAATGAGTGTAAAAATGTCAAATAAAAAATACACCCCTTAATCTTTAATTGTTTTCCAAAATTAAATTATCACATTGAATAAATGAATAACACATAAAGAATATATATAATTATAGAATTATATTTAAGATAAATGAATTTTGATATTTGATATAGATTTAGTGATAATTAACTAAGAATATCTTCAATATTAAAAAACTTGTAAGAAACTAGGAATCATAAAGTAAAATTAATACCAACATCTATTTTAAAAATAATAATTATTTTATAAAATTAATTAAAATATAACATTATTAAAATGCTACAAAAATGTCACTTTAATAATATTTAATGTTGTCTAATTATGTAAAAAAAGTTATTAAAAATCTTTAGTAATATAAATTATATACAAGTTTTAATAATGGATTACAAAAATAAATTAAAATTTTATATACAATTAGATAATATTTATTAAATGTGAAAAGTTCTTTTTGTTGATGTGTCTGATAGTGTATAGCCAAAGTGTGTTCAAATACATTAAATTAATTTTTTTAAAAAAAATTGGATATGATTTCATACTGATAATTTGTTATTTGTATTTTGTATACAATTTATATATACTGATGTGTTATATTATTTAATTAATTTGGTATATATCAAAGATAAATCGGATAGAATAAAAGACTACAAACTCGTATTAATCTACCCCAACTATTTTATTTATTTTTATGATATCTTGATCAACAAATAAGTTATGTCCCCACAATTTACGAGATAATTACCTCTTTACTTTAAATTTTAACTAAACAAATTAATGTCTTTACATATTAATTATATTTTAATATTATTATAATTATATTATTAGTAAGAAGCATTATTATTATCTGGTTAATGATTAATTTTTATTAAAAAAATTAACTCAAGTTCGATTACCTTTAGCAGAATGGATTTTCCTTTGTCCACAAAATTTGAACATAAAATTTTATTGAGTACCAGTCAAATGAACACTGGATGAATTTTTGTTTGAGATGATAAGAATTTCTCAAATGGAACGTTGATGTGTAAATACATTGGGGCCCAAGAAAACGACGCGCGCCCCACCTGGCCACTTTCACGAGACCCCACAAAAACCCTAATTTCCGAGACCCTCCAAAAGCAGAGCTAGTTGTTGGCATTGTTGCCATTACATGTATGATGTAGTGCCAGCCACAAGAAAGTAAGAAAATAAAATTAATAAACGGTATAAGAGTGAATAAATGGTAAGAAAAAATTATTGTAGCTCTCCAAATCACAACATGGCTCACCCGTCACCCCAAGAAAACAATTAACAAATTTTTTTTTTGCAGTGCTTTTCAAACAGTTTCGGTTGTGTTGTTATTCTATGTATATGTATTTCTACTTATGAATTATGATGTAGTTATTACCTATGGCTATATTCAAGTGTTTTGCTTTTGCTCACCCTCTTTTTTTAAGATTTCTCATATTTATCATTGTGTTTGATTCTGTGAAGGCTTTTTCATCCGTTCCATGTTTCGTCCACTGATATCACTTCCTGATACAAATAGTCAAAAATAAAGAATAAAAAAATGGAGACAAATTAATAAAGGAGGACACTTCCTGATCGTCTGATCTACACTTCTGATGAAACCCATCTCTTTAATTAAATACTCAATTAATTAATTAATTAATTAATTAATCTCTCTTTCATTACACCCTTTACTTGATTCCCTTGAGTCATTGAATCTAATTCCTCTCCTCTAACTCAGCACCATATCACACCACTTCTCTTTCCTTTCCCTTCTCTCTCTCTCTCTACCCTTCCCTTCCATAGAGTGAAAGATCATTCATGTGTTCATATATGTTAGGTCATGGAGACAAGAGCTACCCCTCTTAAGAGCTAGTTGTGAAAGGTTTGACTTTTCTTGTCCCTTGAAATCGGAGAACACAAACTAAACCCAAACCAATTTCCTATTGCTAACACTACCCTACAGCTAGAAAGTTGGCAAATTGCGTTCTAGCAAAGGCAAATTGAGAGCTAGCTTTAAATTGCCTTTGTTAGTCATGATGCATCTTCTTGCTTTAGTGCAAAAATTCTAAGGTAAGAAAATAGTGTCCCAAAGAAGAAAAGCCTCCAAACCAGATCTTCTTGTTCAGAACACTTCCTTCTTCTTCTTCTTCTCCTTTTGATTTTCCTTTTTTTCTTCTTCAAAGAAGACACTCTAAACAGCAATTCTGGCTAATCCTTGGTGGACCGGTCATCAGGTGGGGTTGGGTGCAGGTGCAGGGTTAGACCCTGCAACCAATTCACCTTCTCCCACCTTAAACAAACGCCACATGGACCTTTCCATCAACGAAAGAAGCGTTTCTAGAGAAAGACAAGAAGAAGAAGATGATGAAAGAGACAACGGTGATGAACCCAAAGAGGGTGCAGTTGAGGTTGGAACACGCAGGCCCAGAGGGAGGCCCCCCGGGTCCAAAAACAAGCCCAAACCCCCCATCTTCGTCACCAGGGACAGCCCAAACTCCCTCAAAAGCCATGTCATGGAGGTCGCCGGTGGTGCCGACGTGGCCGAAAGCGTGGCCCAGTTCGCACGGAGGCGCCAGCGTGGTGTGTGTGTCCTCAGTGGAAGCGGTTCCGTGGCCAACGTTACCATCCGGCAGCCTGCAGCGCCAGGAGCCGTCGTCGCACTTCATGGAAGGTTCGAGATTTTGTCCCTCACTGGGGCGTTTCTTCCTGGCCCTGCCCCACCAGGAGCTACAGGACTTACTGTATACCTCGCTGGGGGACAGAGCCAGATAATAGGTGGAAGTGTTGTGGGATCACTTGTGGCAGCTGGACCAGTTATGGTCATAGCTGCCACTTTTGCTAATGCAACCTATGAGAGGTTGCCACTTGAGGAGGAGGAAGACGACGGTGGTGGAAGCGTGCAAGGAGGGAGTGCCCTGGGAGGGTCCCCTCCTGGAATTGGTGGTAATAGTGGCGGTGGTGGTAGTGGTGGGGGCCACTTGCAAGGTGGGATTCCTGATCCTTCTTCTTTGCCTTTGTATAATCTCCCACCAAACCTTCTCTCCAATGGAGGCCAAGTGGGCCATGAAGCCTTTCCTTGGGCTGGCCATGGAAGGCAAACTTATTGAATTGGTATCAAGGTTTTAAATTGCAATTGGGATCCTAGTTACAAAGGGTTTCACAACTTTCATGTTGCACTCACAATTGATATAGCATATGGTAATTTAAAACCTTGGTTGATATCTATAGAGACTTCATGTAGATCATGTGTGGCTGGTTCGAGATCTAATGGAATTCCGATGGTGCTGTCTTTCTAGTTTGGAAGAGTAGGAATTGGGGAAAAGAATAATTACAAAGTATTTAGAAAACTGTAGTTGTGATGAAGAACCGTGGAGGTGAGCAAGGGAGGCATGTTTTACTTAGTTCAGTGTATATGTATATGGATTAAGAACTCTGATTTCTGTGTTTTTCTTTCCCTTTTGCTTTTTGTTTGGAATAAAGAGGATGATGATGGGCGTATTTTTAATGGATTAATTTCTGAATAGTTTTAACTGTTATACATTCTAGTTCATGATTTCTGCAATTTGTTTTTATTCTTATATTTTGGTTGGTTGGAAGTTTTATTATAAGATATTATATTTATGTAAAACTATGTAATATTCTTTTTATCCATCTCCGTTATTTCTTTTCTTATTTATCACTTATAAAAAATGATGTATAAATTAAATAACAGTTCTCTTTCCTTATTTGGCTTCTTAATATTATTATTTTACTACCCACTCACTTCGTGGCTATTAAACACATGATGGGATCATTGATTAGACTTGCAGGATGTGAAGGAGTTTGTGCTTGTTTCTGGTTGAGAGAAATTATGGTTTTCCAAGCTTCAACCTAGCTATGCCTTAATGCACTATTGGATTTACTGGTTCTTAATCAATGCCTTTTACTAATTCACTCTTAAACTTCCTCTTTTCCTGGTAGGAAGAAGTGAGTCACTGTTTGGATTACTTTGATACACCGTGAAAAATGGGATATATAAAAGATTCATGATTATTAACATTTACCTACCATATTTTCATACTATTTAATTTTTAAGGCATAGTATACTCATTCTCAGGGTTTGTTGTGAATGTGAACTTTGCATATGCACTTTGCTTGTTAAATGCACATAGCAAATAGGGTTATCTTTGAAGGGGAGATGATACTTTTACACCTATACTTTTATTTACTCATAACTTTTGCAATATCATATGTAAAAATTAACATATAAGATGTAAAATAATAGATGCAAGCTTGCTTTTCTGGGTTGACAATCACTGTTTGGGTTATATTATTCAAATAATAATTTTTAACTACACTTTCTGTACTGTATATTACATTCTTTTATTTATTTCCATCACATCATTTATTTCATTACACACTTTCAGTTCTTTCATGTCAGTAAAAAACTAAGAGTTATTTGTATAAAATTAATTTTCCTTATGATCTATACCAAAGTAAAATGTCAATAATCAATTTATTTTTCTATTATCGAATTAATTATTTGTTATATTTATATTGTAAATTTTTTTGATAAATTTAACGACTTTTTAGCTAAGATTATCACTACAACAAAATTAATTATTACTGACAATTATTTAGTAGTAATAAATTAATTGCTTTTATTTTATTATTTAATAAAAGTATTAATGACTAATATATAATGGTCACTAAAAATGTATTTATATCACACTAAAATTTACTATTAGTAACAATTATTTATTTAGAAAAATTTAAGTTCCACATCGATCAAAAATAAGATAATTAAATAGTATATAAATGGATGATAACTTCCACCTTACAAGTTTGTTTTGTATGGTTAAGTTAGACCTATAACTTACTATTCTAAATTGGTATCATATTACTCATTATTATCAAACTCAATAGTCCCTAAACTTGAGGGATGTATTGGAAAAAATTCAAATCTCACATCAACTATTGATAAAATAATTAATTAGGAGATAAGACAATTAAAAAATATATAAGTAAAAGACAATCCTCATCTTACAAGTCTCATATCAAGTAGAAAGTAAAAAATATCACAAAAAGTTATACTATTTTTCCGACCATTATAAAGATTTTTACCAGCATTCAGAATAATTGTCGCTAAATGTTTTAATGACACTGCATACAATGGCTATTGTAGAAATGACGCTAAAAGATTTTATATTAATTTTTATTACCACTAAAAATATATTAAATATCACTAAAAATCTATTTTGTTGTATGTACAATTATCTTATAATATCACTAGCGTCCACATAGGTGGAACCTTCGGATAATAGATTTTTCTATTTTTTATATAATAATTTTAATATTTTCTATTTTAACTTTCTTTATCTTTGTTTTATAATAATTACATACTAGTTGTTATATATAAATTAATTAAAAATTAAGTGAGACGTAAAGATATAATTAAAAACACAACAATTAACATTATCTTAAAATTTTAAAAAAATAAGTAAATTAAAACAAAATTTTACTTAAAAGCTGTCGAGTAAAATAAAACAAAGAAAATATATATTAAGAAAGAATATTAAAGATACAAGAGATATCCGACCACAAGATCTATTAAAAAGGAAGAATAATTATAAATCCTCCAAAAAAAAAAAACATAACTCTCCTGCACTAAATAAAATAAACCAGCAAGCATAACGGGTGAAGCAAATAATTCCTATCCATAACATGACATTGTAAAATGAATATTGTGCATTTGTGCTTTGTTTGTATGACATAAAATTTCATCGTTTAAATTCAGCAAATGACTCTCAAATCTATGGATTCTTATTTCTTTCCAACTAGATGCAGAAACTAAATAACTTTTAGACGGGTTCGATATAACAACCAAAAATTAAATGGATATTAGGCAAGAAGAAATGAGTTGATCAACTAACATAATATTATGCTTGATTTTAGATTATGGCAATTCCTTACGACCTTATTCTAACCATTTAATTTATAAACGCATTTAGTTTTTTTTTAGTTTTTACCAACATTTGAGTTAGATTAAATTGGGTGTATTCTATTGAATGACTCTTGTGATCTCATCCGCTTATTGGATTTGATGAAGATAATTAGATCTTGGTATATTGTGACATAATATTTACTTTTTTTTAACTTGATTAACTTTTGATTTTAGAAAACCTTTGAGTTGGATTAATAAACTCCCTAGCTAACTATAAAGATTTGGTTCAGCTTATTTCGTTTCCTATCACAAGTAATCCTCATTAATAAATTATATAATATATACTGTATAAGTGTAAACTTTTTTTAAGACATTAGTATTATTGTTTAGCCATGAAATGATTGTAACCCTTCGATTTTCTAAACTTCTTTAAAAATATTGTAAAATTCCTCAAGAAAGCAAAACGCAGGTAGCATATCAGATATATATAATTATGAACATATTCAACACGTGCGTTTCCAGGAATTATTTTCTACATATACTCATCTCAAATTGGGGTACCAGCTGCCTCTTACTTAATACAGCAATTTTTCTGCTATCTGTTTTAGTTTTAATGACTTGATTGTATTTCTTTACATATATGATAAGTGGGAGTATCCTTATATAATTCAGCGTAATAAAATTTACCGATAATAATTTATATATATTAAACGTAAATAATTATATTGTGTGAGAATATTTTTAAAGATTATTTTTGATTAAATTTTTTAAAAATGTTTTCTTAATTTTTTTTTTATTTAATTCAATTTTTTGTATATTATATTTATTTATGAATTAATTTGAAATTTTAAATAAATTATCAATAATTAAAAATAATCATGTATTATAATATAAATTATTTATTTATATATAATTTATTATAAATTTTAATTATATATTATAACAAACATTTAATTTGTTTGCTAAAATACTAGTAATTTAAAAAACACACATCGATCAAGGAGTGAGACGATCCACCTTAATAGTGAGCTTCATTTATATATTTTAATCATGTATATATAGCTTAATTTAATTTAATATACTAGTTGTTGTAAATTTTTTTTGGATAATATTAATTAAGTTTAATTATAAATTACTCTAATTAAATATAACTTCTAAATTAATTATTATTAAAGTACTTAAATAATTTTACCCCATAACAATTCGCAATTAAATAATAGTTTGAAAGAAGTAAATTCTACTTAAATTCTAATGATTGTATTAATTATATATATTATATATATATATATATATATATATAAGGGAATGTTAATGTACTTCACCTATTTTTTAGTGGGAGTATGTTAGCAACCTACACCAATTTTTTAGGATAAAAAAACCACTCATTTATTTTGATTTGGTTAATTCGTACAAAGGATATTATAGTGGTAATGATATATATATATATCTTTTATGAACTCTGAAATGAAAAGCTTTAGATCAGTTTTCTTTTTCGTTTCTTTTCCTTTTTATTGGAAATTCTAAAACATCCAATGTGTCGCATGTGCACCTTTCACAAATTAGTGTTGCAACTGTGACACTATTTGACATATATACTGTGCAGTTTGTTCAAGTCGAAGCTGCCACTGTTTGGAGTATGGCCTCTTCTTTTGTACATTGATTTGATCAAATTGCAGACACTTTTGTCACCCCAGACGCGTGTTAAGGCCAAAGAAACAGTCAAAATTCAGTCCCTGGAAGATACTAGCTTGTAAATTATTTAGGCAGAACGGAGAATTTTCTGTCCGTGCCTATGTGCATTATAACAAAATTGATACAAAAAGAGAGACTCTTTGTCCAAGAAGGGTATTAATATAATAGAAACATTGGTTCTTCCAAAGACATAATTAATAGACAGGAAGACAGAGATAAGCCGTTGGCTGTATGTGCCTTGTGCAAAGTCCCTCGTCTTGACATTATAATATGGTTCAATTATTTACCTAGCTCATTTTAATAATATTTTTATGATTGTTGCTTTTGTCCTTCTTATCTGTTTGAGCACATTAAGGGTCATTACATGCTAATACTACTAATAATAAAAAGGTGGAAACATGAGATGGTTGTTTGGTGTGACATTGTAACCTTCAATGCATTGACCCTAAATTTTATTTATTATTATTTTTTCCTTTTCTTTTTTCTTGCCACATTGGGTTCTATGATAAGAAATCAGTGTCACAATTTAATTTGTAATATATATAGGATTAAACACTTGTGTTTTATTAGAGATGATCTCTTGATTAGCTTTGAATTAAGTTAAAGCAAATAGAAAGAGCTATTCATGTCCATATAAAAGAATTCTTGTTATAAATTTACAAAATGATCTAAATTTGATCCACTATTTGCAAGTCATCGTTGTTTATGGTGTCGTATCTTATACCTCACTAATGCTTGAAGGGTTTTGAAGTCACATATGTAAGATGGATTGAGGACAAAAGAGAGAAGTGTCAGCCCACAGGTTTGCCTAATTTAGTCACCAAATAATAAAAATTATTTACTTTAGAAGAAGTATCCGTAAGTAGCCTATAGGATATAAGATCGAAGGAAAGGGAGATGAAGTTTACATATGTTCTATGGACTCAAACAAGTAACAAAGAATGCTTCAAAATGATAAGTTTGTATTTTTTGCAAAATGATATCGAAAATTTCCCTTTCATTATAATTGTGATAGTGGTGACTATATAATGGTAATAATAGTGGCAATAACAACAATCATAATGTAGTGATAATGATGGTGGCAGTGATGATCATGAAGGCAACGAAAATAACGATCTCATAGAAAATATTTAATTATAATTGAGTTTTTACAAATCATTAATTTTTTTTATATAATCTAAAGTCTATTATTTACTCCATTCATATATCATCATAAGACATGTTTTAGTATGATAATGTATATTTTATGTAAGAATAAAAATATTTAATCTTAACTCTTAAATAAAAATAGATGACTTAGATTAAAAGATTATAAATAAAGCTATCATGTATAACCACCAACATGATTATTTTTATTAGTGTCACTATTACAATGGTCATTGTCATTGTCGCTATTACTACCACCATCACCATTTTCATTGTCGTTACCACCACTATATATCAGTATCATCATTGTTGCCACCACCCTAACAATAATAATGGTGGCTAGTGATGGTGTCAACACTGACGATGATGATGGTTGTGGCGGTGTTGATGGTGTAGAGATAACAATGGTGGTGACAATTGTAGTAGTGATGATAGACATGGTAGTGTTAATGATAATGACAATAGTGGTGGTGATAACGATTGTGACTATAACATCTTGAGTTTTCTAATATTATTTAAAAAAATGTTTTAATTAATTAAATGAGTTTTAGAAAATATTTTAGAGACTTTTAATAATTATGAGTGGTTTTAATTAGAAAAATAAATGTTTGCATAATATTTATTGAAGAAATATGTATTTTTATGATATTTTGTTATAATAAGTATTTGAAGAAAAATATGTGTTCTTATAATTATTTTATACATTTTATTTTATTAATTATAATTGTATTGGGAAAAATATGTTTATTTTATATATTATAAGTTATAATATTTGAGGGAAGGGAAGTGTTACTATGGTTAAAGTGTTTAACTAAAGGGTTAAACGTGATTTGGGAAATTTTTAAAGGGGTTATGTCAATTTTATGTTTTACGCTTCTGACTTTTCCTTTCTTATGTTTTTGTGCTTTGAAGAATTGAGAGAATAAAAGATCGTTAAAGATCACCTCAGAGATTCGCACCTTATTTCATCAAGGTAAGGGAGAGTGGGTAATCTCGCTTTGAATGTAAGATTTATGCTAGGTAGTGAGATTGATCCCCAATCAGTTTCTCTGTTGTATGCATTGGATGAGGGAACAATCTTAAATTCTTATCTTAATTAGCTTGTGTTTTTGCTTCCTATATGATTCTTTAGTGCTCTAATTAATGTTGTTGATATGTATGTATGATTAATTGCATGTAATTTAACTAATCTTGTGGATATTGGATTGTCTATGGGTTCCTAGGGGAACCTTAGGGAATGAATATATTAGGTTAACAAGGGATAATTGAGATGTTTTGTATGAATGAGTAAATTGTTGGGTTGTTGATGAATATTTAGTGTTAATTGTGTTTCTAATCGATTGAATTTAGAGAATTGAGTTGGGAGTGAGTTGTGCGATTTTTGCACTTTGCTACAATGAATTTTTCCCCAAGGTAGCAAATGGAACGCATGTGCATCATGTTGCATGACCGTGTAATTGTAGTCGAAAAAAGTCCTATATATGCTGAATAATAGTTGGCACGAGTGGACCCATTTGAATGCTCATGCAAACATTCTAAATGATTGAATTGGATTTTGATGTATTTTATAAGAGTTGTAGACTTAGATGTTAGCTTCCAAATTTCATTTGAATCATTTAAAAGGGAGGTTTAGAACTCAAGTTATGATGAAATTAGTGAGTGAAGATCAAGTTGTTAGATTTAGACTAAAATGATGTGGTTTTGTAATTTTGAAAAATAGATGATAGAATTAACTCTTCATGTCAACATAGAAGTTATAGATAGTTATTATCTTATATTTTTAACAAAATTAAGATCAACTTGATAGCACATATGTACGTAGTTCTAGATATTATGTTTGGACTAAACGAGGTCTTAGAAGATTAAATTATGTAAATATTGTTTGTTTTTTAATGGTGATGATAAATAGCTTTACCTTTTAAATGTTTGATCTTATGAATAGTTTGAGGTACCTATATCAATATTAAGAAAGGCAAATCATAGGAGAAACAAAATTTTGAATATAATTTATGATGTGAGTTAATTGTTAATAGCTTGAGATATTTTGGTGATAGGGATGCTTAAGTAATTAATGCATGATATCAATAATATTGCGAGACTAGTTAAATAATTAATTTAAATGCTTTGTTTGAAGATGATTTCTTAGTAACTATGGTTGAGATATTAACATATGATTAGATAATTTCATAATGATTATATCATGAGATGTGTTGAATGATGTTGTATAATTTTTGTGTGTTGAACTGTGAACATGTGACTCTTGTACTAGTTACTGTGGATAGCTAAGTATGATATGTCAAGTATGTATTTATCTTAATGTGAGACATGATTGATGTAAAGGATGTGAATTGATATTGGTGTTGGAAAATCATTGTGTGTAGATCTTGTTAGAGTCATGTGATGGCAATAAATTGATAAATTGTGAATATGCACCGTGATAACATGATATTGCATTAAGTTTTGTGTGACATGAATCATTTGTATAAATGGCAATTCGACCAATTTATGTGTTTCATTGATGTCACATGCATGTGCATTTTGTGTCCATTGCATTACACACACACACACACACACATATATGTGTGTGTGTGTGTGTGTGTGTGTGCGCGAATGCGTAATTGTATGATGAACCGTATTAATTGTGACTTGGTAGTAGATGATGTTATGATATAACTTGTTAGTGCTATGTGTTGTTATTTTTATATATGTTATTACTATAATCTATTATTGTCGTATACCTTATTATTATTTGTTTGGTTATCCAACTATATTCTACGTGTTGAATCAAAGTGAGATGTTTCTCACTTTTTTTTCTTCTTTTGTTAGTGCTCTTATGTATGTGTTGTAGGTGAGGATCATCAAGTGGATGATGAGGTCATAAATGAGTCTTATGCCTTGTGCTGAGTATTGTGTTTTGATAGGATGGGACATTAATGTTTAGTTAAGATTTTCATTTTGCTGGTTTCTTTATGTTTAAGGTTTTATGTTAGATTTCATTTTGTAATTGTTATATTGGACATTTGTTTTAGTTCTTTTGGTGGTGTTTTACTATGTGATATCTCTATCCAAAGAGATTTGCAAACATTTGTTTAACAAATAAAGTTTATTTTTAAATATTTTTCTATCTTCATTATTTTTTATATTAGTATGTGGGATAAAGAGTGTCACAATGATGCTATAATGACAGAGACAACTACAATAATTACAATACTAAATATTATATTTAAAGTTTGTATAAATAAATATATTTTAATATATAAATTATATTTTAAATTTACAATAAAAAATATATATTGTGGCATGAGTTTATCTTAATTTTTTTTATTATTGATAGTTTATTTAAAAAATATTAAATTTAATTTAAAATATATGAAAAATGTAGCTTGAAATAAATAAGAGGTTAAAAAAACACTAAAACTCATCTCATGGAAAAAAAAATTCTTAATAATTACTCTAGTACAAATAACTATTATCATTTAGACATTGAGTGTGATAGAAGGATATATAAAGTAAATATATCCTTAAATTAAAAATTTATATTACTAAATGTTTATGTTAAATATTTTTCTTAACATTGAAGAAAAACAAAGGATAATAATTAATTATATGATTCATATTTTAGTATATTTTGAAAAATAAATGTTATGTTGATTTTAATCTATATAAATGAAGTATTAAATAATTTTAGATCAATATAATTTATATATATATATATATAATCTATGTGAAAAGAAATTTCAATCTAACAATTAATTTTGTCAAAGTATTATCTAATTGAAAATTATTGAACATTGTAATAGTGGATAAAAGTTACATCCATTGTAATTTATTCCTATGCTATATATGGAGAGTGATCGAATTACTTTAGTATAATATTTAGTAAAGATTACACCACCAATAAATTTATAGTAAAGGTGAATTTTATCAATTCAACTATTAAACTATAACTTTATATTATCTTGAATATTTATGTAAAAATTTATTAAAATGGAATAACAATTAGAAGGTAATAATCAAATTATTCATATTTTAATATATTTTGAAAAGTAAATATTATGTTAATTTTAATCTACATAAAAAAGGCCTCAAATTAATATAAAATTATATATATATATATATATATGATCTAGATAAAATAAACTTTTAATCCAACAATATATTTTAAGAAAATATTATCCAAATAAAAGTTGTTGGACAATATAATAAAGTTACACCAATGTAATTTTATCTTCCTTAATAAAGAGAATGTGACACTCTAGACCTTTTTATTATATAAAAATAATGAAATAAGAAAGTTGCAGTTAACTTTGTAATAATGAAGTAATTATAATAGTAAGAAATACTTTATTTAAAAATATGGACTTTAAAATAATATATTATATTTATTAATAAAGTAATTATATCATTAGTGCAAAATAATCAATTACTAATGTATTTTCTATGTCGAGTATTATCCACACATCATAGTAAGTGGTGCGATGACGTGTTTGTAAATATGTCAAAAATTTCTATGATAAATGTTGACTTACCTGTCGTAAAATGTTCTTTCTATAGCAACTAAATCAACACGTCATAGAATGTGTTGGTCAAACTTTCATTCCAACTTTTTTATGACAGATGTTGATTTACTCAATATAAAAAAGGACATTCTGTGATAGGTAGATTAAAATCTGCTATAGAATGTGTTTTTATTAGGGCATTGGGAACAAATTTAGTTCGCGCTCTTTGTAATTATTCATCATCTTCTTTGTTTAGGCGAATTCACTTGTCCCTCCATTTTGCCTACCTCTGTTTGGGTGACACTTTCAGGCAACAGGCACCCAAGTTCAACCATTGTCTCTATTCAGGTAAGACATTTAGGTCGCTTCCTTTGTTTAGGCGATATGGTCCTAGGTTTGTTCTTATCTTCTCTTCTTATTTTCATGCATTTAAAGTTTGATTTGAGGCTTGAAAATAACTTCTTATTTAGGCTCTATTATACTTATTAATTTTATTTTTAATAAATTAAAAAATTATAAAAATATGACTTAGACAATGTTTGGTGTATTAAAATACTAAAATATGCAAATTGTGAGGCAATTTTAAAATAATTAAATTGTTAGGCAATGTTAAAAATTTAAATTACAAAATTAAATTCAATTAAGTTAGTAATAACTAAATGAATATTTTAATTATTACTCATTTAACTTTGTGGTCTTGACATATGCTTAATTACATGTGTATATTATATTTTTGATTTTATATATGAGTTTCAAGTAAGCATAATTATATGCGTAGTTATCTCAAAGTCTTATATTATAGTTGTTTGGATTAATTGATTGTGAATGAACCTTAATTTTTCGTGTCTTATATTATAGTTGTTTGGATTAATTGATTGTGAATGAACCTTAATTTTTCGTTTGAGATTGAATACAATGGCTATACAATTAATGTATAATCATTGTATTGAATCTTGAATTGTTCGTTTGGATAATATAAAGAGATGTATTTTTTTTATAGTTGATTAATATATATATATATATATATATATATATATTTATTTATTTATTTATATAAAGAGGGAGGGAGAGAGTAAGGTTAAGTCTCATTTTAAATTTGATAAGATTTCAATTGATTGCATTTCTTGTTATTTTATAGGTGCATACTTGATAGTGGTGAATTTGATGTCATCACTTTCGTTTTGTGTATTTAGAGACAAATACAAAATATTGTCAAATTTAATCTATGAGACTTTACCTTTATGTATTAATCAAGTATACTGAATTATCTTTCTAAATAGTTAGGTCACACTTTGTATTATAAAGTGAGGTTGAGACGATTTATGTCAAATGAACATACTGATGGATCAGAGTTGAATGAATTGTTTACATATGACTATTGAATATAAGAATATAATAGAAAAGTTTCTTCAATTTTCATAAAGGAATGTTACAAACAATAATGGACGGTTCTACTATCATTTTGTAAATCATTTCAATTTGCAAAGACATCATGTATAGAATATACGAGAGCATGTTTTGTTTGATGGGTTCCTTAGAAGTTACACAATATGGACATGGCATGTGAATCGTTAGACATGCCATGCATATAAGTGTCTTAAATACAAAAAGAGCAAGTTGATTTAGAGATAGATGATCAAGCGGAGGACATGATCCATGATGTTAGTGCTGATTCTTTCAATCATACACATGTTTATGATTGTTTGTGTAGTGATGCAGAGAAACCTTTGTATCCAAACTATGCTAATTTTACACAGTTGTCCACGATGTTGAGATTGTTCAATCTTAAGGAAAAAATGGATGGATTGATAAACGCCTCACAAAATTGCTTGAGTTTCTAAGTGACATGTTTCCCAAAGGTAACACATAATTATGATGCAAGAAAGATATTGTGTTTGATGGGTATGAAGTATAAAAAAAATCCATGCATATTGCAATGATTGTATTTTGTACAAAACATTGTTTAATAGTTTACATATGTGTCCACAATGTGAGGTATTAAGATACAAACTGAAGGAATGTAACTCTAAATATGGGGTGGGCAAGGGTCTTCCCCTGAAGGTGTTGTGATACCTTCTTATTGTTCTAAGATTGAAGCAATTATTCAATAATGTTCATGATGCCAAAAATATGATGTGGCACGTAGATGGACGGAAGAAAAATAGACACTTGAGTCATCCAACGAATTTTTTTTGTAATGGATGGAAGAAAATTAATATATTTTATTTTCCTAGATTTCGACAATGATATAAGAAACCTTAGGCTTGAACTTTCTATAGACGGAATAAATCCATATGATAACCTAAGCAGTAAAGATAGTTCATAATTTGTTTTGGTAGTGTTTTACAACTTACCTATGTGGTTGTGCATGAAATGTAAATATGTGATGCTATCTATGATGATTTTGGGTCCAAGACAACCAAAACACGGTATTGATATTTATCTAAACCCTTTGGTCGAGGAATTGAGGATGTTGTGAGAGTAAGAAGTTGATATGTTTAATGGATTTTCTGGAGAAACTTTTAAGATGCATGCCTTGTTATATTGCACAATCAATGACTTTCCAACATATGGAAACTTAAGTGGCTATAGACTTAAGGGACACAAAGCTTGTCCTATATGTGAAAATGGCACATGCCACCATCAATTGCATCATGGAAGGAAAACAATTTACCTTAGACATGAAATATTTCTTAGTCATAATCATTTGTTGTGTAAATTGAAGAAAACATTTAATGGTTATTAGAAAAATAAAGTTGCTCTAATGCCCTTAACTAGTAACCAAGTTTATGAACGGGTGAAGAACTTAACTATGGTACTTGGTAAGAATGAAAAACAACCAATTGAGAAAAACACATGGAAGAAAATGTCAATAATTTTTTATTTGCCGCCTAGAAGATGCTTGATGTGAGACATTGCATAGATGTCATGCATGTGGAGAAAAACATGTGTGATGGTGTTATTGAAATGCTTCTTAACATTCAAGGAAGACAAATGATGGTGTAAAGGTTCGTTTAAATTTGGTTGAGATAGATATAAGAGAACAATTAACTCTGGGATTTCATGGTAGGCAATCATTTTTGCCCCTAACATGTTATACATTTTTTTTTAAAAAAAGAAAACTTTCTTTGAGTGTTTATGGGTTTTGAAGGTTCTACATGGTTATTCTCACAATTGTCACGTCTTAATGCAATAATTACTACCTTTGACGATTCCAAACATATTATCTAAGAATGTTAAATATGTCATAATTAGATTGAGCTTCTTCTTTAACACAATCTATAGTAAAATGGTTGATTCGATCCTCAAAAGTTGGATGAGTGTTGGAGAATGAAGCAGTTCTTACATTGTGTCAACTAGAGATGTACTTTCCTCAATCATTTTTTGATATTATAATTCACTTAATTAGAGAAGTTAGATTTTGTGGTTCGGTGTTACTTTAAATGATTATTTAATTATTTAATGACCAATTAATGTTTAACTTATCTCTATTTTGAATTAGTTGTAGGTATTTGAAAATTCAACTCCATTTGTTACATCTTGTCTTGAGTCAATTTGAAGATGCAATGTTTTCTTTGTACGTTATTTTAGTTTTTTTGGTTTTCATTGGTTAATTTACTTTAACTTCATTGTTATTTGATAATATTGGTACATTTTTATAGTAATTGTTCGTTGTTATTAATTAATAACAACTATTCTTAACTTTAACTTTATTATTAATTCTCTTTGATTGTTAGCTAATTTACTTTATACATTGTTTGAATTTAAATGAGAAATATTGTACTTTTATATAGGTGTGCATTGAACTAGACAACAATATATTATATTGAATTGTACATTTTATGCACAAAGTTTGGAAAAATTAAAAAAAATGAACAAAATATTAAAAAAATACACTTTCTATAATGGATATAACCATATCTATCATAGAAAGTGCACATTATGTGATAAGTATGACCTTACTTGTCATAAAATGTGCAACATTATATGATGAGTAATGTCATCTGTCATAGAATATGAGTGTTAATGTAATTCAAATATTACATTTGATTCTCATACTATGACAAACATTGACCATCAAATATAGAAAGTAATTTTCTTATATCACATGTTAACCTAGCATGTGAAATTTTTATGTTGTTAAAATTTATATAACATCTAAAAATGACATAAAATATCTAAAACATCTGACATAAAAAAATCCTTAACACATTAATGTTTATATTAATTAAGGAATTTTTTAAAAAATAAAATATAACTATTAACATAATCTATCATCTTTATTATATGTTATAAATTATCCCATAATAATCACTTACTATATGTGCAAGGTATACATCCACGTGAAGAAGTTTATTAAATTCGTCATATCCATGTCTAAAGTTTTTTTTTTATTATTTTGTTTTTTTTACAATCCACGTTTAAAGATATCTAATATACATTTTGAAGAATATATATATAACCTTTTAAAATGCCTCAAATTTAATGGAATTGTGACGTCATTTGCTGTACATAAAGGTAGCAGGATTAAAATATGAAAAGGGGCCAAAGAAGACTATTCTCGATATAGTGATTTGTTTTTGTACGATAGCTAGAACATCACAAAATGAATCAACAAAGAAATAACGACAAAACATTGAAGTGACATGGGAAAAATAAATTATGATGAATTATTCAATTCACCCCATCCACAACTTTAACCTTTCATAATCTTTCAAGACAATATAAGAAACTTGAAAAAAGATCTTGTCTTTTCCCCCTTCTATTTGTCCAAGAAGAAACCTTGATTGCAAGAGCTAACTTATGGCGTTTACATATAAATCTCTCATGACTCATGCTTTGTTGCCACCCATAATGTTTTGCGACAACCTTCTTTGCATTGTATTATTGTAAGTATAAATCCTGTATACGAATACACAGACAGTTTGGCTACACACGTTCACTGTTATATATTATTTTTATTTTTAAAAATATTTCTTGAACCATACATAGTCCTATTAAAGTAAATAAACAATCTTCTTCCATTCTAGTTTTAGACCGAAGACTGGTTATGTCTGGATTTTGGTTGATTGCACAAACATGTTCCCATATCACTTGCTTATTGGCAGCTTTTGAAACAAATTTCAACAGTACTTAATATATTTATTAGCTTCATATGAATGTTTCACGACTTTAGCATGTATCTTTTGAATATTACAGATTCTCCATTAATTCAATAAATCTACCTTATCTTTTCTTATTAAAATAAATATGAATTTAATTCTTCTAAAGTAAGGAGTGTACTTTAAAAGATAAAGTACATTTATAATTATTAGTTATAAAATTTATGATTAAGATATGTGATAAAATTTAAAATTAATTATAATATTAATAATTATTTTTTAATTTATAATTAATATTGTACTTTTTTCTTTAAAACTGTATTTTTTTTCTCTTTAGAGCATCTAGATAATATATATATAAAATAAAATTCTCACATATATATGACATTATAGTTAGATCAGAGTTTTTAATTTTTCTACTCATAAACTCATTTAAAGGTAATGATTCGATTGACCATCCATAATAATCCACACTATTATTTTTCTCAAATTTTACTTTTTGTGAAAATCATCACCCGACAGATGGATGCTATATAAAAGCAGCTATCATTCACCTTTTTTTTTTTTTTTTCCGGATAAGCTTGACAAATTTTTATATATCAGATTTAAAAATTTTAAATAAACAAGATATTTCTTTTTTATATTGAAACAACATCAATAATCGATGAACTTATCTTAAACCCACTAAAAAAAATATCCACTATTTATTCACATGCTAAATTTAATAGTATTAAACATAAATAATTATATTAAAAAAATATAAATCTCATATAAAAATGATTTAAAAAAAATTGTATCTTATAAATCGATTTTTTAAAAATTAAATAAAGTCAAAATCATACATTCTCATATATATAGTATCACAACTATCTTAACTTGATTCATTAAAAATTAAAAAGGTTACCTATAACTTTTAAATGCAATGAGCCCAATAGTGTTAAGTGAAAATCTATTGAAAAAAAAAATTGAAGTCTTATATCAACTAGAAAATAAAACTACAATATATATAAGTGAAGGCGACTTTAATATTAGATTAAAGTCAAACTACTTTTTTAAAATAAAATAATTAAATCAAAAAATAAAATTATAAATAATTATAAATATAAAGACTATTTAAATAATTTTTTTTCATAAGTACATCTAGAAGTAAAATATATAGAAAGAAAAATTAAAATAAGTTTCTCATAATTCAAATATGCATAAGTTAAAAACAAAAGGAGATTTTTTGGGGCAATTTTATTAAAATATATTTAAAAAAAATCAAATTCACACGATTTTAATATAGATGCCTTTGTCAGAGTACATAAGTTGGATACTTTCATCTTATTTAAGAATATTTTCATGAGCAAATGGAAAGAGATATTAAAAGTTGATTAGGTGCTACCATCTGTCTCTATAGGCGGGTAACTTACACACTGCATGCCTTTGAAGAAAATTAAATTTAAAACAAACATAAGCAGTCTAATGAAACCTGGAATAAAAAAATAAAAAAAGAAAGAAAATGAGATTGGACCGTATAATATTTTTCATTTTTTTAACCGTATAAAAAAATTGATAGATATTGTGTTGCTTCTAATAGCTCCTCAATCATTCAAAATTTCCTAAAATTATAATAAAAACGACACGAATCATGTGTTATTATTTTATACACACGCACACAAGAAAATGAACTATTTTAAACAAGGGTTTTCTATTTGAAATATGACATGAAATATAAAGCAATTGATCATCAATGATGATTTTTTCCCCTTTACACGTTAATGTAATTAATAGAAAGATTATCAGATTTATGAAACTCATTATGTACTTATCCAAAAGTTCATGTGATTAGCAGTACTAACTTTCCTTTTAACTAGAAAACAAAATATTGAATTAGTCAATGGTTTTTAATCCTAACCAAGACTAACATAGTTGATTAAAGTTTACCAGAACTTTACCAAGTTCGTTTAATTGATCACTCTCCCATTAAAAGGAAGTTCAACTTTAGTGCTCAAAGCATCCTAGAGGCATATATAGCAACGGGAGGACCCATATTTCACATGGAATCACGTGTCTTAGTTCCTAACCCATAATTATTTAATTTAAATATTGTTAGCAACTTGAATGCAACATTCCAAAGCTAAAGTCGCAATTTTGATGGACCCCTTTTCTTAATCCAATAATTACGAGCTCCCTCAATATTATAATAATCACCCCCATGAATGGCCATTATTAAACAAATATATTCTCCCCATTTAAGCCAATCAACTAATTATATTGAAAGGAATCCACTAACCTTTCATTAATGAAATGTCGACCGCCCATTAAACTTTTTTTTATATGTAAAAGTGATTGTGAGAATTAAATAACTTGTTATGGTGGGGCAGATTCAAACATCACCAAGAAAAATTACGGAAAATGTTGGCTTTACTCTCAAGTCCTAGTCGTTGTTGATTATTGTCATGGAGTCCACGTCATCTTTTCCGACTCAATCAAATGCAGTTTAACCTAATTTTCAAGAGCAAATTAGCGTCAAGTAGTATCTCTCTGTGTTAAAAGGCAAATATTGCTGCGGAAGATGTATTGGCTTTGTTAGATCTCAATTGTTGTTGTTGCGAAGTTGAGTGAATAATTAGGTTTCTGGCGACAATGTAATGGTTTGAGAGACAACAACTTTAAGTTTTGATAGTGGTACTTGCAAATACTTCAAAGTTTAAGGTAGCATTTTTTTTTTTTTTTTTTTTTGTGGTAGTGAGAATGAGAGTGAATGGGTACATTAGTGAAAAAGTTCTCTTGATATACAGGTGCTTTAACACAAAAGCTTGTTAATATGCTAATTATGTCACATGGTCATCATTGATTGCATCTTGTGTTAAATGAATTGTCTTTGTAGATAAGATTGGAATAGTTGTGATTTTGTAAAGGTGGGTTGGACACAAGCTAGACCGACTTCTAGAACAAGTTTCAACAAAAGGATCTCCTCCTTCCATGAGCTACTTGTATATCACATTCTTAAGCTGTCTTCACCATTGCCTGTTGTTCATTATGTTGGAGACTTTTCACATGGCAATAATAGATCTTCTCCATGCTAATAAATGCGGTCCAATATATCAAACCAAGGGTTGAAGCAAGTTCATGCATCCTTTAACGTCCCACTATATATGGATCATTGAGACGAATTTTGAAGCGAAACCCCATATATTATATTTGTTTAGATAAAATTTCATGGCTTTGAAATTACACATGATTAACTCTACTAAATTATGAAAAATTGATTCCCTCGGTTAGAGTAAAGATAATCTAAGTAAAACTTATAAGAAAAAGATTAGATAAGAATAATATGGTATATCCAATGAAGTCCGGGTGTGTATGTGAGTTATGATAGAATTACTTCACTCACCGTTTATATTAAATTTTAATATTTTAACCGTTAAATTAAAAAATTTTAATGTATAAATTAAGTATTGAAATTTTTTAAAAATTTAAAAATTATTTAATATTTTATTATGTAGATTCAAATTATTATATAATATTTTCCTTTAAGAATATATATGTCTTCAGAGTATTAAATAGTTTTAAAATTTTATAAAAATATGTAGATTTGAAGTATTTATTAACAAATTTTATCAGAGTAAAGAAAAATAAGGGGAAGGAAAAATAAAGGGGACCGGAGGCACGTGTTTAGTCAGCAAAATGGGTTGTTCTAATATGTGACATGAGATATAATAGGTTGGACCCAAAAAATCTGAATTGAATTCAGTCTTTTGAATTGATTTCCAAGCTTGATGGTCCATTTTATCTTTTCAATTTTTTTTCTCTAGAATTCAGAAGTGATAATTATTATGATAAATATTTTTAATAACATAATGATAAAAAAATATTTTTAATAATTTTTTTTATTAGGATAAAGGATTATATATTATAAAGTCATCTCATCTATCTACTATTTTATAAAAATTATAGTGAAAAAGGTGCATATAAATTTAATAGTTTACCCGTAAAAGTTTGTAAAAGTTATGAAGACTAAGTTGTAAAGGTATTCTATTATTTCAATATAATTAGTTAAGAAAGCAATTTCATTGAAAAACATGCATCTAATTTTATAAGTAGCCAATGTTATAATCAAATATTAAACTCTAAGTCAAAAAAATCAAAATATCAAAAAAAAATTTAATATCTTTCTTAATCTTTACATCTAGTGAGTCGAGACATTTTGTACCTTTATATATTTTATTTAATTAAAAAGTAAAATGTACAAAAGTAAGAGAATGAGCTCTGTTTAGTACATATAAGAGTAGACTCAATTTAAATTTTTGTGTTTAGACTTAGTTTTATTTAAAAGAGAATTGTGATTATTAAAAGGTAAATATATATATCTTATGAAAAGTGGAAACCAATAAAGACTCATATTGTAACGACCCGCCTGGTCAATATACACAGCACAGCACACCAGAATACTACATAGAAACGAACAAGTATATACATATAGGATCTAGAATATATATATATATATATATATATATATATATATATATATATATATATATATATATACAAGGTCCAAATCCGTCTAGAATCAAAGTGTACAAAATACATCCAGCAAATGCTAACTAAGTAGCTAAATACATCAAAAGAATAAAACTTCATCTGCTAGCTGCAGACTCTCCTCAGCAAACACCAACCTAACCCTGCCTTGCTCCCATACATAGTATGATCATCACAGTCCAAACCACATGGAAACAACAAAGGGTAAGCTAGTGAAAGAAACAACATACATATATAAATATATGAATAGTAAATAGCTACAGCTATCAGCACATCAATCATCTTAATAACATCAGCTTAATATATATAACAACACACATTTCACATCATTCAGCAATAACAGCAATACACAACAGTAAACACACAATGCGTCGTCACGCATATAAGTTAGTATTGGCCGCTTGTAATCGGTATAGCTCGACCTGGCCCCTATACCGTGGTCGCTTTATACACGTGTGCCTCGACCTTGCCCACACACGGGACCACTAAGAACTTAGAGGAGAACAACAAGTTACCACTCCAAGGGTCAGCTTTCCAGGGAGGGTTTTCAACAAATTGGGCTCTAAGAGCACCACGGCCACTCAATCCACACAATGGGATGAAGAATTTCGAAAACATCTCCTCTAGTCTTAGTGATCAACAGCTCAGCCTTATGGCCTACAACAGCTCCTATCAACACGGAGCACAGCACTGCATAGCAGCAATAACAACACTGACATAGCGGCTAATAACAGCACCACAATAGTGACTATAACAGCACCAACATAGCGGCTAATAACAGCACCACAATAGTGGCTATAACAGCACCGACATAGCGGCTAATAATAGCACCACAATAGTGGCTATAACAACATACAACTCAGCACAGCACAACAATATCAGCATACAGCAATAGCGGCTTACAACTCAACTAAACAACTTACAGCACAGCAATATCAGCACACAGCAATAGCGGCTTACAGCTCAGCTAAACAACTTACAGTACAACAATATCATCAAATGCAGCTTAAATCAACATACAACACAGCCTAAACATCCTTAATCAACAATAACGTCTAACAGCACGACATATTCATCAATTACAGCTCAACATCATAATTCAGCATTATCAACTAGTCAGCACAACAATATTTAACAACTACAGCTTAGCACAACATATTTATCATCACATTTCTACACATAACAGCTTAACATCAAATATCATGTCTGCACCCGGTGCGCTCATGGTCGTGCCCGGCGTGACACAACTAGAGAGCACCAGGGCTCAGCGCGCCCGGTGCAATTTCCATTGCGCCCGGCGTGCTAGGAGGCAGAGACCTTAGAAGGTCTCACACGCCCGGCGTGCAAACCCTCGCTCGGCGTAGGGTAAGCAGAGACTTCCCCAAAGTCTCACGCCCGGTGCAATATACATTGCGCCCGACGCCACCTCTAGCAGAGACTCCCAAGGAGTCTCCACGCCCGGCGAGACAAGGTCACGCCCAGCGCCACACCAGAAATCCCCAAGCAATGTCACTCACTGATATCGCGCCCAGCGCGGTCCAACCACGCTCGGCGGGGGCCATCCAGAGGCTCACACCCTCAAGCTCGCCCGACGCATACACCACTGCGCCCGGCGGCTTGCCCAATGGAGCCCTCTGATGGTCACGCGCCCGACGCGAAGAACTGCGCCTGACGTGATACCTAGCAGCAACCCTCAAACTTCGAAAATCTCTTCCAAACCTGCACCAACTCATCTTTCCAGACGCATGCAATCGACCCAAAACATCACATTTTCATCAAACGACCCAGTAATCCCAGCTTTTTCCACATGCAACCACAATCAAGAAAAACCCAAAGATTTTCATCAAAACCCCGGAAACCTCAAAAATTCGTTTTCATCAAAACAACCAACAATCATCAAATCATCAAACCATCAATGAGTTCTAAACTCAATTTCGTACAACCAGCATGAATCCTAGCTTCCCTTACCTGAAGATTGGATCAGGATAGCCAAGAAGCGGAATTCCCTTTCCGAAGCTCAACCCGAAACTTCAATCCTTCAAAAGTAAGCTTTCTAGTTCAGAGCCCATCTCTCTAGAACTTCTCTCTAAAAACCTCCTCTCCTCAAATACCCACAACCTCTATTTATAGACATTCCGGAGTGGCCAGAACGGCCTGTACCGAAACCGGAACGGCCCGTTCTGCACCCCCTCAACACGTACAAAAATTACATGCAGAACGGCCTATTCTGTAATCAGAACGGCCCGTTCTGGAACTCATCCAGAACGGCCCGTTCTCTAACTAGAATGGCCCGTACTCCCTTCCAGAACGGCCCGTTCTCCCTCCAGAACGGCCCGTTCTCCAACCAGAACGACTCGTTCTCCTTCCAGAACGGCCTGTTCTCAGCTACGATTTACTAGTCATTTTAATAGCTTGGAACGGCCCATTCCAGATTGGAAACGGCCTGTTCTGGGCTACTAAAACACCAACTTGCTACGTCACACATACCTTTGTTTTACTATAAGAAATGTTACATATAGTGACATACAAAAAATGTCACTATAGGTACAATATATTTTGATATATATCTATTTGACATATAGTTACATATAATTTTAGTATTGATTTTGAATAGAGTTTAATAACATATTTTGTGTGTCACTGTAGTCTATACTCACACTTTTTAATAATATATCAATATATATATATATATATATATATATATATATATATATTATTTATATAGATAAAAGTAATTTTTAGTGACACATATATTGTGTGAAGTATGTGTCATTATATAATAATTTTCTTATAATTTTTCATCTTTCACATATCAAATATGTAAAATCAACATTGTAAAATTTAAGGTCCAGAACATTTGATTGAGAGCGAGTCACAGACTCGTCGACTACAGCAAGCCTTGGCCAGCCACGGTGCAAATCCAAAACAATAACAATCGTAAAAGTAAAGAAGGAAGATTATGTTTATTGTATGAGTAGATTTTTTAGTCTTTATACTTGTTATTTGTTTAATCCTTTTTGTCTCTAGCTATTGTTAATTTTGTTTTTGTAGAGTTATCTATTTTGTGTTGAGGTGAATGAAATCTTCAATTTTGTGAAAATAAAAAAAATTGTGTCTCAACAATAAATTTTGTAAGTGAGGATACAAAAAAGGATCAAAGCGTGAGAAACTTAATGTAAAATAATTCTACAAAAATAAATTTGATATCAAACATACAAAATTGAATTAATATCCCTATTATATGTAGGAAAGATACAATATTAAAAAAAGAAATCATTAACCACAAAAGCTAAAAGGATTAAAAAAATTTAATTACAAGGACTAAAAAAATTTGTCTTAAATAATAAGGATTAAAAAGAATTGAAAAAGATAAGTATAAGAATTAAAAATGTTTATTTTAAATTATAGAGATTAAAAGGTAAAATAAGTGAACCTATAAAAAATATTAAAAAAAAAATATTTTAACCAAAATTTTAATAAAGAAGCGGATAACCTATGTCAACCGAGTTAGCGTATAACGACCGAATTTGCCCAATTTAAACCCATTTATGACACGGATTTTATTAGACTAGACTAAAAAAACTCACATTAAATTCAAGTTTGAAATTAAGAACTCAAACCCTATAATCTATCAAGTAGATTCGAATTAACCCGAAAAACTTGACCTATTTTTCTAACTCTAGTGAAAACTCACTTTTTACTCGTGATGAGTAATTAAACCAATTTTGAATTTGTCTTGAGGGAACGAAGTGAGCAAGGCCCACAAATTACCAGCTTAAAATGTTGAAGACGATATGTATTTTGGAATATTGGGTTGGAGTTTTGAACCACTTTACATACGAGTTGTTGCAGTTGCAGTCATAATTCATTTAATCTTCGTCTAATATTTTATACGCAAACTACTACCATGTGTTCAGCATATGTATAAATAAAGTATTGTAATTTGCGTACTGTCATCCCATATGAGATTAGATACTCAATTTGTCACCTAATTACGTGCCATTTTACGCAATTAATTTAAAACATAGACCAAGAACAACCTTTGTCTATTGCGTGATATGTATATATATCATAATGTGGTATGACATATAATTATTATCCAAAATTTTGACTACTTATTTATATATATATATATATATGTATGATGTTACTAACAACTACTTACTAACAACTACTTAGAAATTAAAACAATTACAGAAATATTTTGTATAGCTTGGTGATTCAAATTAACCGTCAGAGCTGTTGTTCCGTACCAATCAGTCAGAAAATTATCTTATTATCTATACGATAGTTTTTGCTTTTAAATATTTTTCTCCTTACTTGTGTTAATATTAAAATTATCCATTCGTTTATGGTTGCATACATATCGTTGATATTTTGGTGGGATAAATGTTTTGTAACAATGTATATTTTTATTAATTATTATTAATTTTTATCAATAATTATATTATGATAATTTTGGGATTAAGTATCAAGAAATTTTGAGAATTGAAGAATTCTCATGAGTATTAGGTATTTAGGGGTTTCTTTGAGTGAAGGTTTAGTTTGATCCTGAAGGAAAAGTATATAAGGTTCTTTTTATGACTTGAACTTCATTATTAATAAAATTTAGATAGATAAAATAGAGTGTGCTCAGGAACCAGTGAAGTGTCTCTTTTTCTACTTGTAACAACATGCTATAGTCATTATACTTACAAATCATCATCAACTACTAGTGAGAAACAACTAACTTAAATAGGATCAATATAGTCACAATATTTGAATATGTACACTATAACATACATACATGTGTGAGTGTACGCATGTGTGTGTATGTAAACTAAACAAAACAAATATATATAAGTATATGTACAATAATTGAGTAACGAAAACTAAAACCCCAAGATTGTTAGTCAAACAACATCTATACATCCAATTACATCAGAGTAACCCAACCAAAAACAGCAAAACAAGCCATTAGCATTGTCTCACCAAGGCCACTACCTGATTCCAACTAATCCTCCTCTACTTCCATGAAAAACATGATCATCGCATTCCAACCACCAAGAAAACATACAAGGGAAAGATAGATCTTAAAAAGAAACAAATACATAACAAGTATAGAAGAAAAATGCATTTATGCTTGTCGCAACCGAGATCGCGACGGGACGACGAAAAATAGATTGAAAACTATGGAGTCGCCACCAATGTTGTTTTTTACGGAAAAACATTGGAAAAACCAAAAATTAGAAAATGGTCTACGAAAATTTGATTTTTGGGTTCGGAAGTCGATTACGTGTAAGGAAGGTATTAACACCTTACAACGTTCGTCTTAAGACGAATACCTTTAATTAATTAAGCAAATTTATTATAACTTTTAAAATATTTACTTCACCCCCACATTAATATAAATTAACAATCAAATATATAGTTTAATAAATGTTTTTATTTTATTTTAATGAGTACTAAAATTATTTATATTATTATTATGAGATAATATTTTTTTTCATTTTTTTGGCTCGACAGGAGTGATTTCCTGCTCCTACGTATCTCCATGCATAATGAAGAATCAGAGTCACGTAGTTCTTTGGTAGAAAATATTTGTGTGTTGGAATTTTTTATTAATTTGTTTATTATTTTTCTTTTAAAAAGGTTAGGATTTTTGAACTGTCACAGCTCATACATCCCAAAATATAAAAATTGACAGAGGTGTACACCAAAGCCAGATATTTAATTATTTAAAAAAGCATTATTATTGTTAATATTGTGATACATATTTAAAAAGATTTTGGTTAGATATTTTTTATTTTTTTAGGAAAATTAAAGATATCAAATTATCACAACTTGTATCTTAAATTTAAATGTTAAAAAAGATATTACATCTAATAAACTATTTTTTTAATAAAATCTTCAAATATTTTTATTTAAAAGATGTGATAATACTTTTTATATTATATTTTGAATTTAAATAAGAAGAACTTTAAGATAATAAATTATCACAATTTGCACCTTTAAGCCCTAAAATTAAGGGAATGTACATCCCTATAATCCTTTTTAAATGATAGATATTATTAATGTCAATATTTATAAAAGATATTATTCTCAATATTTTTTGTGAAATAGTTACTAATTTTTATCATTCTCATTATTATCATTATTATGTGAAAATCCAACATATAATAACTTTAATAATCAAATAAAATCAATTGCCTTAATTTTTGTATATAATTATTAGCCCCAATTACATAAATTTAACATATTGTAAATTATACTTCTAAAACCTTATTTTTTTTCCAGAAAAATGAATAAATGGGCTAGGGCCATACGTGAGTTAAAAGGAAAAAAGAAGACAACAAAAATAAAATTCTGATCATCTAAAGACCAACACATCAAATGGGCTTGGCCTACATAATTAAAAAAAACAAAAGGAATAACCCTAAACTATGAAACATAAAAGGGAATGAAAGGAAACCATCAGAAACCCTTATGTTAGGGTTATGAGAGAATCTCTCTACTTTCTCTCCGCAAACGATGCACTGGTGCTCGTCGGAAGAAAATCGGCGCCCAACACCATTGCGGCTGGCCGAGCGAGTGAAGCAGAAAAGGAAAACGGTAGTGAAAGAGAGTAACTCGGAGGTAAGAGGGTCACCGTTGGAAATCGTTTTTTGAAGGTGACCCACGGTGGTTCTTGTGGGGATTTGTTTGGGGAAGGAAGAAGAAGCAAACACCGCTGTCAAAAATCGTTTTCGATGGCGGTGGCTCAAGGTGGTTTTTGTATTTCGGCCACAGACTCACGGAGCAAGGCACAGAGGTGACAGTGTAAACAAAAGGGAAAAGAAAAAAAACAAAATGGAAGAACACACTGCTGGAAATCAGCACGTACAACAAATCGTTTGGGTTAGTATTTTTCTTTTCTCTCTTTTGCGTAATAAAAATGAGGTGCACACACAATTATCACTATATATACAAAAGAAAATGTTAAAATACAGTGGGTGAAGATGATACCACAGATTTGAGGTTCCGACTTGTGCTCCTTGATTGAGTTTTTTCTTCAAATTATATCCTAGCCAACATGGTTTCTCTGTTGCATTTCTGTTAATTAATTTTTTTTCATCCTCTCTTGTTCATATTGTGTTCTGGTATTTATAGGCACACACTTTTTTTTTTTGAATTTGGTTAATCTTCCTCTGCCAAAATCCCTAAATTTAGGGATATGGCTTGTGAATCTGGTTAAGAGGCAATTTTGGAGATTTTTGCAGGGCATGGTGATTTATTTGCAGTGGTAAGGTAGCTCTGTGAGAATTGTAGCAGAGTAGTTGAGGGGAGCAGTTGTTGGGGTTCATGGAGGATAATGGAAGATACGAGCAACATGTTTTTTTTTCTTCTTATTTTTCTATTTTGTTTTGTTATTTGTTTTTTTATTTTGCTTTTAATTTGTATTATATTTTGTAATATGTATGGACTGGACTTTATCATATAATTTGATTTATATAGGAAGACAAAATTTGGAGTTAATAGATGCCCCTCTTTACTTAAATTTACTAAAGAATATTAAAAACAATGATTTTCATTTTTTTTGTAGTAAAATTTAAGTAAAGACTTAATTCCAATTTTGTCCATGGCATGAAACTTAAAGACTTTGAATTAAGAAAAGATAGTCATGGAGATTCAAAACATAAATGGGAAGATACGAGAATCTAAAAACTTTAAAGCAATGGACAAAAGGGTTTAAGATAAATAAATTAAATTAAATTAAAAGTAGTGGACTCGATGGGTAAAATATTAAGATCTAAGAGCATAGAGACTCAAAATATGAAAACAGTGGACTCGGGGATCCAAAATATTGAAAGTTATGAGCGCGGGGACTCAAAATATAAAAATAATGGACCCGAGGATCCAAAATATTGAAAGCTATGAGTACGGGGACTCAAAATATAAAAACAGTGGACTCGGGGATCCAAAATATTGATAGCTATGAGCGCGGGGACTCAAAATATAAAAACAGTGGACTCGGGAATCCAAAATATTGAAAGCTATGAGCGCGGGGACTTAAAATATAAAAACAGTGGACTCGGGGATCCAAAATATTGAAAGCTATGAGCGCGAGGACTCAAAATATAAAAACAGTGGACTCGGGGATCCAAAATATTGAAAGCTATGAGCACGGGGACTCAAAATATAAAAATAGTGGACTCGGGGATCCAAAATATTGAAAGCTATGAGCGCGGGGACTCAAAATATGAAAACAGTGGACTCGGGAATCCAAAATATTGAAAGTTATGAGCGCGGGGACTCAAAATATAAAAACAGTGGATCAATAAACCTAAACAAGGATTTCAAGGGTTTTAGATTTAAGGTGGGGCACACCAAGATTATATGATATAAGGAAATATAAACTTATTGTGAGATGTATGCATGATATGTAATGTGAAATGAACTTTATGAAGTGTTAGACACATCTTATTATTATCACTTTGTATTCATTTTTCCAACCTTTGACCCCTTAAGAGGACAAGCGCTCCAAGATCTAGTGAGGGTTAAAGTCAACTTCCGTTCAACATGCAAGGAAACCCCTTTCTTCTTCTTGTATTTATGACTATGTTGTTCAAAGTTCTCATTCATCAATGGGTTATTGCCTTTATTAGGGTCGGTTAATGACCAATCATATTTCTTGTGACCTTTAAGTCCATTCAGTGTAATAGAAATACTTTTTGATGTTATTACATGTTTTACTTTCAGCATATCATATAGTGAAACACATTCAGAGAACCAATGATTATGGGGAATATGAGATTTTATCATTTCAAGGGATTATGGTCACCAGAAAGTCTAATGGATACAGAAAGGGAAGTAGCAAAATCATGGGATACTAAAGTAGGGAAATGAAAACAAGCCAAACGTTTCTTTCTCTTGCTCTCTAGGTGATAGCGCCAACTTCTCATGTCTTCATCTTTAATAATCCTATCAAACGAACTTCGAGGATGTTAGATGCTTTGTTGAACCTCTTCCCCTTGTTTGAAGGTTTGCGGCTTTTTCAATACTTTGGTACATTAACTCTTCAATTTGTTCTAGTTTCAAGTTTCAACGGTTGTACCCATCTCTCTTTAAGATTCCTTTTCTATTTTGATTTTTTTTTTGTTTTTTTTGTTGTTGATCCTAACTTTTTCCTAGACCGCCCTTTAAGGTTTTCAGCCTAGCGGGTCGCTCTAACTTTTGCCTAGGCCCCCTGTTAAGATTTTCAGCCTAGCGAGCCTTTTTTCTTTTTATTTATTTCCTTTTTAGGCAAAATATTTCTTGACTGCATCAAAATTTACAGGAAGCGATAAATCCTCTCCATCCATATTGGTAAGGATTAAAGCTCCTCCTAAAAATTCCTTTTTCACCACATAAGGCCCTTCATAATTTGGAGTCCATTTCCCTCTATGATCTTTTTGGTTTGGTAAGATTTTCTTGAGCACCAAATCTCCTTCTTGAAACTCTCGAGGACGAACTTTCTTATCGTAAGCTCTTTTCACCCTTTTTTGATACAACTGACCATGACATAAGGCATTTAATCTTTTTTCTTCAATGAGATTTAATTGATCATAACGGATTTGAACCCATTCAGCTTCTTCCAATTTGGCTTCGGCCAATACCCTTAAAGAAGGTATCTCTACTTCAATTGGGAGCACAGCCTCCATGCCATACACGAGAGAATATGGGGTTGCCCCAGTAGAGGTATGAATAGAGGTGCGATAACCATGCAGGGCAAAAGCAAGCATATCATGCCAATCCTTATAAGTTACCACCATTTTTTGAACAATTTTCTTGATATTTTTATTTGCTGCTTCTACTGCCCCATTCATCTTAGGGCGATATGGTGAAGAATTATGGTGTTGAATCTTGAAATTATTGCACAACTCTTTCATCATCTTATTGTTCAGATTGGTTCCATTATCAGTAATGATATGGCTTGGCAAACCGTATCGACAAATTATATCTCTTTTGATGAATTTGACTACCACATTTCTTGTCACGCTAGCATAAGAAGCTGTTTCGACCCATTTAGTGAAGTAGTCAATAGCTACGAGGAAGAACCGATGCCCATTTGATGCCTTTGGTTCAATTGGACCAATCACGTCCATTCCCCATATTGAAAATGGCCATGGTGCAGCCAAAATATTCAAGGGTGTTGGTGGTGCATGGATATTGTCAGCGTATGTTTGAAATTTGTGGCATTTCCTCACATGGCTACAACAATCAGATTCCATGGTCAACCAATAATAACCAGACCTTAAAATTTTTCTTGCCATTGCATGCCCATTCATGTGTGTTCCGAATGAGCCTTCATGAACTTCTTCCACTATTTTCTTGGCTTCAATAGCATCAACACATCTAAGCAATACCATGTCATGGTTTCTCTTATAAAGAACATCACCATTTAAGAAGAATCTCATTGCTAGTCTCCTCAATGTCTTTTTATCATTTGCTGAAGCACTAGGGGGATACTCTTTATCTTTTATGTAGCGCTTTATATCATAGAACCATGGTCTTCCATCTGGTTCCTCCTCTACTGCTTGGCAGTATGCTGGTTGGTCTCGATTTTGTATTCTTATTAATGGCACTTCATTTCCTTGTCTTAAACATTGAAGATAAAGTGGCCAAAGCGTCTGCTAATTGGTTATCCTCGCGGGGGATATGTTGGAAAGTGATTTCTTCAAATTGTTCCATCAACCCCTTGATGTACGAGTGATATGGGATTAACTTTGCATCTCGAGTCTCCCATTCACCCTTGAGTTGATGAACAACTAATGCTGAGTCTCCATATACCTCCAACACTTTAGCCTTGAACTCTAGGGCTGCTACAATCCCCATTGCACACACTTCATATTCTGCCACATTATTGGTGCAATCAAAACCCAACCTTGCAGTAAAAGGGGTGAACTGATTCTTTGGAGAAATTAACACTGCCCCAATTCCATGCCCTAGTGCATTAGAAGCTCCATCAAACAACAGTGTCCATTTTTCTTCGTTTATGGATTCTTCCTCATCAAATAATGTTATTATGTCTTCATCTGGAAATTCACATTGCATTGATTGGTAATCTTCTATGGGTTGATGAGCCAGATATTCTGCTAATGCGCTACCCTTGACAACTTTCTGAGTGACATAAATAATATCATATTCTGACATCAACATTTGCCAACGAGCAATGCGACCAGTGAAAGCAGGCTTCTCGAATATGTATTTGATTGGATCCATTTTAGATACTAACCATGTAGTATGGCTTAACATGTATTGCCTCAATCGTCGAGCAACCTAAGCCAGTGCACAACATGTTCGCTCTGATAAGAAGTATCTCATCTCACAATCTGTAAAATTCTTGCTCAAATAATAAATTGCTTGCTCTTTCTTCCCAGAAGCATCATGTTGCCCCAATACACAACCCATAGATTCATCAAGCACAGACATATATAGTATGAGAGGTCTCCCTGGTACTGGTGGTACTATGATCGGTGGCTCTTGCAAGTATTGCTTAATCTTTTCAAAAGCCTTTTGACAATCTTCATTCCACACCATTGGTTGACTTTTGCGCAATAATTTGAAAATTGGGTTACAAGTAGCAGTCAGTTGAGATATAAATCTGGCAATGTAATTCAATCTCCCCAAGAACCCACGAACTTCTTTTTTTGTGCTAGGGGCTGGCATTTCTAGGATTGCTCGCACTTTGTCGGGATCTACTTCTATCCCTTTTTCACTAACCACAAATCCCAACAATTTGCCTGATTTTACTCCAAAAGTACATTTAGCAGGATTCAATCGGAGCTTATATTTTCTCAAGCGCTCAAACAATTTTTGTAGGTTAGTGATGTGTTCTGCCCCTGTTCTCGACTTAGCAATCATATCATCAACATATACCTCTATTTCTTTGTGCATCATGTCATGGAACAAAGTCACCATTGCTCGTTGATATGTTGCTCCAGCATTCTTCAACCCAAATGGCATCACCTTGTAACAAAATGTTCCCCAGGATGTAATGAATGTGGTTTTTTCCATGTCTTCAGAAGCCATCTTAATTTGATTGTACCCTGAAAATCCATCCATAAAGGAGAAGAAAGCATGTTGGGAAGTGTTATCTACCAGAACGTCTATATGAGGTAGTGGAAAATCATCTTTAGGACTAGCCCTATTAAGGTCTCGGTAGTCCACACACATTCTGACTTTTCCATCTTTCTTTGGAACTGGTACTATATTGGCAACCCATTGAGGGTATTTAGCTACTGCAAGGAACCCTGCATCCAATTGCTTCTTGACCTCTTCTTTGATCTTTAAGGAAACTTCTGGTTTCATGCGCCTCAACTTTTGCTTGATTGGTGGATACTCAGGTATTAATGGCAATCGGTGCTCAACTATGTTGGAATCTAACCCAAGCATGTCTTGATATGTCCATGCAAAGATATCAACATAGTCGGTCAAAATCTTAAATAACCTCATTCTCTCATCTCCTTTTATGGAAGTGCCCACTTTAACTTCCTTCTTATCATTTTCACCTCCCAGATTGATCATTTCAACTTCTTCCTCATGAGGTTGAATTATTTTGTCTTCTTGCTCCACCAATCTTCTCAACTCGAATGGGGCCTCTGTGTCATTATCATCTTCCTTGGCTTCGTAAATAGGATGATCAAAATTGTGACATGAGATATTAGCGCTATTATTTTTAATGTGATTATTTTTGGATCTGCAATTTAGGTTTGACAAGAGATAAAATCGATAAATAGATATTGAAACGGAAAAGAAGGGAAGGTATAGGACAAAGATAATGATTGGAAGATTCTCAAAATGTATTTCATTCATATGATATACCAAAAAAATAACATGCAAGCCCATTTAACAAAAAGTGATACTAAGATCCTGGGCATGTTCATAGAGTTTTGTATTACAATTACTTTGAAAAGGAGTTAAAAATCACAGGAAGTTTGATGATCGTCCAATTGTGAAGTTCTTCATTAGGGTCACATCGATGCACCAAGTTGACGTGTTCATCAACATTTTGATCTTCTTTAGCCATAGCCACTTGGTTCGTGTGTACCAGTCCTCCACTTCTAAAACTTTGATAGAGATCACAAATGGGAATTCTTTTAATCCTTGGCTCCCGATTCTCTATTCGTTCCAGCCTTTTCTCTCTATTTTCCTCTGCATTTTTTCTTTTATTAGCCCCAATAATTTTATATCCCAACCCACATCGGTTCTTATTATCTGGAAACTCTATCAACCTTGTAATTCCTTTTAGGTTTTTTCCCATCCCCTGGCCTGATTGATATCCTCCATTCATCATGACTTTGCTACCATCATTGTTGCTTTCGATGGATGTGGGTTCCTTGGCAATGACTCCACATAGGCAGTACTGATTACTTCCAGAGATTGAAAAGAGGTTTCTAGAGCTTCTTCGGTTGCTTCAATATAGCGAGCAGGTGTAGGACTACTCACCAACATGTCTTCTTCGCCTGAGACAATCACCAATTTGTCATCCACTGTAAACTTTAGCTTCTGATGCAAGGAAGATGGAACCACTCCAGCTGAATGGATCCATGGCCTACCCAACAAGCAACTATATGCTGGTTTGATATCCATGACTTGGAAAGTGATATTAAAAGTGAAAGGACCAATTTGAATAGGGATTTCAATCTCTCCCATTACCTCTCTACGTGATCCAACAAAGGCCCTCACAATCATAGAACTTGATTTCATATACGTCCCATCACAAGGCAATCGGTCTAATGTGGACTTAGGCATTACATTCAATAAAGAACCATTATCAATCAACACTCTGGCTATAATATGGTCCTGACATTTCACTAAGATGTGTAAAGCTTTTTTATGCCCCCTTCCTTCAACTGGGATTTCCTCATCTGTGAAAGTGAGATGATTATTGGCTATAATGTTACCAATGATACCTCCAAATTTATCTAGTGTAATGTCATTAGCTACATGTGATTCATTCAAAATCTTCATCAATAACTTTCTATGACTTTCAGAATTCATTAACAATGACAGCAAGGACACCCTGGCAGGTGTACGATCCAATTGATCAATGAGTTTATACTCACTTTGTCGAATGAATTTAAGGAATTCTAAAGCTTCCTCATCTGGCACTTCCTTCTTCTCTTCCTCATTTTGCACAATAGCATTTTTTCCATTGTTCTTTGTGATATGCTTAATTCCTCCACCGACGGTTGCTTTCCCCTTTACCCCAAGATTCTTAGTTATATCTCCTTCCCTTAATTCTTCAGGAGTGTAGATCCTACCACTACGGGTCATTCCACCTACTCCTGCAATATTTGTAACATCGATTTCCCCATCACTGACTTCTTTCTTTTGTTGTTCATTCATATTCCCATTTATCTTCACCTCTGTGTTGTATTTCCATGGAATTGCCTTGGTATCCTTGTAAGGAAAAGGAGTTGGGACTTGCACAATAAGAGGCTTATGGATATTTAGTTTTGGCAAAGGCACATTTCTAGTAAAGTGAATTACCAATGGTCTTGGGATAACCACATTTGGTCTTTCTTCTGATTGAGCCATTAACACATCCTCTCCAATTGGAAATTGACTTACTTGAACCAAGTTTGAGTCAATCAGATCTTGTAGAATCTGCTTAAATTCATCGCACTTCTCAATAGAATGCATAGCAGTTGGGTGAAGGCCACACATCTCAGCTTCCAATAGGTTTCCCTCAATCATCCCAAATCTACATAATTTCGAAAAAATGAACCTCATAGAGGTTTTGATTTCCCCTACGATTTTCACTTGTTGATCACACACTTCTTCAATAATGTTTACTGACGAGGAACCATGACCGGGAAGAGGATTAGTCCCCACATTTGGACTATCTTCTTTAAAGCTTAGTAACCCCATATCTATTAAGTCTTGCACCTTATACTTTAATCCCCAACATCTTTCAGTTGAATTCCCAACACCCCCTGCATGATAATCACACTTGGCATTTGGATCATAACCCTTTGGATATGGTGGTTGAATAGGCTTTAAGGGGAATGGCACTATCAAACCATTGCGAGTCAAATGTGGCAACAATTCAGTGTAGGTCATAGGGATTGAGACCAATGTCCTTTGTTGGTTTTTTCCTTTCTTTTGAGTGTTATCCACATTAGGAGAGGGAGTTTTTGATTGATTTTGTTGAGGTATTGGGACTTGCGATGGTGGTGCAGGTAATCAATAGGCCATCCCAAATTGATAATGTTGTGGATATGGAGGTAAAGAAACAGCTGCCACTTATGGGTTATACATGTATTGGGGTCGATGACTAGGTGCAAAAGGGACACGATTGGACCTGATAGAGGTTGACATTACTGCATTTGTTTCACCTCCTCTCTTCTTATTTGTATTTGTTGATGTCTTATTTGCGTACATTGATCCTGTTGATGAGTGAGCAATCTTACCAGTTCGTACTCCCATCTCAACCCTTTCTCCAATAACGACTAGGTCTGAGAAGTTCGATGATACGTTTCCAATCATCCTATCATAAAAGGGTGATTGGAGCGTATCAATGAACATTGTGACCATTTCTTTTTCAGAGAAAGGAGGTTGTACTTGAGCAGCCACTCCTCTCCAATGCTGGGCATACTCTTTAAAAGTTTCATTCTCCTTCTTCAACATATTTTGCAGTTGCGTGCGATCTGGGGCCATGTCCATGTTGTACTTGTATTGCTTTAAGAACGCTTCTGCCAAATCTTTCCACGTATGTATTCGTCCTCGCTCCAAGTTCATGTACCAACCCAAGGCAGCCCCTATAAGGCTTTCCTGAAAGAAATGGATCAACAATTTATCATTGTGAGCACATGAGGCCATCTTTCGACAATACATGGTGAGATGGTTATTTGGGCATGTGTCCCCTCTATATTTATCGAATTCAGGAATCTTGAATTTAGGAGGGATCACAATATCAGGAACTAGACACAAATCAATAGCATTGAGTCCATAATGATCAACTCCCTCAATTGCCCTTAATCTTTCTTCCAAAAATTGTATTTTGTGTTTAGATGAGTTATCCTCAAGTTGGCTAGGGTGCGTAATGATAAATGATGTGGGAACGACACCTTGGTGGATCGAGGGGCCTCCAACTTGAGTCGTGTCAACCGGTGGTGTATGTACATGGGTATAAGGCATTTGGATGTGAGGTTGAGTTGGAATTTGTGGTCCACTTGTTTCAAGGTTTGGATCTTGGGGTTGTGTTTGGTTCAGTGGGTTTAAGACAGAGGTAATGGGATTATTCTCATTATTATTAGCCACTGGTGGCGTATATCCTGGAGGCAAGCCATATGGAGGGAATAGAGTTTGAGTATTATGAATCTGGTTTTGAGGGTTCATGGTGGAAGCGTGGTGATCATTTTCTGAAGTGTTTGCAACCACTGGTGGTGTATAGCCTTGGGGTAACCCATATGGAGGGAACTGGACCTGAGTATTTTGGTTTGGCTGTGGTGGAGGAGTGAACCCAGGGGGGTAAGCAGGTGTAACATGAGGTTGCTCAGACGAATTCCCATTTGTATCCCTTCTTGACTCCATTGATTGTAGCATGTCCAAAATCTTACTCATTTGTTCTTTCAACTTATTAACATCTCCTCTCAACTCGTCATGTTGTTCCAAATCTTCCACTACTCCCTCCATGATCCTGGTCTTGGCGCGTGTCCAATAAGGGTGTCGTAGGGATATTTTCTTTGCCTCAATACTTGTTTTTCCTTTCACTTTCACGCACTGTGCAAGATTACGTGATGAGTATGTGATGAATATGAAAATGTAATTATTATGCTTTTGTATATGGGAAATTGTTAGAGCACCATAAGTCACCTGGCTCGTGTGTGAACATCCCCTAAAACTATTCCCTAAAATGTCACGTCATAGGTACTAAGTCTCACAAAACAGAATCGAGAATTTGCATGAGCGCCTTTAGTTTTCTTTAGAATGTCACGTTCTAAGTACTAGATTTAATATGAGATTTGTGCGCGAACGTTTATTTTCAAACTTCCTTTATACTATAAGCATGAAGTTATATAAAATGAAGGAGTGAAACAATAGTAAAGAGAAAGACATCAACAACCTTCTTCATTAAATAGATAAAGTGAAGTACAAAAAGTTTAGAAGGGTGGAGCACTACAAAATACACATATGATATTTCTCATACAAATTAAAGCAAAATACAGATCATTTATCACTAGTAGTCATCTTCTTCATCTGAGATATCATATCTCTGCAATACTTAAGGAACGCATGAATCTCTATGGGAGTGGACAGCGGGTTTATCATTCCTTCAGCTCTTTGCAATAAGTAAGAGGCATCACTGAGCATTCCTTTGATTTGTTGAACTCGATTCACGAGGTTACGTGCCCAGAACCTTTGATTTTCTTCATGTATTTCAACAGCATTCCTCAATTTCCCCACTTCCTCTACTAGTTCCATAATATGTTGATTTCTTGCATTTAGTGTGGCTTGATGTTGCAAAACAAGATTGGCATTTAGTTATTTTTCATCTTGGACTCTACTTTCATACTCAACCACAACCCTTTTCAATTGTTGTTTCAAATCCTCAGGTTGCCTTTGTGCATTTCTTTCAGCTTCCTTGGACTTTTTCCATGCCTCTCTCCATTGTTCACTATTAACTCTAGCCTCATCTCGCTCTCCTCTTCGTAATTTTAGCTCTGTGGCAGCAACCTCTAGACAACTTCGAGTGTTTAACTTGCATTCTTCTTCTATTCTTGCTCGTTTGTTGGCTAGCTCAAGATACTTCTTTACTTTTGTAATTTCTTCTTGTGAGGCTTTATGTTCTTGGCGAGTCTGTATCAATTCCTTCTTCAATGCCTCTTTTTCATTTTTAGACTTTTCCAGCTCTTTTTTGAGTTCCTCGATTTCCTCCAAACTCATGGGATCTTGAATTGTTGTTTCTTCAATAACTGGAACTGAGCTACGAAATGGCAACTTGACCTTTTTTACTCTCTCACAAAGCCATTGGTGATAACTTCCCTCTACAGTGTAACTTCTTTTCCCCAACTCTCTTCCTTTCTTAATCACTCGATCCCAAGCACGTCTAATCCTGTTAAGCATATCCAAATCTTTACTCATTTCATAGACAATGAAGGGAGTGATTGAATCTTCTGTAGGTGGGATCCTTATTGGATAACCAAACTGCCTTATTACAAGAGTTGAATTGTAGTTTATGCACCCTTTGGTTCCCATCAGTGGTACGTTAGGGAAGTCTCCACATTGGCAAATCACTTCTCTTATGTCTTGCTCACAAGAGTACCACACAATGGTCTTCTCGCTAAGACTTGCTATGTTATGGGCCCATTCACTTTTGCTTATAGTCTCTATCTGTCTTCCTTTTTTGAACATGTGAGTCATGAACCACAAGTATAATGTAGGCAAACAACACAAAAACATCCCCCCTTTTCTTTCATGGTGTAAATTAAGTGTGTGGTATGTATCAGCAAGAATGGTCGGTATAAGGCTTCTCCTCTCATGCTTGTAGGCCAAGAAAACATCAATTGCAGCAAAGTCAATAAAGTCTTCAATATTTGGGAACAAAACAATCCCATAAATGATGAGTGCGAGCACATCCATGAAACCATCCCACTTTTCATTTTCTGCCAGACATAATGCATATCCTTCTAAGTAGGCTCTTGAGAAACCTTCAACGCCTCCTTTCATCTTTTTCTTACTTGCTAGCGCTCCCTTACTCCAATCCCCAAGGTTGCAGCAGTTGTAGCTAGTGAAGGATAATGACCCATATATAGGTAGGGCTTTTTGTTCCCTAAAGGAATATCCAGTATTTGTTCAAATTCTTCAATTGTTGGAGCAAGTTGGAAATCTTGGAAGGTAAAGCATCTTAAAGGAGGGTCGTAGAATTGAGCTAAGGCAGTGAGAGCTCCTTCTTGCACGATAACTTCTAATAGGTTAAGAAGCTTTCCAAATCTTACAACAAAAGTTCGGCGTTGGCTATTTTTCAGCTTGTTACTGAGATCCCTTAAACTCTTCAAATTAGGTTGTCTGATCTTCAACTTCAATGTCTTCTTCAAATCTGATTCCATGTCTCTTAGAAAATGTTCACAACGAGTATTAGGTCTTTATGGTCCCTTAACAACCTAGAAACGGGTGCAACATGCCATTTATGATTCTATCTATTTATTTTGCATGATTGTTGAAATGCAAAAATTATTTTCATCTATTTTATATGAAATGCATGATACTTGTTATAAAATGATGTAGTAAAGGAAGAGAGAGCGAGAGAGTTTCTTTATTTTGTGCATAGGTTATGTTATTTGACTGTAGAGGTAGAATACTGATCCCCTTGTATCTTATGAAGGATTCTCCTAACAATAAAAGGCTATAGGGCCATTAATATGTGTTCCTCACAAAAGGTGGTTCTATAGTTCTAAAACAGGTTTCTAGAGCCAATAACCCCTTTTTAGAATATCAATCACCACAATAGGTAAACTATTGGAAGTGATAATACCTTTGAGAGGATTAAACTCTAGGTGAGGCCTTCATGATAACCAAACAAGATGTACATCTAGAAGGTTATCACTCTCAACCTCTTACTTATCCTAGGTTGCACTCAAGTCCGAGCATAGGACCTCGCTCATAAACGTGTGTGAAAGTGTATAGGTGAAGTGTGTGAAGGGAGTAATCTTAAACTACCCAATCTGCGAAACAAACAACACACATGATATAACAAAATCTTCTACCCTAAAGTTCAAATACCCAACACAAATAGATAAAATAAGACAAATAATGAATAAGGAAAATATTTATTAAAAATAAAGGTGAGGTAAACATTTTAAAACTTATTATTAATTTGCTTAATTAATTATTATAGGCTTGACTCTCAAAGTAATCCCCAGTGGAGTCACCATCTGTCGCAACCGAGATCGCAACGGGACGGCGAAAAATAGATTGAAAACTATGGAGTCGCCACCAATGTTGTTTTTTACGGAAAAATATTGGAAAAATTAGAAATTGGTCTACGAAAATTATATTTTTGGGTTCGGAAGTCAATTACGTGTAAGGAAAGTATTAGCACCTTACAACGTTCGTCTTAAGACGATTACCTTTAATTAATTAAGTAAATTTATTATAACTTTTAAAATATTTACTTCACCCCCACATTAATATAAATTAACAATCAAATATATAGTTTAATAAATGTTTTTATTTTATTTTAATGAGTACTAAAATTATTTATATTATTATGAGATAATATTTTTATTTTCATTTTTTTGGCTCGACAGGAGTGATTTCCTGCTCCTACATATCTCCATGCGTAATGAAGAATTAGAGTCACGTAGTTCTTTGGTAGAAAATATTTGTGTGTTGGAATTTTTTATTAATTTGTTTATTATTTTTCTTTTAAAAAGGTTAGGATTTTTGAACTGTCACAGCTCATACATCCCAAAATATAAAAATTGACAGAGGTGTACACCAAAGCCAGATATTTAATTATTTAAAAAAGCATTATTATTGTTAATATTGTGATACATACACTAGTAGAAAAATAGCCTTTTACTCACTATTTTCTTGTCGATTAACACAAAAAGCGACGTAAAAAAGATGCGGTGGCATTTTTGTAATATTTGTGGACATTTTTACGTCGGACCTTATTATATCCGACGTAAAAAAGGTTTCACCTTCTTTAAATAACGTGCTAAGCTGGTAGCTTTGTTGTTCTCTTCGCTTAAAGTCTTCGAATATTTTGCTGGTAGCTTTGTTGTTCTCTGTGCTTAAAGCCTTCGAATATTTTGCAGATCTGCGCCTTTTGCTTACGCCTTTTGGAGCTAAAACATTCAGGCTAACATTTGTGAGAACGTTACGTTTCCTTTTCCCTTTTTTATGTATTTTTCATTTCCTTTTCCCTATTTCCATCTTCACTACTACTTGTTCTTTTCTTCATTTTTTTTTGAATATTATTAGTTGCTCGGATGACTAACTCATACCCGCGTTACCTAAACGTCAGTAGCATGTTGGCGTGGAGCTGGCTCTGGACCGTCTCGTTTCTTCTGCATCTGGAACAAGCAGAACGGCCCGTTCTCCTTGCACTTGTTATTTTTTTTTTAAATTTTTCACTACTTTTTTATGTCGTACCTTGATATGTTCGACGTAAATTTATGTCAGTTTTATAATGTCGACGTAAATTTACGTCTCCCGTTTTAACGTCGGTAATTTTTCCGACGTAAAAAGCTCAAAACAACCGACGTGAAATACCTCTTTTGTACTAGTGATATTTAAAAAAGATTTTGATTATATATTTTTATTTTTTTAGGAAAATTAAAGATATCAAATTATCACAACTTGTATCTTAAATTTAAATGTTAAAAAAAATATTAGATCTAATAAACTATTTTTTTAATAAAATCTTCAAATATTTTTATTTAAAAGATGTGATAATACTTTTTATATTATATTTTGAATTTAAATAAGAAAAATTTTAAGATAACAAATTGTCACAATTTGCACCTTTAAGCCCTAAAATTAAGGGAATGTCACATCCCTATAATCCTTTTTAAATGATAGATATTATTAATGTCAATATTTATAAAAGATATTATTCTCAATATTTTTTTGTGGAATAGTTACTAATTTTTATCATTCTCATTATTATCATTATTATGTGAAAATCCAACATATAATAACTTTAAATAATCAAATAAAATCAATTGCCTTAATTTTTGTATATAATTATTAGCCTCAATTACATAAATTTAACATATTGTAAGTTATACTCCTAAAACCTTATTTTTTTTTTTCAGAAAAATGAATAAATGGGTTAGGCCCATACATGAATTAAAAGGAAAAAAGAAGACAACAAAAAAAAATTCTGATCATCTAAAGACCAACACATCAAATGGGTTTGGCCTACATAATTAAAAAAAACAAAAGGAATAACCCTAAACTATGAAACATAAAAGGGAATGAAAGGAAAGCATTAGAAACCCTTATGTTAGGGTTATGAGAGAAGCTCTCTACTTTCTCTCCGCAGACGATGCACTGGTGCTCGTCGGAAGAAAATCGGCGCACGACACCATTGCGGCTGGCCGAGCGAGTGAAGCAGAAAAGGAAAATGGTAGTGAAAGAGAGTAACTCGGAGGTACGAGGGTCACCGTTGGAAATCGTTATTTGAAGGTGACCCACGGTGATTCTTGTGCGGATTTGTTTGGGGAAGGAAGAAGAAGCAAACACCGCTGTCGAAAATCGTTTTCGATGGCGGTGGCTCAAGGTGGTTTTTGTATTTCGGCCACAGACTCACGGAGCACGGCAGAGACGTGACAGTGTAAACGAAAGGGAAAAGAAAAAAAACAAAATGGAAGAACACATTGCTGGAAATCAGCACGTACAACAAATCGTTGGGGTTAGTATTTTTCTTTTCTCTTTTGCGTAATAAAAATGAGGTGCACACACAATTATCACTATATATACAAAAGAAAATGTTAAAATACATTGGGTGAAGATGATACCACAAATTTGAGGTTCCGACTTGTGCTCCTTGTTTGAGTTTTTTCTTCAGATTATATCCCAGCCAACATGGTTTCTCTGTTGCGTTTCTGTTAATTAATTTTTTTTCATCCTCTCTTGTTCATATTGTGTTCTGGTATTTATAGGCACACACTTTTTTTTTTTTGGAATTTGGTTAATCTTCCTCTGCCAAAATCCCTAAATTTAGGGATATGGCTTGTGAATCTGGTTAAGAGGCAATTTTGGAGATTTTTGCAGGGCATGGTAATTTATTTGCAGTGGTAAGGTAGCTCTGTGAGAATTGTAGCAGAGTAGTTGAGGGGAGTAGTTGCTGGGGTTCACGGAGGATAATGGAAGATACGAGCAACATGTTTTTTTCTTCTTATTTTTCTATTTTGTTTTGTTGTTTATTTTTTTTTATTTTTCTTTTAATTTGTATTATATTTTGTAATATGTATGGAATGGACTTTATCATATAATTTGATTTATATAGGAAGACAAAATTTGGAGTTAACAATGCTATCAATAACATCAACATGTAAGCCATACAACAAAATCACACCATGGTCTACAACTTAACACTTCAACTTGATTCAACACCTTAATTACAAGAGTAAGAAATTCAACACATATGAGTATTCATATGCCTCCACATTAGTGACATTCCACAACATCCTTAACTAACCATATGAATAACCCTAAACAACACCACATCATATGCATACACCTCAACTAATGTGTCATCACACATTCAGCTATAGAGATCTCCTATACCAAGATGAACAATTTAAGTGACTTGACCTACCAAATCAACCGATCATTTTCGTGCCTTATATGCCTGCTAGATCGACAACTAAATTGAGATATCAATCCCTATCAGATGATTTCTCGGGTGTTGTCACTTAAACTAGGAGAGTTCAGTATTATCGTCAAGTATAATATAGCTTGGTTGTGGGTTTACCACGACATTGACATGCATTAATCCACTAACTATCCTCGCAATACCATACCCCTCTCTAGTAATTAGTTAAGGATTATAGTTTTCAACTTCATACCTTACTCCAATATTGACTAAGAATCTAGAGGAGACTTGATGACAAAATTCCTACCACTGGACCTATCATAAAGGCAATGTCAATGAGGATACGAGAAGAATGAGCTCGTGAAGAAGTTAGAAGGCCTAAGCTTTTATTGGGCTACAATTTTGTTTCTTAGCCTTTTTGTCTCTTGTTGTATTTTACCTAGTAAATATTTTCCTATTTGTAGACCTTGTATTTGGGTCATGTAGTATAGGTGTTTTTTTCCTTGTATTGTTTTTAAATTTGAGGGTGGAAATAATATTTTAAGAGGAGTGTAACTAGAAATGGTCAAATGAATGTTGTTGGGCTTGGATGGGCCAACTTTGTCCTTTTTCACCATGGCTTGGACACCCATTTGCTTTATGCAAGTGTGTTGGACATCCAAGACATGTGGGGACCACATGTTCCCTTGTCCTTCCAAGTAAGCCAGCAAGTTAAATGGTCTTGTCTAGTCACACTAAACACATGTGCCACATGGAAAACTCCTAATGGCTCTTCTAGATTTAGGATGGTGACATGGGTCACACCTTTCTTGCTTGTCCATATGGTAAACTCTCATTGGCTATTCTAGATCTAAGAAGGTGACATTAGAGCTTGGGTTGGCCAAACCACTCTAATTAGGATAAAGGTTAGTAACTTAAGTGCAAGTTAACCTAACCTAGGTTTATTTCTAACATAGGTTAACTATGTTTGCACCATAACCAACCCTTATAAATACATTCTCCCTTGTAATATTCGTTCAGTTTGAGATTTATGAGTATAATTCATATTTCTCTCCATTTCCAAAGTCCTTAGTTCTCTCTAGAGGAAAAACTTCTTAAATTTTTTTATCAAGGAATCCTCCTTGTGGAAAAAACCTCATTCTTGCTTATCTTCCTACAAGGAAGTGACACATCCATTCTTAGTCTAATCCACCATTTTTGAGTTGTTTGAGCTTCAAGAATCCATCGAAGAAGATTGAGAGCAAGCTAAAAGCTATTTGGAGTGAAGAATCAACCATCCTCCAACTAATTTCATCAAGACTCAACAATCCATTCCAAGAGTTATTGCCCACTCAAAGAGGGTTTTCCAACAATTGGCCTTCCAAAGCATCACACTAATATCCACACTATAGGATATTTAACTTTTGAAAAACACTTTCTTCTATAGTCCTAAGTCAATCAACATGTTTTAATGCCTATAACGTTCTTAACATCAACATATAAACAATCATCATATATATTCATTATCCCAAGTCAATGTATATAGATCTAACAACATTATTAATTTATAACATACCAATACATTTTAACAATTCAACCATACAATACTCTACATATATAAAATTCTAGATCAATATACAAAGAACAACATCACTAATCAACATACAACATGCAATAGATTCACATAACATACCCATTAAAGCAGAGAGTTCTCTGCCTCATCCATCACTAATGTCATGCAACCCGCATCTGATATGGATTAGGTAGAGACCCCCTAGGTCCTCATGCCTAGTGTGGCAAAGTCCCACGCCTAGCCTCAAACTAACTCAATACGATTCTCTCTCCTTACATTTGACACCACTTCTTTGGCACTTGATGTTAATCCAACCCAAGGCAATTCTCTCACCTCACGTCCGATGTCATTCAAACCCCGACCAACGTGATTTCAACCCGAGACTATTCTTTCTCCTTATGCTTAGCATGAGTAAGACAAAGGTCCCCTATTGAAGCCTTGCTTGGGGCCTTAAAGATGCACTTTGGGAGATGGTAAGTTCTACATGTAACAAACTCACAAATTGGCTCATAAACCCTAAAAAATATAAGATTTCCATATACAATACCATAATCCATATATATGCGTCATCCACAACCCATTTCTTATAATAAATTCAACATGCAATACATATAAGATCAAAGACCAAAATTCATCTCTATGAACCAAAAACACCAAAGGCTCAATGAAACAATCATTTCTCCCGCAAATTCATGCATACAACCATGAATTCAACAACCCCTAGTTGAGGGGCACCAATTGTATGATCAAGATAAAGACTCTCTGCTTAGACAACGTTAGGTGTCAATTTAATGACGTTGAGTGTGATTCAAGTAGAGGCTCTCTGCTTAGAGGTTAGGCATAGGATTGAGCCACGCTAGGTGTGAGAGTAAAAAATGCTCTTTATCTCATCCATGCTATGCGCAAGTTGAATGGCGTTGATGTGGGTGATCCTAATGACTCCCTATCTCAATGACCTCGTGAGTAGGTAGAATGGAATTAGGTGTGAGTTGCCTTATGAAAATGTGTTGTTTCCTTGAGAAAATGGTGAACATGTATAAGTTAGTTGAATCTATTACATGTTATATGTTAATGTATGTTGTTAGTTTTATATACATTGAGATAATGTATATTGATGATTAAATTATTGATACTTTAATGTTGTTGAATGATGTTGGTTCTATATACATTGATTTGGGATAATGTATATTGATAATTAATTGTTGAACTATTGAGGTGATGGTGCTAAAAATGCCTTAAGACATTAAGACACATGTTATGTTGATTGACTTAGGACTAGAGGAAGTGATGTTTCAAAAAGTTGGATATCCTATTATAAGGATATTTTTGTGGTGCTTTACGAGCCTAGTTGTTGAAAAACCTTTCTTGAGTAGTTGACTCTTGAAATAGATAGTTGAGTTTCCTCTATAACCTTAATTGATACAATATGTGAGCAAGGTTGAGGTACATCAATTACAAATGACCACAATATAGGGCAAAGGTCGAGGTATACTTATTACAAGTGACCAATGTTGATCCATATATGGGTAAGGTCGAGGAATATGTGTATAAAGTGACCAGCGAGTAAGGTAAGGTCGGAGGCCATAATTCCTAACTAAGTACTAGTAGGGCATAGTATTTAGAGGGTAGTCAACGGGTTAAGTCTATAGATGGCTTAGTTGTGTAAGCTGATGTCGTGGTAGGCTCGCACCCAACTTATTCTACATTGACATAATACTGGACTTCCTAGTAAGTGGAAAAACCCGAGAAACTATATTTTTATGGATTTGTATCCAAATTGGTTGTTGATCTAATAGGTATAAAATGATCGTTTTATTTCGATAGGGTCAAGCCACTTAGACTGTCACCTTTTTTGTAGGATATATTTGTAGTTGAATGCATGATGATGCATATAGTTGATGTATTATGCATATAATATGTTATTTTTGGTGTTGCTCATATGCTATGCGAATTTGTTTTTGAATGGCATGGTTGTTGTTGCAAGTTGAGATTGTTGTCTATCTTGCAAGTTAGTTGATTACCATGTTGAAGTGTTATAGTTTTGTTGTTATGTTGTAAGCCACGATGTTGTTGTGGTTGTGTAGTCTTATATGTTGGTGTTGGTATAGTATAGTGTTTTAATACTTCTATAATTATTATAAATATATGTTTATCCTTTAAATGTATTACTTTATCTTTACATGTTTTCTGGTGATTCGATTGCGATGATCATATTTATATCAGAGCAGTACAATGTTACGTCGGAGGCAAATGATGGGTTGAGAGTCATGTTTGATGGCGGTTTAACTTAGTGTTACTGATGATAGATATTTTGTAGAGTTGTTTAACCGACAACTTAGACTACTTTTTCAATTTTTTTTATTACTGTATATACATATATGTGTATAAGATAAGATATAGATTGATTGAGGAACAACTACTCTTTTGATTGTTTTTTTATCCTTTATACATATATTTATATTATCAAATATATTTTTCAGAAACTGTTTGTATGTTAATTCTAGATAATTATTTTTTTTCCACTACAAATAATTGAACTTTTAAATATAAAAGACCATATCGAGTCATTACATGTGTTTCACCTAAAAAAAATCATAATAAATTTTTAAGAAAAATAATCTAATTACTAATAAATGGGTGAAAATTTTAGAATCAATATTAAAATTAATAAATCTTGATGTGCAACAGCTATATCTATAAACCAACAGTTTATCAATATATTCTCTTTGTAAAAAAATTAAAAACTAATTAATTATATATTAACATAGGTCAAGCTAATATGTTTTATATATATATATATATATATATATATATATATATATATATATATATATATGTGTGTGGAAAGTACATATTAGTTTAATTTATATATTAGCTAAATTATATTTTTAATTTTTTTAATTTTATTTTAGTCATTTTTTAAAATTTATATTGATTTAATCATATTAAAATTAATGGTTATCTTTAATTTTAAGACGATTTAATCTTATGTTGATTCAAGGCGCAAAATTAATTATTAACTAAAAATAATGTTTATAAATTTTTAAAAATAAAAAAAATTAAATGTTATAAAAATCAAAATCAAAACTCAATAATATTATATGGACTAAAATAATATTTAAACTTTTAAATTAATATAATAATATCATCAAGACAGTCCTAGAGTCCGTTTAAGCAATTTAAATTTTAAGTAAGTTTTTATTTTTTTTAAACTTTTTAGTAGTTAAAAAAAACTTGTTTTAATATATTAATAATGTTATTTTAATATATAGTTTGTAGTGTTTCTTAAGAAGCTATTAAGTAGCATTTTAACATTTAATTTCTAGATTTTATGTTTTTATTTATTATTCATAAAATATTTATTTATTTTAAACATTATATTACTTATATTATTTATTTTATTACTTTAGCATTATACTTCAGTATGACAATACTAATATACAACGATTTTTAAAATATAATCAATATAATGAAAGTGTAACATCTACTTAACTGTATGTTCTTTTTATTTTATTTTAAACTTGGATGATAATATTTTAAGATATATTATAATTATAATCAGATTAATGGTAGAATGTTCAACAAAAAATCAAAACAATTTTAAAAAAATGTAGACAAAAATTGATCTTCAAATAAAGAATTATATATATGAGTTTATAACTTATATATACAAAATATTTATTTTATGAGTTTTAATTATATAAAAAAATATATTTATCATATTGTAAAGACTAAGACACCAGTTACTAATATTTTATGAAAAATATAATAATATAATAATTTTACTAATTAGTCAATTGACAATATTATCAGTAGATTTATTCACCTAAAAAAAATAATAGTATGGCTGTCAAATGCGAAAGCATGTGGACGAAAACCATACAAAATATTCACTCTTATTTCCGTTTTAAGTCTTTGATTTCTATTTATTAATTTTATTCACAAACACAAGCACATGAATGTATTAGTGCTATTTTCGTACAAAAACAATAATATTCTCGTACATTGTAATTAAATAGGGGTGTTGAAAATAGGAAAAATGCCAGAGGTTACGAAATGAAGAAAAACACACAAACCATTTTTTCTTCTTTTTTGTCAGAACTCGTTTTTATTATATATATATATATATATATATATATATATATATATATATATAATTTTTCAAGTAATATTTGTTAAATTTCTGATTTTCTGTTAAAAAAAGAGTAATATTTGTTAAAGAAAAAAAGAAAGAAAGAACAGCCTCCTACACAGATGTTATTCATAACTAACAAAAAAATATTTTAGTACAGATTGAACTGGGATTGCACTTTTTTTTTAATAACAATTTTGAATTGATTTAATGGATTAGTTTAAGTCAGTCCATGCATATTGAGTCCAGAAAGTAAAAATAATAATTTATTTTTGTAAAATTTGTAAATTGTAATTAAATTAATAAATAAAAAAATTATAAATAATAATTTAAAAATAAAATATCACATTAATTGGTTAGAATATTAAATTTACAACTTAAAAAATAGATTACATTATACTTTTAATCTTTTTTTTTTTAATAAAGATAGGGTTAACATACATCACTATAGACATTAGACATCCCAACAACCTTAGTACCTCTATGCCTAACAATCATTTGCTACAAACCCGATGACATTAAGAAAAATCAAAATGAATACAAATGCGGGGGGATTAGACCAATACCCACAGAGAAAATTATGCAAAACGAAAAAAATGACAAACCATTGCGATTACAAAAAAAAAAGGCCTCCCAACAAAACTTAGGGAAACGATCCCACCAAATAAATTCTATGCGACAAACAAAAAAGAAACATAATCTATCAAACATTCCCTTCCTAAAAAATATGGGAAGCATAGAACTGCATTTTAGGAACAACTGTTAAGGTATGACACCAACTATTCCATATATCCCAAGGAACAATACAAAATCACCAAACGAGAATCACATTCAAGCCAAAGATTCCACCATCGAGAGTTGTATGCTAAAGATATTGCCATCATGGATGCGATGAGTTCTACATGAAGGCAGACCTAATACCCACATAGATGGAGAAACCACCGATGTAGACACCATGATGATCACGAAAGATGCCACCACTAGCCAAATGACCAAGATGACCAAGAGCTGCACCATTAGTATTACTATTACATTTAACAAATCCCAATGCTTGAGGATACCAATCAACTTGAATAATGCAACTCTTCTTAGGTGTCCTAGTAGAGCAACCCATGTTACGAAGGATGAGTCTATCTAAACAATCCTTAGAGAAACCCCTGGAAATTGAACTCGAGATGGAAGCAGAATATATTACTAAAGAAATGGTGTGAGAGACAGTAATTATCTTATTCTGAAAGTAAAGACTATTATGACAAAACCAAACTATCCAAATAATATATACTAAAGTAGTGGAAAGAATGTTCTTCACTTGACTACTCCATTATCACTGGAGGACCTTGAAGAGACTCTCAAGAGAGAAAAAAATCCAAATTAATATGAAAAACACCTTGCGACCAAGACCTGACAACAAGAGCAAAAGGGTACCGAATGCATCAAAGATTCAATATCAATACTAATAAGACTACACATAGAAACCATCATGATGCCACATTGACGTAGATTTTCATCAGTAAGTATCTTTCGATGTAATAGCCTCCAAAAACTAAATGATTTAAAGGGTGGGATAACCCTTTACCAAAGAATATCAAACCAAGCAACCGAACTTCCCTTCTGCCTACAAAAGGAGTAAGCATCCTTAAACCTGAGCACACCATGATCAGTAGGAACCAAATCAGTTTGTCTTCTTGAGGAAAAAGTATGCAAATCTCTAATACTTGCTAAAGACTAAGAATGAGTTGCAGTAAACAAGATGGGATACACCAAGAATCATCTACCATAAGATTATACTTTTAATCATTTATTTTATTTTATTAGATTCATTTTAGTCTTTTATTAATTAAAATGTTTATTTTGATTTGTTATATCAATTTTATATTTAAATCAATTTGATAATTTAAAATAATGATCATTTTAAATTTTGCAACATAATTTTATAATCAATTTATGACTGATTTAAGACGTAAAAATTGTAACATTGAATTATCTATATGAAAATTATGTAAAAATAATATAACAAAACTAGAAAATAATATAAAATTAAATTTTTTAATAGTATTTTGGCCTTATTCTTATTGCAATGTTCACCAAATTTATGACTTTTTAGTTTGAACTTAGTTGCATTCAATAATTTAATTACACGTCTCAATTTTTCAATTAAACAAAAATAGATTTTAAAATCATGTCTCCAAATAAAATAAAAGCATTATTTCTAAAGGACTAAATTGACTCAAATTTAGGAGATAAAAGACTAAAATAAATATTTTAAAAGATAAATAACTAAAATAAACTAAAAAATAAGATAAAAGATAAAAATATAATTTAATTAACCTAAAAAAATAAAAATAAAAACCTATTTACAAAATTTAAATAATTTTAAATGGGCTGGGTTGAATTGTACTCAAACAACAACAAAATCAAGATAAGGCTATTGCACCCCACCTAATTACTTATATACTTCATCCCCTACTTATTTATTTTTTCCCAAAAAGATCCTCCATCTACTTTGCATGCATACATTCCCGAATCCCCATTTTACATTTCGTAAGTGTAGATTTTAGGATTGCTACTCCCTAAATACACATGATTGACGTTGTTTCTAAAACCAACTAGAAGGAGACATGTGTTGGAGCTAAAAACTTGAAACATCTAGTAAATAGAAATTATACTCTTGAAAGGAAACCCTAACAAGGGAAATACATATTATCACTGTTATCGATAAAAAAAATAAAATTGAAGTACGTGTATATAAGTTAAAAATATCTTACTTAGTGCAAAATATTTAACATAAATTAAAATAGACATTCTACATTAGTTGCATAATCAATGTAGATACCGCAGCTGTAGAATAGAAGTAACTTTCTACATTAGTTAAATTTTAATCGATAGAAGTGTTGCAAAAATTCAACCTGAACCGTAGCAGCAAAATACTCCCCTCCAGGCTTCAACCCAACTACCCCTCCTCCTACACTCCATCTTCCCCCCGCTCATTGTTAGGTCCCAACCCAAGGCTGACCAAGGAAAAGGGAGTTGAATTTGGTGTTTAAAAACTTCTAAAATTAAAAGTTTAAACACAGAAAAATTGTTAACCCTTTCTAATATGATTTTAGAAAATTACTTTGAAATTAAGTTGTTGAATATATGGTTTCTTGATATTTAGAAAACCTTATAACCAATCAAGCACAAAGATCAATCACTTGGTTTATTCAAATTAACATTCAAGAACACATGCATGAATTAATATTGAACCAATAAAATGAGTAAGAGATAGAGAGGTTTGCACAAAAATTATAATATTGGTTCACTTTTCAAGGAAAGTTACATCCAGTCTCCTATGATCAACCTTAGATCATAGAATTTTCACTATACGCAAAATGTGATTATAGTGAGGACAATTAATCAACCTAGACCCTAAGGCACCCTCATAGCCCTACAGAGACCCTTTGCTAAATCCTTAAGTAGAGAATCCCTTCTTTAGCTTGTACACTCAAGAAACACTATGTTGAGACACAATTCCCTATTGAAAAGATCAATAAACAACAAGACTTTAGAATTAGAACAAATAAACCTTTTAAGCTTTATGACAACCTTCTACCCCAAAATGTTATAAATAAAGATTTTAATTATAAACCACAATTGAATTAAAATATATTATAAAATACTTAAACATAACTTTTAGTAAAAGGGTTCGCATGTACAATTCTTTAAATAAAACTCTTTAATAAAAGGGTAACCAAATAACAACATAAATTCAAAACAAGGCATTAACTATCTTTTTACCCAAACATCTAATCAGGAAAACATAAATGTCATAATATAAAATAATTTTAACTACAACTAGAAACTCTTAACGTTGATATCACACTATGAGAGCAAAGACTCAAAATGACAAATGAAACATTAAATTTCTCCTCCATCAAATTCATTATCATGTATTTGATATACTCCTACAATGGTGATCAATCCAAGCAAAATACAATAACAAATGCAAGTGAGAATATATCTCATACATGGTAAGCACATGAATAATACTAACACACATGCATTCATATTAAATATCAATATAAAATATCAATCATTTTAAGTACATTCATTATCAATAATAGCCATACATTTAATCTAATCAATATCTCAATTATAATTAAAGACTCGTGCAATTTATGCTCGTACTCGACATAGACAAAGATTGAGCAACCAAAAGGTAAGGGGTGATTCTCTCTCTCTTTCTCTCTTCTTTTATTTATTTTATTTTTTTACACTTTTGTCTCTAATGAAAGAGTTGATGGCGGAGAATAGGTTATAAAAAAGAAAATTGGGCCCTGAGTGTTAAGGTTATGGGGAAATAAATGAAGTAAATGGGTCCCCATGAAAATGATAACCGTTGTTCCACTTACGTGCCCAGATTCATGCAAGGTTTCTAGTCTGTTTCATCCACATCTGGCCCATGCATCTCACAAAAACGCCACTTTTTATTTCTTTTCTTTTTCATAAATAATAATGAATGAAATAATTAAGAGGACTTTTGCACAAGTTGGAAAGAAAATTTAAGCGAAATTTACAAATATATATATATATATACGAAAGAATATTTCATCGAATTTCAAGGAAGGACTAATGATTTATTTACTTACTGAGTAATATTTTGATTTATGCAATGTATATGATAAATTTTATTTGTATACAATTAAAACTTATAGTAAATAAATATTTTTTTAATATATAAGTTATATTATAATTAAGATTTATGATAACTAAATATTTTGAACTTATAAATTATATTTTTGAATTTATAATACATGTTGTAATATAAGATTATTTTAATTATTGATAAAAAATAATTATTGAAATTTAAATTAGAAATAAAGATAAAAAAAAATTCACTCATATATATTAAATTCAAATAGTTATCTTACACGAGAATATTTTCAAGAATTATTTTTTGGAGAATATTTTTATACGCTTTTCTTCGATGAGAATGTGTTTGGAGATATTTATTTTGATTTGTAATTAGCATATATATATATATTAAGTTTAATAATTTTAAAATAAATTATCAATAATTCATATAATCTTGTGTAACAATATAAATTACTTTTCATAAATATAAAATATATGGGAGGAGTCAAATTGCACCAACATAACTTTTATCAACTATTATAATACTCAATATTTTTTAATTGGATGATGTTTTTTAAAACTCGTTAAATTAAAAGATTTATATCACACATATAAAATTATATTAGTCCAAAATTATTAGATATATTATTTATATAGATCAAAATTGATAAATATATACTTGTAAAAATATACTAAAATATGAATAATTTGATTACCTTATTATTATTGTTCAATTTTAATAAAATTTGACTTATAGAAATTCAAAGAAATATAAAGTTATAATTTAACAATTGAATTGACAAAATTTTCCTTCAATACATTATTGACAATGTAATAATTGATAAAAGTTATACTAGAATAATCTGATCTCTTCCTAAAATATAATTTATATGTTTAAAAATAATTATTTATATAAAATTTAAATTAATCTGATTTATATATGAATATATATTATTTTATATATAATTTATTGTAAATCCTAATTGTATATAATATACATTTAGCATGTACATTTGTACAAATTAAATTAAAGGAGATAAATAGTTTAGAAAATTAAGTATATTGATAAATATAAAAGGAGGGTGATTTAATATATTCCATAAAAAAAATTGAACTAATTATTAAATTTGATATTAAAATTAAGAATTATATTTAGAGGAAATAAAAAATTAAAAATATCAAATCAAAATTTTAATACACATGATATTAGGATAAGACATGTAACTTAATGAGAGTGATAACCCTAACATTGTATGTTTTGTTTTATACATGTTATGTGTTATTTGATGTTTTTTGTTATTTTTGTGAACCGTAAGGGTTAAGAAATCCTTAAGAGTTAAATTGTTTAGAGTTATTTAAATTGATGTCAAAGTTGATCAATAATTGGGGAATGCATATAAAGATTTAGAAAAGAAAGAACTTTATAAGTTCATTTCTTTCTGTTTCTAGAGTGAAGTTTTAAAGAGATAAACTTTAGAGTCAGAGAAGTTTGATTTTCAATATAATTCCACCTGAGGTTTCCTTTCCTTCCCCTTAAGTCCAGATAAAGTTGTTGAAACAGATATTCGAGCTAAGGAGCATGGAATCTTAGAGAGAAGTTGACCTTTGATGATCCTATTGTTTTTCCCTTCTCTTTAAATTCTCCTTGTTGTAAAAGCATTTGAGGTAAGGGAAACTTATGAATTGGATTTTTTATGTTGCAGTATGTTGAAACATGAGTTAATTGAGCTTATTGGTGGCATTTGAGTTATTTTTGGTGGTGATTCAATGTTGTTGTGAGTTGGATATTCTTGGTGAGTTGAGCCAAAAACCTAAAGATCAATGATCCTTTTTTATTTTTATATGCATGTTCTAATTATAGTAGTTTTGTGTTGTATGAGTTGTTAGGGTTGGTATGTTAGATTTCATGTGGTCGAGAAGGTAGATTTGTTAGGTCAAAAGGAAATCTCAAATCCCCTAGATTTTAAGTTTGAATGATAACAAATATAAATATTTTTCTAAGAGAAAATTTGTTCAGGTCAAGCATTAAGACAAATAGATGTAAGATGATTAGTTATCTTGACATTAAGTCTCAAAGATGAAACACTTCATTTATAAGAAAAATGCTTTGTATTTATATCATTTATGATGTTTGATAACAAAATCATCTTTGTTTACATGATTCTTTAACAAATCAAATGGATAAAAACTTCTTCAATACTCACAATTCATCAAAGGAACTAACGACATGCTTTGTGTCAAAAAAGGACTAACATATCCCTTGAAACAAGAAAAACTTTAAAAAAAAGTTGTTTCATACTAATAAATGCATGGTTCCTCTCTTTTGGTACTTAAAAGGTGATAAGTAACTTTATCAATCAGATAAGAAGTGACAATTTAGTGAAATGTATTTATTACAAGCATTTAATGCACTAATAAAACATTTTTCTCTACATTAAACAAAGATATAAAGACAGGCAAAGCAAGCCTATAAGAGATGCTAAAAGATTTGAAATAATCATCTTCATTAAACAGCTATATAAAAAAGCTTGAATGTTTAGAAAATAAGTGAGAAAAAAAAAGAAGAAAAGATACATTCATTCATTGGAAAATATATTCTTTCCTTTTGTAAGAAACATTGTATTTAATTGGTTGTATTACGTCTTGATAGTAAGACAAAACAACATATTATCCTTTTACACAACTTTAACTTTGTTTTATATCTCTAAGCCTAGAAAGCCTTATCTAAAAAGAATACCTAGTTGTTAGAGCCTAGAAAAGCTTGTCTGTAAGAGAATACTTGGTTGTTAAAGCCTAAAGAGGCTTTGTGCTGAAAGAATACTTAGGTAGTTACTTGAAGAGACAAGTCAAAGGAAACTTAGGTTGAGTCAGAACTGACTTGTGAAATAATACTTATATATTTGTGAGAGATAGTGGAACTTCATTGAGTTGATAAAAACTGGACGTAATCTCGATGGTTGAGACAATCCAGTATAAAAATACTATGTGTTCTTCTTACTTAACTCTTCATTTGTACTCTTAAAGTCTTGCTAGTACTTCATTATTTTGAAAAGTGTAGAGTTTTTGATTAACATTATTCAACCCCTCATTCTAATGTTTCTCTTTTCTCCACAAGATTGATGGTTGAGTTTTTAGAGAGAAGGTGAATTCCATGGGGGAAATTTCACATTCTCACTCAACGAGATTTCATGCTCACCCAATGTAAATGCACACTTGATGATTCTTTACCCATCTTTGCATTCTTGCTCAGTGGTGTGAGTGTCGCTTAGTGAAAAGATGAATTTGGGGGTGACTCACACGAGGTGGTCTCATCCAATAAAATAAAGTTTGCCCGATGATAGGACCTATATGGAGCTCAACCTGCTCAGCATATTGTGGCTTTCATGCATGGTGACCTATAGTGGGTCAAGCTCGTCCAACAAAGGGAGCCAAAACAAGCATTTCTCATTGAGTAAGAATAGTTTGCCCAACAAGAACTTGCACGTACAGGAGTTTGGACACTCAATGAGGTTTCACTTGCCCAATGGTACTCCCTTGCTTTTGTTGATATGTTCCTTGGGTTTATTTTTTACTATTACATGTTGTATGTTGCAATGTGATGATCTATGAAGATGTTACATGTTGATTTTCTTATATTACAAGATGGCATTGATGTAAATATGTGTCGTGTGAAATTGAGATATGTTATGTTGTATAAGAAAAGTGTTTCTTGAGTTGTTTATGCATAACATATGTTTTCCATGTTGTGAGTTCAACTTAGAACTAGAGAAGAATGAATTGTTTTCTGGGTTAAAAGATCCCATTATAAGGATCAAAATTATGGTGCTTTAAAAGCCTAAAACATGAAAACCCTTTAGAAAGAGTTGACTTTGTTTTTAAAGTCATTTCTTCTAGGTTCTTAGTTGATATGATATAAGGATAAGGTCGAGCCATACTATTTTGTGAAGTGACCAATGAGTAAGACATAAGATCGAGATCCAAAATTCCTAACTAAGTGTTAGAAGGAAACACAATATTTGGAGGGTAGTGGGCAGGTTAATTCCGTATAAGCTTTGTTTATGCATACTAATGCGTGATAAACCCATACCTTAGTTGTTTTATTCCTAATAATAGTATTGGACCTTCTTAGTTTGTGTGACGAAATTTAAGAAATCATTTCTATGTTCATAAAGTTTTCTCCTCTAGGTTCTTAATTGATACGATATGGGAGCAAGATCGAGCCATACTATTTTGTGAAATGACCAATGAGTAAGAAATAAGGTTGGAGGCCAAAATTCCTAACTAAGTGTTGAAAAGAAGCACAATATTTGGAGGGTAGTTGGTAGGTTAATTCCATATAGGCTTAGTTGATGCATGCTAATTGATGGAAACTCTAAGAGAAACAAGATTGATTTAGCTTCTCCTTCAAGCTTTTAAGGAAGGATTTTCACTTCTTAGACTTCTTCAAGCTTTTTCAATGGCTTCCATGGATGCTAGAAGCCATTTCCATTGAACAAAACAAGATAGAGACTCTCCTTAATGGTGCCACACTCCTCAAGAATGATAAACCTCTTTAATTTCTCACCACACTCAAGAAAGTATAAAAGAAAATAAAGAAATTCAAAGAGAGAAAAACAAGTTTTGGGAGAGAGAATTGTTGATCAAGTTTAAGATAGAGAGATGGTCTTAATTGGTTTTGATGATTACAAATATGCAACTTGTAGTTTGTTTTGAGTTTTGAGCATCTTGATAGATAAGAGTGCAAGTTGTATCTTATTTTATGTGTTTTTAAGCTTTGTTGTTGGTGTGCTTTGTGCTTGGTAAGTAACTTAGCCTTTTATCTCTATCTAGATGATGATTGATAATTAAGATAAGTATTAATTCAGAAAATGGTTTTTGGAATACTCAATTATTCAGCAAAATAATTGATTAATTCAGAAACTGGTTTTCGAAATAATCGATTATTGCTCAAAATAATTGATTAAATTATTCTTACTTGATTTCGATAATTGATAAGAACAAAATAACTGATTATTCATGAAAATAATCAATTATTTCAGTCAAAAAACTTATATATATCATTTTGCACACTTAGAATGGAGAGTCTTGATTCTTTGTGATATATTTTACAAAAAAATACTCTCTAAGAAACATTTTTCTTTACAAGAAGAGGTTCTTTAACCTTTGTGGTAACCTCAAGAAAGATTTCAAGAATTGAATTAATCATCATGTTCATAGAGTGAAAGGATAAGCTACTTGGTTGATTCACCTATTCTGATATGTTTTTTACATCAGGTAAATTTGTTCCTTAAACTTTTGTATTGGTTGTTTTCTTAAGTAGGTTTCTTAAAAAGGGAGAATCTTGTAGTGGGGTATTATAAGTGAATGCTTCTTAGGGTGCAAGAAGTGGTTTCTTTAATAGTATAGAAGTGTATTACATGCGGTATTGTGATTGTGAAACTTCTAACGTTAAAGATTAGTGGAAAATCTCAATCAAATTGATTGGGGACTAGATATGTAGGTCATAAGTGGATGTGATTAAACCAATATAAATTAATTATGCATTTTTCTCTCTCCCTATACTTGATTTTACACTCTTGCAATTTAATTTCTATGCTTGTTGTTATTTGTTGTGAGGCATAAACATTGCATGTAGAATTGAGTGATTTTGGACTTGCATTAAATATGAGCTTAGTATCTTATATACAACTATAAATCAATATACTTCTTTGGAAGGATTTAGAAATGTTTTACATAACCAAGAAAGCTAGGAAAAAAAATTTTAAGCTACCAATTCACCCCCTCCTCTTGGTTAGACCATCTTTTTAAACAAGAATTAGGGAGAGAATACTCGGCCAATTCTATAAAATCTTCTAAGTGTGTACAAAATGGGTCAAAACTCCTATATATAGAGCTAGATAGCTTGAAGAGGAAGCTAAACATTAAGGAGACAAGGATGAGACACTTAAATCTAGTTTAACCAATCACAAATGAGTCAAGTGGATATGTTTGAGACATGTAGGAGACATCTTGATCTATAAAAGCCAATGAGCAAGTGTTAAGTGTCCTATTGTCTCTAGGTGGTTTAGAAAGATGGCTCCAAGGCAAAGAAGTAGTCAAAATGGGTGGCCCATGGTGGCCTTGGCTTGTCTTGGTCAAACCAAAAACTAGGGAGTTGGTTTGCTTTGGTTAACCAAATGAAGGTTAAACCAAGCCAAATAAATTCCTTAGGCCAAAAGGGGAAAAATAAACTCAATATTTTAGCTATTTTAACACCTTTACTACTTTCGCACCACCTAGAATGGCTATTGCCACACCAGTAGAATTTCTATTTCCACTCCAACTACTAAACTCAAAAAAACTAAAATTTGGTGACCATGAATGCAAGGTCAAATGGAATACATTTCAAAATGGAACATGCCTCTAAATCCTAAAGGCATGTCTTAACAACAAAGAAACATACACCCCTAAATACAAGGGCAAAAATAACCTACACACTTAACTACTATATATAGGGGAATGGAAAGAAAACTATACAAAGTATATACAATAGAAGATTAAGAAACTAAGGACAACACATACTCTATGCTCATGATAAGCAAAGGTCTAAGAAGCACATCCTTACTAGTGGCTTCCTCTAGCCTCCTAATCATAGACCTTGTTAAAGGTCCTATAACCTTCAAAGATGATCCTCCTTCATAGACTCTAACCTTCACGCTTCTTAGACTTATCTCTTTCAAAAGGGTCCTTGGGAATACGTTTCCATCACTAATGTGTGATAGACCTGCACCCAAGTTATTCTAATCCTAATAATAGTATTTGACCTTCCTAGTTTAAGTGACAAAATTCGATAAATCATTTTTATATTGATAAAGGTTGGTGAGCCAAACATGTGTTTTATGATCATGACCAAGAGAAAAAAGTTCTTTCTGTATTGTTTGTTTAATAGGGTCAAGTCACTGTCGCCACCCGCCGAAACGGACCTTGGCATTCGCGACGATGGTCAGACTCTTTTTAAGTTTTGAAAAATGATGGATTGTTAGAACGACTTATTCTCAAACTGAGACCTCATCGAACTAACAATTTTGTTTAAATGACTCTCACCAATCCATGTTAATCCCAAGCGGGACCCTCCATGGATTAGTGGTTTTCGTAAAAAGAAGGGTTCTTGGAGTCGCCACCAATATTTTACTCAAAACATTGGAAAAAGATATAAGGTAATTGATTTTCATAAATCAACTTTGGCCATTACAACCAGAGTCGGGTAAGGGAGTCGATTACGTGCGAGGAAGGTGTTAGCACCCCACAACGCCCCTTTCGGGTTCCCTATGACGGATTATTTCATAAATAACAATGTAAAATTACTAGATTACCCCTATTTATTAGAAACGATTATAGATATAATATTTACATGATGAAAGCTTTAAACGTGTAATGCAACAATCAAAAAGCAATAAATAAGAGCAGTAAAAGAAAGGATTTAGAAAGAAACCTTCGAAGCGGGCTTTTATATATTCAAAACGAAGTTTAGGAGGCTTTTTGGCGCTCCTTCCCACTACACGTCCGCTCGCTCCTTTCCCCTAAAGATAATTTTTACTATGGAAATCAGAGAGATTTCCCTTCAACTTGTTCGAATCTCAAGCTAATGGCTCGTGACTCAAGAACTTCGTCGGATCGGCTCCCGGAGAGATATCTAGGGCAGAGAATAGCTCAAAAACCCAAGAATACTCAGCAGGAGGGTTGAGGAATGTGTAAAAAGTGTGGAAGGACGTGCAAATGACGTCCTATTTATAGGATGAGGCGCAATACGGCCTGGGAGGTCAATACGGCCCGTACTGAGTTTTTGAACTACAGTATGGCCGTATTGAATTTGGTACGGCCGTACTGAAGTTTTTTGAACTACAGTACGGCCGTATTGAATTTGGTACGGCCGAACTTCAGTACGGCCGTATTGAGTTCACTACGGCCGTATTGTAGTTCAAATGGCTCAGTACGGCCGTACTGAACCTCTGGGAGGGCGTATTGAGCTCCAATCCTCGCATACCCTTATTCTAAGCTACTCTAAGACTCCTAGACTTACAAAGAATCATCCTAGGGTCTTCTAGGAGTCCTTCCGGCTGACTTTCCTTCGGTCTTCGAGAGTCTTTGAGTCTTATTTCCGACCCGGACAATTTTAGGGGTCTACAGCTGCCCCCCCTTTACTTAGTCAAACGGCTTCTTGGTGTACCGGTTGATAAGTAAAAGAGTTGACCCAATTGTCCGGGGAACAGGCCACCCTTCCGACTTGTAGTGTCTTCAGGTGGGAAAACTGTTGAGTAGCCTCTCCAGGTTGAGTATTAGTCGTCGCCTCTCCAGGCTCGTTGCATACTTCGGTGTTTTTGACAACCTCGGTAGCGTGAGTTTGCCCTCTCCAGGGTCTGCATGCCTTCTTGTTTCTGACGATGTTGGCAGCTGCATACCTCCGTGTTTCTGACGACGGGGTAGCTGAGTATTAGTCGTCGCCTCTCCAGGCTCGTGCATACCTTGGTGTTTCTGACAACCTCGGTAGCGTGAGTTTGCCCTCTCCAGGGTGTGCATGCTTCCATGTTTCTGACGATGTTGGCAGCTGCGTACCTCCGTGTTTCTGACGACGGGGTAGCTGAGTATTAGTCGTCGCATCTCCAGGCTCGTTGCATACCTTGGTGTTTCTGACAACCTCGGTAGCTGCATACCTCTGTGTTTTTGACGATGGGGTAGCTGAGTATTAGTCGTCGCCTCTCCAGGCTCGTTGCATACCTTGGTGTTTCTGACAACCTCGGTAGCTGCATACCTCCGTGTTTCTGACGACGGGGTAGCTGAGTATTAGTCGTCGCCTCTCCAGGCTCGTTGCATACCTTGGTGTTTCTGACAACCTCGGTAGCTGCATACCTCCGTGTTTCTGACGACGGGGTAGCTGAGTATTAGTCGTCGCCTCTCCAGGCTCGTTGCATACCTTGGTGTTTCTGACAACCTCGGCAGCTGCATACCTCCGTGTTTCTGACGACGGGGTAGCTGAGTATTAGTCGTCGCCTCTCCAGGCTCGTTGCATACCTTGGTGTTTCTGACAACCTCGGCAGCTGCATACCTCCGTGTTTCTGACGACGGGGTAGCTGAGTATTAGTCGTCGCCTCTCCAGGCTCGTGCATACTTCGGCGTTTCTGACAACCTCAGTAGCGTGAGTTTGCCCTCTCCATGGTTTTGTGATGATTTTGTCTCCACAGTCCACGATGCTGCTTCGACGGTTGTTTTTGATTTTTGTGCCGCTGAGGGCTGGATAACGCAGGGATCCGTCTAGGGGATGTGCAGTTACTCATAGGTTCTTGTGTCCCAACTTTCCATTGCGTAGTTGGTGCCCACTGGGGAATTTCTGATTCCTTGGGGATGTAGACACAAAGATGCTCTTTCTGATGTGAGCGATGCCTTATGATTGGCTGACGTCCTTTCGACGTTTGTGGAGTATCCCGGTTATCCTTATTCGGGTGGCTCTTTTTTTTGATTTTCTGGTTTTATTGCCTCTGCGTAGGCTGTTATCCGCTGGGGGATTCTGTCATTTTGATCTTTTCTGATTCTCCTTTTTTGAAGGGGGTGCCTCTGAGTAGGCGAATGAGAATTGAGTATCTTGTGTATCCCAGAGTATTATTTAGAAAGCCTCTGCAGGCTTAGCTTCACTCGTCGCTTGAGTTGGAAAGCCATCTTCCACTGAGGAAGTCTGAGTCCTTTGACTCGGATGTTTTGTTTTGGACGATCATGCTTCCATTGCGGAATCTTGTTGATCTTACTCTGATAGCTTTTACTGGGAATTCGGCCCAAGAGTGCGAGCTGAGATGTCTCTGGGGAGTATTATTTCTGCGAGCCTCTCCAGGCTCAGTTATTCTGTACAATTTGTTGGATTTTCTGCCTTTTTGTCGATTTCGGCTGTTTCTGTTTTTTTGCTGTCATACACAAGAATTTTTCCTATTTTTTCTATTTTATGCGATTGCCTCGTAATAAGGTCTTTGAATGTGCAACTAATGTGTGTGATGCACAAAATGCGAGTTTAATTATTTTGTTAATGTTTTTAGAAAAATGAATGGCTCTCCCTATCCTCCTCTTTTTGGAGGAATTTCTGTCGTCGACGTGAGGGAGGATTTCTGTGAGCCTCTTACGCAGGAGATTACGAATTTTATAGGAACCCCTCCCACTTTCTTTATTGACCAATTGTTAAAGGAATTTCGTACAATTTTAAAGAAACACCAATTTAGAGGCATAATCACATGGTCAAGAGAGAAGAGAGATGAATAGATATTTTATTGATATTCGCAAATGTTTTTACAGAAAGATATACAAAAGGAATTTCTGAAGAACGGCTGGCCAGGGTAGGCTATATACATTGGGCTTTAACAATTATATCTGTAATTATTGCTCTTACGTTCCCCTAATTGCTTCGGGTGAGATGCCTGAGCCAGGAGTATAGACACTGCAAGACGCTTGCTTCTAGAAGATAATCACTTGAACCGCCTTTCGGTTTTCGGTTCAAGTAATCGTTGCTTGCTTTGTTTTTGTGTCTTATTCTTTTGCCCCTAATTTTTGCCTAGGACGTATCCTAGCGGGGATAAATTCGCCTTTGTTTTGCCTAGTACCCTTGTACTGGCGGGCTTTTTATTTTGCCCTAACTTTTGCCTAGGATGCCCTTTTCGGGTTTTCATCCTAGCGGGCCTATGCAAGCAACGTCTTCAGGCATAGTACTTCTTTACCACGTCAGCGTTGACTGGGTATCGAAGTTCTTCTCCATCCATGTCCGTGAGGATCAATGCTCCTCCTGAGAAGACTCGCTTCACCACGTATGGTCCTTCGTAATTCGGGGCCCACTTTCCGATTTTGTCCTTTTGAGCTGGTAGCAACTTCTTCATTACCAGCTCTCTCTCATGGTAGACTCGAGGGTGGACTTTCTTGTCAAAAGCCTTTTTGATCTTCCTCTGATAGGCTTGACCATGGCATATGGCGTTCAGCCGTTTCTCTTCGATGAGATTCAACTGGTCGTATCGGCTTTGAACCCATTCTGCCTCGGAAAGTTTCGCTTCCATGATTACCCTTAGAGAAGGTATCTCGACTTCGACAGGCAGAACTGCCTCCATCCCATAGACGAGGGAGAATGGAGTAGCTCCTGTAGATGTACGTACTGAAGTCCTATAACCATGAAGAGCGAAGGGTAACATCTCATGCCAGTCTTTAAATGAGACAACCATCTTTTGCACTATTTTCTTGATGTTTTTATTGGCTGCCTCGACTGCCCCATTCATCTTTGGCCGATATGGGGAAGAGTTGTGGTGTTGGATCTTGAATTCTTGGCACAGTTCTTCCACCATCTTGTTATTCAAATTAGATCCATTATCAGTGATGATTTTATCGGGAATACCGTATCTGCATATAATGTTCTTCCTGATGAAGGATGTTACCACCTTTCGGGTCACATGAGCATACGATGCCGCTTCTACCCATTTGGTGAAGTAGTCAATGGCCACAAGGATGAATCTATGTCCATTGGATGCTTTCGGCTCGATGGGCCCAATAACATCCATGCCCCACATTGCGAATGGCCAAGGTGAAGCCAATACATTGAGTGGAGTCGGTGGGACATGAATGTTGTCGGCGTATGCTTGACATTTATGGCATTTTCGCACGTACTGGTAACAATCCCTTTCCATGGTCGACCAATAGTATCCTGCTCTGAGGATCTTTTTAGCCATCGCAGGCCCGGGGATATGGGTACCGAAAACCCCCTCATGTACTTCTTTGATCATATTTTGAGCTTCGACTTGGTCTATACATCTTAACAAGACCGAGTCATAATTTTTCTTGTAGAGGGTTTCACCGACTAGCAGAAATCCCATGGCCCTTCTTCGGATATGCTTCTTGTCATTGTCGTTAGCCGCATCAGGATATTCCCCTTTTGTTAAATATTGCTTGATATCATGGAACCATGGACAACTATCGACAGCTTCATCTATCAGAAGGCAGAACGCTTGCTTATCGTGCCGCCGGATATTGATGATGGGCATTTCATGCTCCTTATCCAAGGCGAACATCGACGAGAGTGTAGCAAGAGCGTCGGCAAACTGATTCTCCTCCCTTGGAATGTATTCAAAGACGACACTTTGGAAGAGATGCGTCAAATCTTTGATATGTTCAACATATGGTATCAGTTTAGAATTTCGGACTTCCCAATCACCTCGTAGTTGGTGGATGACTAGGGCCGAATCACCAAACACTTTGAGCTTTAGGATACCATTGTTGATGGCCGCTTGGATTCCCAATGCGCAAGCCTCGTATTCAGCCATGTTGTTTGTACAATCGAAGTTGAGTCTTGCCGTTATGAGAATGTATTTTCCTTGTGGAGAGATTAGCACTGTGCCAATCCCTCGTCCAAGCATGTTGGAGGCTCCATCAAAATACATGGTCCATGCATCATCTTTTGGTTCTTCATGTTGTAGATTCATTATATCCTTGTAGACCCCTAAAATTGTCCGGGTCGGAAATAAAGCTTGAAGACTCTCGAAGACTGAAGGATAATCAGCCAGAAGGACTCCTCGAAGGCCCTAGGAGGGTTCTCTGTAGGTCCGGAGGTATTAGAATAGCTCAAAATAAAGAAGTGGAGGGAAAAAGCCCAATACGGCCGTACTGAACTCAATACGGCCGTATTGAAGCTTCAATACGGCCATACTGAAGTCAGTACGACCGTATTGACACTTCAATACGACCGCGGCGAACTCAATACGGGCGTATTGAAATTTCTGAACTTCAATACGACCGTATTGAACTTCAATACGACCGTATTGAAGTTCAAAAATTTCAATACGGTCGTATTGCCCCTGTAGGCCGTATTGCGCCTATTCCCTATAAATATGACGTCAATTGGACGTCATTCCACACTTTTTCACTCAGTTTTGACTCCCTCCTTGAGTATTCTGGGGTTTTTGGAGCAGTGTTCTGCCCTAGAAATCTCTCTGGGAGTCGATCCGACGAAGTTCTGGAATTCCGAACACTCAGCTTGGAGATTCGAACCTAGTCGAAGGGGAATCCTCCGGATTTCCATAGTCAAAAGTTTTTAGGAAGGAGCGAGCGAGCTTGTAGAGCGAGGGAACGCCAAAAAGCTTCCCAGTTTTACTCAATATATAAAAGCACGCTTCAAGAGGTTTCTTCTTAAATCCTTCCTTTTACTGCTTTCTGTATGCATATTTAAACTGTCATCATGTAGATAGTTAATTTATAATCGCTTATAATAAATAGGGGTAATTTAGTAATTTTACGCTATTATTTTAGAAATAATCTGTCATAGGGAACCCGAAAGGGGCGCTGTGAGGTGCTAACACCTTCCCCACGCGTAACCGACTCCCTTACCCGACTCTGGTTGTAATGGCCAAAGTTGATTTATAAAATCAATTGCCTTATCCCTTTTTCCAATGTTTTGAGTAAAACATTGGTGGCGACTCCACGAACCCTCCTTTTGCGAAAACCACTAATCCATGGAGGGTCCCGCTTGGGATTAATATGGATTGGTGAGCTTTTTAATAAAATTGCTCGTTTGACGAGGTCTCAGTTTGAGAATAAGTCATTCTAGCAATCCACATTTTTAAACGAATAAACGAGTCCAACCATCCTTCGCGAATGCCGAAAGCCCGTTTCGGGCCGGTGGCGACAGATGGCGACTCTGCTGGGGAAGCTTCGAGAGTCAGTCCCATTTAGTGACAGATTATTTTTAACAAATAATAGTTAAAATTACTTCATTACCCCTTGCTTGTATGATAACATGCTTTATATATTTGGCTTTAATAACTGTTGTTTGTTTAATTTCCGCAATTGTTTGAAATACAAACTGTACACAAACCTTTGCACACAACAGTTCCCTCTATACCCGGGGGCATGAGTGGTAATCCATAGGGAGTGGATGTTAGTACGGCCGGTTGATGGGTTTATAGGAGCCTATGAGACCGTTGTCGGAAAACATCACTCAAGGTGATAACCATGAACTCGAGTCCGACAGTGCGTTGGAGCTTTCCATCGGCTCACGACGAGAGGAATTGGGTCCCTATAATGGGGGCACCTTGGGGGCCTTTGACCAAGTGAGAACAGTTAGATCCTCCTTGAATATGCACTTTTCTGCAGGAGACCCCTACCTCGTGATTCGCTCGTGACTGTTCGTGGATGAGTGAATTGTTTGTGCATTCGTTATGTGACATTGTATGAGCATACATTTGCATTCTTTAAACAAACAACATTCCTATTCTATTAAAATAAGAATAAATAGAAATAAGGATCTTCTAGTACATGGTGTTAACATCTACCTTCATTGCATTCATATAGGTAGTTTCCCTTTTCACCCAAAAAAATACAAAAAAAAGATACAAAATATTCAAAAGAAAAATATGTATTTACCCAAACCAAGCAATATCATGCATCATCTTAGGAAAATCCTAAAAACATGATAATGCTTAGTTCAATAAACACAATGCATGCATATTCAACATCATCATCTCATGCATATAGATCATGGAGGGATCTAAGAATCATTCATTTCATACATCCCTCCTAGTAATTCAGTAATAAACATAAATAAAAAGAAAGGATTAAATCGATGCGTATGTTCAAAAATGGATCGCACGCCGTTCGTCATCAAGTGTAAGCCAACAACCGCGCCAAGCGAGCGCACATCAACTCCGTTGTTGGTAATCAAGACGAATAAAGGGGAAGGTCCGACACCATTAAGGATCACCGCTCCAAGACCTTTCCCCTACGAATCAAATAAGGCTGTGCCGTGGATATACGACATCCACTCTTCTGCCGACAGCGATATCTCCAACATCGCTGGACTTGGGGGCATGACTAGGAGTGGCAGGATCTACACTCCCGAAGATCTTCATGATAAAGCCCCCAAGAATAAAGAAAAAGAAGAAAAGAAAAACGAGGAAAAAGAATCCGAGGAGGAGACAGACGAGCTGTTAAAGTTTATCCGACAGAGCGAGTACTCCATCGTGGATCAACTTCATAGGACGCCAGCAAAGATTACGCTGTTGTCGTTGATCCTAAGTTCCGAACCGCATCGACAAGCTCTGTCGAAAGTCTTGAACGAGGCATACGTGTCGCACACTATCTCCCAAGACGAGTTTGAGGGGATTGTTAGTCACATCAAGGCTAATGATCACCTCACCTTCATCGATGAAGAAATCCCCGCCGAGGGATCAAACCACAACAAGCCCTTGCACATCTCTACAAAGTGCAAGGAGTAGCACATCGTTAAAGTCTTGGTAGGTAATGGATCTTCCTTGAAAGTGATGCCAAAAAGAACGCTCAAGCAATTGGCAATCAAGGGAGTCCAAACGCGCCCGAGCAACATGATCGTTCGAGCTTTCGACGGTTCTAAAAGAGAAGTAGTGGGAGAAATCAATCTTCCAATCCAAATTGGACCCACTATCTTCAACGTCGAATTTCAAGTGATGGATATCACTCCCGCATACAGCTGTCTCCTCGGCCGACCTTGGATTCATGATGCGAAAGCTATTCCTTCTACGCTCCACCAGAAAGTCAAGTTCATAGTGGGTGACAAACTGGTGACCGAACAAGCTAAAGATGACATACTCATCAGCAAGCCATCCAACATACTTTATGTGGATGCAGCAGAGGAAGCTTTAGAAACCGCCTTCCAAGCATTGGAAATCGCCAATGTCGAAACGTTTCCCCGAGAAATGAAGAAGGTAGCCTCCATGCTCACCAAGAACGGATACTTGCCAGGACAAGGATTAGGCAAGGACTCCCAAGGAATCCCGGAGCTACCCATTATCAAGGATAAATCCGGGGAAACAAGGGTTAGGATACAACCCTAACAAAGATCAAAGAACGAAGAAGAATCAAGATCCTTCTCGACGTTCTTTAAGCCAGATCTTTAGGAAGGCCGGTTCACAAGCGTCAAGGCCGGTCGTCGTCGTCAAATGTTTTTCTCCTTCCGATAGGGATGTATAGACTCAGTGACTATTAGAGATCACTCCTCGGGGACAGCCCGACCCCCGAGCCTCGATAGGGCACATGTTTCCATTATGATTATAATAAAATCATTCTTCATTAATTCTTTATTGCTTCTTTTCTCGCTTGCAATAAAATTCTAGACCACATTATTTTAACCCTGTTTGAATAAACATGAATGAGGTTAAAATCATCTTAATAATAATAAACCCACATCATTTTTATGTGGAAGTGTGTGTGTCAACTTGGAACACCTTTTCTTGGCCTCAATAAGTGCCATCATGGATAAAGAAATCCTAAAGAGCAAAAGACCCGCTAGGAATCCCACAAAAGGGTGACCTAGGCAAAAGTTAGGGTTACAAAATAAGACCAAAAGACCCGCTAGGAATCCCACAAAAGGGTGACCTAGGCAAAAGTTAGGGTTACAAAATAAGACCAAAAGACCCGCTAGGAATCCCACAAAAGGGTGACCTAGGCAAAAATTAGGGTTACAAAATAATGAATAAAAACAAAAGCCCGCTAAGACACCACAAATGGGTGTTTTAGGCAAAAGTAAGAGCCATCAAAAAAGAAAAAAACAGAATAAATCCATGATGGTACCATCAATTGAATTCAACAAAGGGGCTCAAGAAAAGCTATCCAAGTTGTCAAAGCACAATCATTAATAACAAAGATGTGCTTAACCTCATAAGTGTTTAAACAAACAAAACTAAACACAATAAGCCTACCTTGGCCATCCATGCTTACAAAAACAATTTTTCAAAAATAAAATAATCCCCTCTAAAACACAAACTTTTGAAAATATATCCTTTCCTTCTTTTCTCTCTTGTCCCAACGATTTTTGAATAATCTAGTGGAAACATGGAGATATAGTGGTCAATAGGAGGGTTGACACATCTCTTAAAGAAAGGGAAGAATCATTTGGTTGATGACACCAAAATCAAAATACGCATCATTCCTCGGTAACAGAAATCGGCAGCGCACAGTCCGTCTGGAGGAATGGCAAAATCCAAACACAAAAACGCATCGGTTAATTCTTTTGAAAAAAGAATCAAATAGAATTAGGTGCATCATACTGCGTACATGCATACAGATGATAGGTGTACTGGAAGATCACTTATTCTCTGTTTATTGAAAAAACAAAAAAAATATATAATATAAATTTCAGAAAAAACAATGCGCCTGTACCATGTTCAGTACACCCGTACTAAAATCAGGGTTATGAACAAAATTTCAACTCAATACGGGCGTACTGAAATGGATGCGGCCGTATTGGCCATAAAGAAATTTTCAAAGACCTCGTCATGAGGCAACTACATAAAATAGAAAAAATAGAAAAATTGCTTGTGTATGACAGCAGCAAACAAAATGCAAAGATTCAGAAAATCAACAGCGTCATACAGAATAACTGAGCCTGGAGAGGCTTGCCGAAAGAATACTCTCAGAATAACTGAGCCTGGAGAGGCTTGCCGAAAGAATACTCTCAGAATAACTGAGCCTGGAGAGGCTTGCCGAAAGAATACTCTCAGAATAACTGAGCCTGGAGAGGCTCGTCGAAATAATACTCTCTCAGAATAATTGAGCCTGGAGAGGCTCGCCGAAATAATACTCTCTCAGAATAACTGAGACATTTCTATACAGAAAAAGCCAAAAAATGACAAAAAAGGCAAACATACAGAAAAAGTCAAAAGTCGACAAAAAAGACAAAGATTTCACATCTTTCAGAATAACTGAGCCTGGAGAGGCTCGCCGAAATAATACTCTCAGAATAATTGAGCCTGGAGAGGCTTGCTGAAATAATACTCTCATCAGAATAACTGAGCCTGGAGAGGCTTACTGAAATAATACTCTCTCAGAAATAACTGAGCCTGGAGAGGCTTGCCGAAACAATACTCATTCAGAATAATTGAGCCTGGAGAGGCTCGCCAAAATAATACTCCACATCAAAGAATAATTGAGCCTGGAGAGGCTCGCAGAAATAATACTCCCCAGAGAAACCTCAACTCAAGCTCACGGAACGAATCCCCAGCGAGAGCTATCAAAGCAAGATCGACGACATTCCCAATGGAAGCACGATCACCCAAGCAGTATATCTAGTCAAAGGACTTAAAACTTCCTCAGTGGAAGATAGCTCTCTGACTCAAGCGCTGAGTGAGGCTAAGCCTGCAGAGGCTTCCTAAATAATACTCTGGGATACATAAGATCCCACATTCCCCAGTCGCCTACTCAGAGGCATCCCTGCAAAAGGAGAAAAATCAAAAAAAACATCAATAACCATTCCCCAAGCGGAATTTGGCACTCAGCCGAACACTGAACTTCAAATCCCCAGTCGCCTACTCAAGAGGCACCCCTTCAAAAAGAGAAAAAATCAAAAAGATCAATAACCATTCCCCAAGAGGAATTCGGCATTCAGCCAATCATCAAACATCAAGATAATTCGCCTATTCAGAGGCACTCTTTCAAAAAAGAGAAAAAATCGAAAAGATCAATAATCATTCCCCAAGCGGAATCCGGCTCTCAGCCTATCATTGAACATCAAGATGATCTGCCTAACAGAAGAGGCCAATCACAACCAATGACAAAATCCCCTGGCGGATAACAGCCTACACAGAGGCAACAAAATCCAAAAATTAAAAAGAGTTACCCGAATAAGGATAACCGGGATACTCCACCAACGTCCAAAGGACGTCAGCCAATCATAAGGCACTGCTCATCTCAGAAAGAGCATCTTCGTGTCTACACCCCAAGGAAACAGAAATTCCTCAATGGGCGCCAACTACTCAATGGAAAGTTGGGACACAAGAACCTATGAGTAACTGCACATCCCCTAGACGGATCCCTGCGTTATCCAGCCCTCAGTGGCACAAAAATCAAAAACAATCGTCGAAGCAGCATCGTGGGCTGTGGAGACAAAATCAACATCCAAAATCCCCAGCGGATAACAGCCTACACAGAGGCAGCAAAATCAGAAAATCAAAAAGAGATACCCGAATAAGGATAAACCGGGATACTCCACCAACGTCAAAGGACGTCAGCCAATCATAAGGCACCGCTCACATCAGAAAGAGCATCTTTGTGTCTGCACCCAAAGGAATCAGAAATTCCCCAGTGGGAACCAACTACGCAATGGAAAGTTGGGACACAAGAACCTATGAGTAACTGCACATCCCCTAGACGGATCCCTGCGTTATCCAGCCCTTAGTGGCACAAAATCAAAAAACAACCGTCGAAGCAGCATTGTAGACTGTGGAGACAAATTCATCACAAATCCCTGAAAAGGAGATATTCACGCTACCCCGTCGTCGCAAACACGGAGGTATGCAGCTTCCGGCTCGGACAATGAGCGAAGCTATCTCTGGAAAAAGGGTACTCACCGCTTACCGTTGTCATAAAGGTACTTAGCTTCCGGCTCGAACAAAGAGTGAAGCTAAGCCTGGAGAGACGGTACTTACAGCTTCCAGCTTGGGCAACAAGCAAAGCAAGGCCTGGAGAGGCAAAACTCACACTGCTCACCGTCGTCCCAAAGGTGCTTGGTTTCCGGCTCGAACAAAGAGCGAGACTAAGCCTGGAGAGGCGAAATTCACACCGCTCACCATCGTCACAAAGGTACTTAGCTTCCGGCTCGAACAAAGAGTGAAGCTAAGCCTGGAGAGGCGGTACTCAACCATCAGCGTCATCAGAGGCGCGTTGATGTCCAACTTCCAGCTCGGGCGTCGAGTGAAGTTGGCCTTGGAGAAGGTAAACTCAGCTACTGAGGATGTCAGAAGCGCCGAAGTATGCACCCACCTGGAGAGGCTACTCAACATTTTCCCACCGGAAGACGCTACAAGTCAGAAGGTCGGCACAATACCCGGACAATTGGGTCAACTCCTTTACTTGTCAGCCGGTATACCAAAAAGCCGTCCGACTAAGTAAAGGGGGGGCAGCTGTAGACCCCTAAAATTGTCCGGGTCGGAAATAAAGCTTGAAGACTCTCGAAGACTGAAGGATAATCAGCCAGAAGGACTCCTCGAAGGCCCTAGGAGGGTTCTCTGTAGGTCCGGAGGTCTTAGAATAGCTCAAAATAAAGAAGTAGAGGGAAAAAGCCCAATACGGCCGTACTGAACTCAATACGGCCGTATTGAAGCTTCAATACGGCCATACTGAAGTCAGTACGACCGTATTGACACTTCAATACGACCGCGGCGAACTCAATACGGGCGTATTGAAATTTCTGAACTTCAATACGACCGTATTGAACTTCAATACGACCGTATTGAAGTTCAAAAATTTCAATACGGCCGTATTGCCCCTGTAGGCCGTATTGCGCCTATTCCCTATAAATATGACGTCAATTGGACGTCATTCCACACTTTTTCACTCAGTTTTGACTCCCTCCTTGAGTATTCTGGGGTTTTTGGAGCAGTGTTCTGCCCTAGAAATCTCTCTGGGAGTCGATCCGACGAAGTTCTGGAATTCCGAACACTCAGCTTGGAGATTCGAACCTAGTCGAAGGGGAATCCTCCGGATTTCCATAGTCAAAAGTTTTTAGGAAGGAGCGAGCGAGCTTGTAGAGCGAGGGAACGCCAAAAAGCTTCCCAGTTTTACTCAATATATAAAAGCACGCTTCAAGAGGTTTCTTCTTAAATCCTTCCTTTTACTGCTTTCTGTATGCATATTTAAACTGTCATCATGTAGATAGTTAATTTATAATCGCTTATAATAAATAGGGGTAATTTAGTAATTTTACGCTATTATTTTAGAAATAATCTGTCATAGGGAACCCGAAAGGGGCGCTGTGAGGTGCTAACACCTTCCCCACGCGTAACCGACTCCCTTACCCGACTCTGGTTGTAATGGCCAAAGTTGATTTATAAAATCAATTGCCTTATCCCTTTTTCCAATGTTTTGAGTAAAACATTGGTGGCGACTCCACGAACCCTCCTTTTGCGAAAACCACTAATCCATGGAGGGTCCCGCTTGGGATTAATATGGATTGGTGAGCTTTTTAATAAAATTGCTCGTTTGACGAGGTCTCAGTTTGAGAATAAGTCATTCTAGCAATCCACATTTTTAAACGAATAAACGAGTCCAACCATCCTTCGCGAATGCCGAAAGCCCGTTTCGGGCCGGTGGCGACAATCCTCATCGGGGAAATCATCCTGAAGGGATTGGTAGTCGTTGGTTGGCCCGTGTGCTAGGTAATCCGCTAGGGTACTGCCCTTGATGGCCTTTTGTGTGACATGTATGATGTCAAATTTTGATAACTGTACTTGCCATCGGGCAATCTTCCCAGTGATTATTGGTTTTTCGAACACGTACTTAATTGGATCCATTTTGGAAACCAGCCAAGTAGTATGCCTAATCATATACTGCCTGAGCCGCTGTGTTGCCCATGCTAACGCACAGCACGTCTTTTCTAACGGCGTGTAGCGGGTCTCATAGTCGAGAAATTTCTTGCTCAGGTAGTAGATGACTCGTTCTTTCTTGCCCGTTTCATCTTGTTGTCCTAGCACAACTCCCATGGATTCATCAAGCACGGTTAAGTAGAGGATTAATGGTCTTCCCTCGACAGGTGGTAGCAACACTGGTGGATTGGCCAAGCACTGTTTGATCTTGTCAAAAGCTTGTTGACAATCCTCATTCCAAGATTTGGACTGATTCTTGCGCAACAGCCTGAATATTGGTCTACACGTGTCGGTCAACTGTGCGATAAACCTTGCGACATAGTTCACCCTGCCGAGGAATCCTCTTATTTCTTTCTCAATCTTAGGAGGAGGCATTTCCATTATTGCCTTCGCTTTATCGGGATCCACCTCTATGCCCTTTTTACTGACGATGAACCCGAGAAGCTTACCTGACCGAACTCCGAAAGTACACTTAGCCGGATTTAGCTTAAGCTGATACTTGCGAAGCCGGTTGAATAATTTTCTCAAATATTGGATATGGTCCATTTCGTCTTTCGACTTTGCGATCATGCCGTCCACGTATACTTCGATTTCTTTGTGGATCATGTTGTGGAATAACGTCACCATTGCTCGTTGGTAGGTGGCACCCGCATTTTTGAGTCCAAAAGGCATCACCCTGTAGCAGAAAGTACCCCAGGGTGTAATGAAGGAAGTTTTCTCGCGGTCTTCCACATTCATCTTGATTTGGTTGTACCCAGAGTACCCATCCATAAAGGAATAGAGTGTGTTCGTGGCTGTATGATCCACTAGTGTATCGATGTGAGGCAAGGGAAAATCGTCCTTTGGACTGGCACGATTCAGATCCCTGTAGTCAACACAAACTCTAACCTTTCCATTCTTTTTAATGACCGGTACGATGTTAGCCAGCCATTCGGGATACTGAGATACAACCAAGAATCCCGCATCTAATTGCTTTTCCACCTCCTCCTTGATCTTTAAAGACCATTCGGGCTTGATTCGTCGGAGCTTTTGTTTGACGGGTCGAAACCCTTCTTTCAACGGTAACTTGTGTTCGACGATATTAGAGTCCAAACCGGGCATATCATGATACGACCATGCAAATACGTCCTTGTATTCCCTTAGTAATTGGATCAATTGCGTCCTTATTTCATCACTGATATGGGTCCCAATGTTGACCTCTTTTATCTCTTGGCCCTGTCCCAAATTCACGGTCTCCAATTTCTCTTGATACGGTTGGAGTAGGCGAGCTTCTTGTTCTAGCAGTCTTTGCAGATCCGGAGAGATGGTCTCCTCGTCACTGTCCGACTCAACCCATTCATCCTCGACTTTCGGATCCCGGTCGGAGCGAACAATCACAGACATAATTGTTTTATTGGTTCTGTTTTTGGTTTAGAATTATTAATGTTAATGAGAGAAAGAGAGAAAAGAACAAATGAGATAATGATATGTGAAAAATGCTTCTTTATTGATATGTAGAAAAATGTACAAAAAAACCCTTATTCATATAAAAGGGATCTCATGATCTCGGGTACTGATCATGAGTCCCTAAAAGAAAAGAAAAATGTGGAGGGGCCCTATCGTGGCTTGCTCTTCTCTCTATTCCTGCTTCGGCAGAGGATTCTTGCTCACGTCGGGTTCTGTCGAATCAAAAGTGACCCACCCAGCATCGATAAGGTCTTGGACCTTATATTTGAGAGCTCTACAGTTCTCCGTTGAATGCCCCGGTGCCCCCGAATGGTATAGACATTTGTCTTGCGGATTGTACCAATCGGGGTAAGGTGGGTCAATTTTCCTTGGTGGAATGTAAGCTAGAAGATGAGCTTGTACTAGCTTTGGCAGGAGGTCGCTATATGTGGTCGGAAGTTTATCAAACTTCTTCACAGGGTTGTACTGCGACTTTCCTGACTTCGAAGCGGAGGAAGATGAAGTAATAGTTACGGCGTTGACTCCTCCTTCTTTCTTCTTCCCATAGGTCTTCTTAGCTTCAGATGATTGGGAAGGCCCAGCTAGCTTCCCACTTTTCAGCCCTTGTTCCACTCTTTCTCCAATGGTGATGACGTCCGAGAAGAGCGTTGTCGTGTTCCCTATCATCTTGTCATAATAGGGACCGGTCAACGAGTTTATAAACAGGGACACCGTCTCCTTGTCCGACAGCGGGGGCTCTATTTGTGCCGCCAACTCCCTCCATCGTTGGGCGTACGCCTTAAAGGATTCATCATTTTTCTTACTCAAGGCTTGAAGATCGGACCTATCGGGTGTTAGGTCGATGTTATACTTGTAGCGCTTGAGAAATGCGTCAGCCAACTGTTTCCATGTACGCACCTGATTCCCATCCAGCTGCATATACCAGTTGAGTGCGATGTCAGCTAAGCTCTCTTGGAAGCAATGGATTAAGAGCTTTTCATTAGTGGCATATGCAGCCATCTTTCGATAATACATAGTGAGATGACTTTTGGGGCAAGTCGATCCCGCATACTTTGGGAAATCGGGCACTTTGAATTTGGGAGGGAATTGGATGTCCCTTACTAAGCACATGTCGGCGGCATCTTTGATATCGAAGTCATGCCCTTCCATAGCCCTCAGCCGGTCCTCGAGAGCGTGGAATTGCTCCTTTGAAATCTCGGGCTCTTTAATTGTAATCCCCGCCCTAGGGGGTACAGCTTGCGGAGGCTCTTGCTCTTGTTCCTCCTCATGATGGGATTCATGGTCACTGTGTTGAGCCCCGTGTTCGTTTTGGTGACGCATGAGTTCCATCATTTGCGCCATTTGCTCCTTGAGCTGCGAGAGCTCGGCTGTAAGCTTCCTATTTTGTTCCTCCAACGCTTCCATTTTCTTGCGTTTCTGCGCGCGCGTGAGGACAGAGAGATGACCAGCCACTTTCTAAAATGAATGCTTAACCTAATTAGTTTATTTATGGAATGAATACACTCTTGACGTGAGCTTGATAATCTTCCATCTTTAAGGCGCTGCCTTTTTAAGACGGAGGTTTACCACCCTCCTTGACTTATGATTTCTCCCCAACGGAGAATCTCAATAGTCATGGGTCTCTTTCGCTTACGTCAAGGGGGTATTGGTGAGCCTAAAATGAATGATTATGAGGATGCATGATGTCTTTTTGGTAATGATGCACATGTTCCTTACTTTTATTATATTTTCACACATGGTATTTCCTCTCTTTTTTTTTTATGCGGAGTTTATTCTTAGACCTTATCACGAGGTTTATTATTAATGCACAAACAGTGTCACATAGACCTATACACAAACAATTCACTCATCCACGAACAGTCACGAGCGAATCACGAGGTAGGGGTATCCTGCAGAAAAGTGCATATTCAAGGAGGTTCTAACTGTTCTCACTGGTCTAAGGCCCCCAAGGTGCCCCCATTATAGGAACCCAATTCCTCTCGTCGTAAGTCGATGGAAAGCTCCAACGCACTGTCGGACTTGAGTTCATGGTTATCACCTTGAGTGATGCTTTCCGACAACGGTCTACGGGCACCTATAGACCCATTCGACAACCGGCCGTACTAACATCCACTCCCTATGGCTTTCCACTCATGCCCCCGGGTATAGAGGGAACTGTTGTGTGCAAAGGTTCGTGTGCAGTTTGTATTTCAAACAATTGCGTAAATTTAAACATCCAACATTTATTAAAGCCAACTATGTAAAACATGTTATCATACAAGTGAGGGGTAATGAAGTAATTTCAAACTATTATTTTAGAAATAATCCATCACTAAATGGGACTGACTCTCGAGGCTTCCCCAGCGGAGTCGCCATCTGTCGCCACCCGCCGAAACGGACCTTGGCATTCGTGACGATGGTCGGACTCTTTTTAAGTTTTGAAAAATGATGGATTGTTAGAACGACTTATTCTCAAACTGAGACCTCATCGAACTAACAATTTTGTTTAAATGACTCTCACCAATCCATGTTAATCCCAAGCGGGACCCTCCATGGATTAGTGGTTTTCGTAAAAAGAAGGGTTCTTGGAGTCGCCACCAATATTTTACTCAAAACATTGGAAAAAGATATAAGGCAATTGATTTTCATAAATCAACTTTGGCCATTACAACCAGAGTCGGGTAAGGGAGTCGGTTACGTGCGAGGAAGGTGTTAGCACCCCACAACGCCCCTTTCGGGTTCCCTATGACGGATTATTTCATAAATAACAATGTAAAATTACTAGATTACCCCTATTTATTAGAAACGATTATAGATATAATATTTACATGATGAAAGCTTTAAACGTGTAATGCAACAATCAAAAAGCAATAAATAAGAGTAGTAAAAGAAAGGATTTAGAAAGAAACCTTCGAAGCGGGCTTTTATATATTCAAAACGAAGTTTAAGAGGCTTTTTGGCGCTCCTTCCCACTACACGTCCGCTCGCTCCTTTCCCCTAAAGATAATTTTTACTATGGAAATCAGAGAGATTTCCCTTCGACTTGTTCGAATCTCAAGCTAATGGCTCGTGACTCAAGAACTTCGTCGGATCGGCTCCCGGAGAGATATCTAGGGCAGAGAATAGCTCAAAAACCCAAGAATACTCAGCAGGAGGGTTGAGGAATGTGTAAAAAGTGTGGAAGGACGTGCAAATGACGTCCTATTTATAGGATTGAGGCGCAATACGGCCTGGGAGGTCAATACGGCCCGTACTGAGTTTTTGAACTACAGTACGGCCGTATTGAATTTGGTACGGCCGTACTGAAGTTCAAAAACTTCAGTACGGCCGTATTGAGTTCACTACGGCCGTATTGCAATTCAAATGGCTCAGTACGGCCGTACTGAACCTCTGGGAGGGCGTATTGAGCTCCAATCCTCGCATACCCTTATTCTAAGCTACTCTAAGACTCCTAGACTTACAAAGAATCATCCTAGGGTCTTCCAGGAGTCTTTCCGGCTGACTTTCCTTCGGTCTTCGAGAGTCTTTGAGTCTTATTTCCGACCCGGACAATTTTAGGGGTCTACAGTCACTTAAGTTGTTCACATGTGTTGTTAAAAATCTCCTAAGTTGATACTCCTAAATTGAAGACGCTTAAAGATATTGTGTTGTTTACTATGTTGGTAAGATGTTTTCTATGATGATGAGATGTATAATTGTGTTTTTGTGAAGTTTGGTGAAGAAAGTTATTATGTTCATATACTTAATTTTTTCTTTCTAATATATAGACATTTCTTTGTTACATAAGCTTACTATTACTTTTTCATGTATTAGACTTTGATGATTATACTTTGATATGAGAGTAAGTTAAGATTGGGTGGGGTAGGATTGATCCTAACATTTTGTGGGTGCTAGGCGAATCAATAAATTAAGACCCCTAATATATAAGTATTCAAACATATATTTTATAAAACAAAAAATAAACATGTAATTTTATTTTTAAAAAATTGTATGTCTTATTAGATTAAGTGCATAATATAGTTTTAACAAAAATCTAAATAAATGTATTGTCTTTTTTCTTTAATCATTTCTCATGTTATTCATTATCATCTAAATATTATAGAAATCCTCAAAATATAGCTATACTTGCATTGTTGAGAAAATTTTGGAAATTGAATAATTTCATTTGTTATATGGTTTGTGTTTGTTTTTAAGTGCAATTTTAATTAGTCTGTTATATGAAATTTAGTGATAATTAAGGTAGTGAGTAGTGGAATTTTCATTTTTAAATTAGTTTTTTTAAATATATTTACATAGTGTTTAGTTGAAGGGGAATGGAGGGGAGAGAGGGATTTTTATAAAAAAAAATTCTTATTTTGTTCTATTTTTAGGAGGGGAACAAAATCTCTTCTCATCTAAATATAGTTTCCTCCAATATTGAGGACATTTAGAGGGGAAGAAAGGGGTTTTAAAACATCTTTAGTACAATTAATGTCCAAAATATCCTTATTTATGTTATTAAAGTTAAAATTATAAGAATACAAAAGAAAATTAATTTTTAAAATCTTTTCCCACCCCTTATCAACCAAACAAAAAAAGAGTTATGTCCCCTCTCATCATCTCAATAAAACAAAATTTTTGACATCTGTCATCCTTTTCCCCTCATCTTGACCAAACAAACAATTAGTGTAAATTTTATTTTATGCCTTTTTTTAATTTTTCCATTGTATTACACTTAGAATATGAATATGGTGTATTATTAAATTCAGTTTTTTTAATTTCAAATGCCATTATTTTTTTTTTATATATTTTTTATACAAAAATTCAATGGCAGATAAAGTTTGAAGAACAAAATCTGGAATGTGGAGCAATTGAATTTTTAAATACAAATGTTGATCATAAGTTTTAAAAATATAAAATGCAATATGTAGTTATCCTGTCATACAACAAAAATGTAATATTTTTCATGAAATATGAGAAATAAAAAAAAAATGGGATATTTGACCGGCACCTGGAGCTTGTTTTTGGTTTCTTTTGATGTATGTGTATTTAGGATGATTGTATGCTTTTTATGGAATTTATGTTTTTAACTCTATGAGCAGGTTTTGTTTTATTTTTTTCACTGATATATATATATATATATATATATATATATATATATATATATATATATATATATATAGGGAATGCTAATATACTTTCACCTATTTTTTAGTGGAAGTATATTAGTAACCTACACCAAAATTTTAGGATAAAAAAATCATTTATTTCTTTTGATTTAGTTAATTTGTACAAAATATATTATAGTAATTTAATTTAATTTTAAATGAAAATAAAATATTTTTTCTCTCTTATTAATTTCATTCTCCAATTCATTTAGTTTTTCTATTAATTAATTTTTATTTGTTCAGAGAGAAAACGGAGAGACATCATGAAAGATGAGAGAGAAATGAGTTAAAGAAAGAATTTAATAAGAGAGATAAATATGTTAGAGAAAGAATTTAATAGGAAAGAGAAATGAGTTGGAAAAGGAATTTAATAGGAGAGAGAAATGACTTAGTGAAAGAAATTAATAAGAGAGATAAAATATTTTATTTTCATTTAAAATTAAATTAAATTACTATAATATTCTTTGTACGAATTAACCAAATTAAAAGAAATGAGTAGTTTTTTTTTGTCCTAAAATTTTTGTGTAGGTTGCTAGCATACTTCCACTAAAAAATAGGTAGGAGTATATTAGCATTCCCCTATATATATATATATATATATATATATATATATCAATACATCTATTAGATTAATTGATATTTATATTTTTTTTTCCTGTTTAGTAACCAAAGTGTAACAAGTGTGGTGTTATTAAATAATAATTTTAATCTCATTTAAAAAATAAATCTTAAAAATACTTGTGTCGATTAATAATTTCTAAAATTAATCTTATTTAATATGAGAATTCATATTTATTATATCAAAGTATATTTAAATTTTTGCATAGAATGGATAATTTTGGAGATTATTATTTAATGAGAATTTTTAAAAGTTAAATGAGAATATAAAAATTTTTTTAGCAAGTCGTTGATCTAACTAATATTTGTAACATTATGTGTTTCATGCTTTCATCCATGTTTATCTATTATGTTGATTTAAGATATTTTATGTTGCTATGTTGTATTTTATGTTGTCTCATAGAATTTTAAGGGTTAAGAAATATTTGAGAGTTAAGTTGGTTGAATTAATGTCAAAGTTGGCAAAAAAACTAAGGAAGGCATAAAAATGTTTTCAAAAAAAAAATATGAGCTTTATAAGTTATTTTTCTTTCACACACAGAATAATTTAGAAAGTTTTTAACTACAAGGACTAAAGTGAAGAACACATACGCATGAAATGATTTAGAAAGTTTTTAATTATAAGGATTAAAGTGTAAAATTTATAAAATTATAGAAGTTAAAAAGGTAACTAAACCTATATCAATCCCAAATATAAGAATAATGTTTTGAAATAGTATAAATTGCAATATCTTTAAAGTATTTCTGACTTGGAATAAAATGTTATTGCATTCAAAATAATTATTTTATTTGTTTCTTTTATTAATATGTATTTAAACAAACATAAATGAATAGTGTAAAAAAAACACATGGTAAGATTATGATTAAAAATAGGATAATATTGTTTTATGAAATTAATCGTCAACCTTGAGTTCAAAATTTCTTTGTACTTGACTACCAGTTACTCATTCATGTTATTATTTTTACAATAAATATATATATATATATATATATATTCGATTTGTTTCACCTTAATTTAGTATTAGATTTCCATATGTATTATATATTGATTAATTTTAATACATTATATTTTATATCAAAGTAATTAGCCATTTCATATTGCTCATTCCAACATGTCACTGATTTGTATCAATCCCTTTTACTTCTTTAGATTTTTTAATCGGTTGTTCCAATGTGAATTAAATATAGCATTATTTATAGTTGATAAAAATTAATGCAATAATAATGCATAAGCATAACTGTTGATTTGGGTCTAACCAACTTGTAAATAAGATTATTGCTAAACTTTAAAAAGGACGATTTAAATGGAATCATATTATTTTGTCCCCATTTCTTAAGCCCGGCCAACAATGCCAAATGGACAAAGGTCAAGATAATCTATTAAATTAATAAATAAAATAATTTGAACTACTGTAAATTTATAATATATTATAAAATAATAGAATAAAATATAATTATAGTAATAGTCTTTCACTATTTTATGTTTGCTTATAAAGTTGTGGTTACAATCTTAAAGTTAAGATTAATTGTTGTGAGAGTTTCGTCACTTCCAATTGCGTCCTTGATGGCTTGACCCATGACCCATTTGTTTGGTGAAGAAGATGAAAATCCAGTCACGCTCGTGCCACCGAGAATTGTGAACTGAATTTTGACTTGTTTTATTAATTGTTGTTATTACTTATGAATTGAACTAATAATTATATTGGCTTGTTGTTGCTTTATAACCCATTGTGGGAACTACGAACTGAATGAGTAAACTTGTTTAATTTTGAATATTGCAGTTATGAATGTTGATTTACTTTTTTTATATCATGGAGAATGATTTAGATATATTGAAAACCTCACCTAACACAAAAAGAGAGTTTGTTGCTACTACTAATCCTTCTTTTACTATTATTTCTCATAAAAGAAAGAGTAGGATTATTAACGACTAAGACAAAAAAAATTGAAAAGGTTAAGAAAAGAAAACTAAGCATAGTGCCTATGAGGTATGGAATTATTGTGAAAAGGTTGGTCTAGTTGATGGGGTGGATAAATGAAAATGTAATGGTTATGAGAAATTATATACATGTAAAATTGTTTCAAGTACTAATCATTTAAAATGTCATATTATTAAATGTATTGGATCTTTTAAGTACCAAGATGTTGGAATCATATTAGATAATAAAACTAGTGTGACACCCTCTACCCCAGCATAAATATATAATAATTAAAAGAAATATCTTATTGGGTTAAAAAAAATCTTTAGAATTAAAACAACAATTCCAATAACATGAGATTAGAGAATTCACATTCATCAACTTAAAACATGATCAAATGCGAAAAAACGAAACATTAGTTCTTCCAAAACAAAATATAATAATGAAATCCTAATTACGCCTAACTATGCCCCGATGTCACATATCCTATCAGAGCATGCCCAACTAAAGCCTAAGCCTCATCACCAACATCCTCATGATGATGATCACCTGCAACAAAATTTTAAACACATACAAAGGACAACAAGGGAGTGAGAAACATCTCACTCGGTTCCAAGTGTAGAAATAACAGTTAGGCAACACACACAATCATACAAGCACAGTCATAGCTACACATTATTTAAGTACAAATTCCAATTATACATACAACAATAACACATGCACAGTCATTCATCAAGCAATGATCTCATGGACTCGACTCATAAATGCATGTGGTGCCAGTCACGTGTCTCATAATCTCATTTCTCATCATTTCATCGCTAGTGACCCAAGGTACACCTTGTTAGTTTGTTACATCACTTGGTGACACAAGGTACACCTGTTACATCACTTGGTGACACAAGGTACACCTGATTAGCTTGTTACATCACTTGGTGACCAAAAGGTACAGCTAATCGACCAAAAGGTACACCTGATTAGCTGGTTACATCACTTGGTGAAAAAAAGGTACACCTAACTAGTTGGTTACATCACTTGGTAACCAAAAGGTACACCTGATTAGCTCATAAATGAAAATGACGCATGTCACACATTCACGATTTCATTGACTCAACATTTCACATTTCACATCTCATCATATCTCATGTCACATTATTTCACAATGTCATATCATAGATCATGTGTTCACCTTTCGTATTCTCACATCATATTCACATAGTTTCATATAAGAAACTTCTCGTAATCATATACATCAAAATAGTATATAAATCATACCAAGAACTTATCCAAAACATGAAGACATCATCAACTTTACATATAATGCCTCAAATCATCCATAGATCATATTCCTAATTTTACTTCACAGGGTTTCCCAAAAGAACTCACAGAGCACTCTAATTCATATCAAAATTTATCTATTTTCAAAATTAATCTCATATTCATACATATCATTCAACAAAAAGTACAATAAAGCAATCAGAAAGCAAAACAGAAAACATTAATATTTTGCAGGGTTTCCCGTAGGAATCCATAGAGCACTCTAATTCATATCAAAACATATTCATTTTCAAAATCAATCACATATCTACACATCACATCTAACAAGAAACCCAACAGAACAATCAGATGATAAAACAAAAAACGTTCATATTTTGTCTGTTCCTAGAAGCATGCATCAGGCAAGGGATTGGGGGCCAATCCAGTTACTTAACAATTATTCTCACACTACCCCGAGCGAGGTTTCTGACTCCTCCCTTACCTGGATAAGAAAAAGACAAAGTTAGAGCTGGATCTGGTTGATCTCCTTCTCTTGGTTCTCCTTGGTCTACAGAGAGTGTGTCTAGAAACAGTGTCAGAGTGCTCTATTTATATATTTCAGGAGTGGCTAGAACGGCCCGTTTTAGATCCGGAATGAGCCGTTCTGGATCCTTTCATCGTGCAGAAAATTTACATCTGGAACAGCCTGTTCTCAAACCAGAACGGCCCGTTTCAGAGATGAGTTTTAACTCACAACGTCCATATTTGGAACGACTGTTCCCAACTAGGGTTATAGGTCATTTTGGTAGTTTGGAACGGCCCGTTCCAATTTGGAAACGGCTCGTTCTGGGCTACAAAAATTAGGTCTTTTTAGTAGTTTGGAACGACCCGTTCCAATTTGGGAACGGCCCGTTCTGGGCTACTAAATCACCTCAATAAATCTTATGAAAATTACTAAATTACCCTCCATAAAAAGTATGAAAACTTGGGTGTTACAACTAGTTTCATGACAATATATAGAATCTATTAATCATGTTATAATTTTATTTTTTTATAATTAAAAATATTTAATATTTAAATTAGGTCAATTTGACCCGATTACTCAACATGGACCAGGATGGGCCATGCAACCCAAGAAAATATAGGTTGACCTAAAATAGCATTTTGTCGGTGTAGGTTAGGTTGGATCAAGCCAACTCAACTCGTTTTATACCTCTATACATAAGTACTCCCTCTATCCCACAATGATTACAATTTTAGCATTTGAAATTTTTTTCAAAATGAATGATATTCTCACTTTTCAATATAATGTAATGTTAGTTAACTTTTTTTTTCTTCTTAATTTGTCTCCTCATAAATTATTCAACCACTACAATTTAAACTAATACATTTATTAGAAAAATAAATTGTTTTAATAAAATTATGTAAAAAAATAAATAATATATTTATTGTTATTCTAAATTTGTGCTTAAAAATTTCGGTCAAAATGAAATGGAGGGAGGTAATTTGAATTAGTATAGTCAAACTCGAAAATCTCCATTCATGATGCAAATTAAATATCAAATATTTTTGGTATAATTTTAACCACAACTTCAAATTATTTTCTTCGAATAAGAATTTACTACAACAAAATTGTCATATAATGACACACACTATAGTGACACTATATATGTCACTAAAAATTACTTTTATCTACATAATAACTACAATATATATTGGTATATTATTAAAAAGTGTGGGTATAGACTAGGGATGACAAATAAACCCGTACTCGTAGGTAATACCCGAACCCGTCCCAACTTTGACGGGGAATACCTGTTTTGCCCGGGTACGGGTACGGGTAAAACCCGATAAATTAAACTGGGTACGGGTACGGGTATGGGTATATACATACCCGCCTCGTACCCGTACCCGTACTCAATTTAATTATATTAAAAAAAATATTTTATTATGTGTAATTATTTATTATAATGTAAAATATTTATAGTTGTGTAATTATTAAGAAATCTCTTGATTAAAATATGAGATAAAGAAATAATCTAATCATAATTATAATATAATGGAAAAATAATTTAAAAATATTATATATTTTTTTGTAAAAAAAATAATATTTTTCTACGAGTACGGGGATGGGAATGAAAATCACATACCCGACGGATACGGGTACGGGTACAGGGATGAGTTTGTGTCGCGGGGACGGGGACGAATATCATAAAACCCGTACTCGATCCGCCTCATTGCCATCCCTAGTATAGATTATAGTGACATAAAATACGTTGTTAAATCTCATTCAAAATCAACACCAAAATTATATATAACTATATGTCAAATAGACATATACATACATATATTGTACCTATAGTGATACTTTTTGTATGTTATTGTTTGTAACATTTCTTGTAGTGGTTGAATAATTTTAAAGCTAAAATCATGCAATTCAGTTCATTAATTGTCATATGCAAATTTAGCATAATGATATATTATATGGTATTTATATATTATCTAATTATTATATGTTTTAATATAATTTATTAATTATATCACGAGTTAATTGAAAAATTAGTACCGATCTAGTATATATATATATATATATATATATATATATATATATATATATATATATTCCAATTTAGGGTATAGCTATGAAGGATTGAACAAATTCACACTTCGAAGTGTAATTTCATGTACCGGAAAGAAGGTTGTTAATGGGCAAATTTAAAATTCTTTATTTCTCGTCCACTATAAAATGCCACAAATAATGAAACTTTTACAAAGGGAACCTTTTATATGCTACCATAATTGAATATTTTAAATAGAATGGACAATCTTATCTCTAATTGATTATAAGGTTTAGTAACTTTCTGACAGAGAAGTATGTGAAATTTTGAATTAAAAGCTAATTAAGAACAGGTTTGCAATTTGCATAGGATGGTCTAATACGCAACTTCTTGGTGATTTTATAAGTACATAGGAACCATTCCAACTTGCCAAGTACTCTCATCTCTTTAGAACAGATGATTCCCAAACACTGTCAAAATTAAAAACCTTTTTTTTTTTTTAATACAAACCCTATTTTTTAATACTAAAATACACAATATTGTGATTTTTTAAAAATTTGAAAATGAAAGTACAAGCTGCAAGTATGAAATATAAATCGTAAATGAGTGATGTGAATTATTAAAGGAGCATAATTCCTAATGATCAATGCTAACAAACACCCAGAAGTGGAGAAGAGATAGTTAACATAGAAAAGTTGAAGTGTCCAAAAATAATTGCTTATACTACCCGAATATAGAATCATTATTTTTAATTCTTCCCCACCCCAATGCTAACTAGATTAAGCTTGTTTTGTTTTATAAATTTAGTTATACATTAAAAATAAATCTCATTATGTCAAAAATATCAGCAAGCAAATATATCCAAAGAAATATAACTAACAACGTTTGGATTGAATCTTAATTAGCTGGCTGCACAATTAATATTGGGGCCAAAATCAATTTTCCTCGCAAAATATAGAACCCTAGTCCAAACCAATTTGATACAAAGTGGATTTCTTTATCAAGACAACAATCAAAGCAATATATAGGATGCGATGCAAGAACATTTTGTGATCCAAAATGTTGGAAGCAACTGTGAAAACATAAATATACTCTAAAAATAACAACAGTTTTCGGATTTTTTTTTTTTCGTCAAGTAACATGACTTCTAATGCATCAAGTTTTATTTTGTTAATTACTTACAAATATCATTTGATTTAAAATTTACTTTTACATTTTGAATTATGATACCATATATCAAATGGAAAATATCTTCAGTTTATTTTAAATTACTTTCCGACTATATGAATAAAATGCGTCAGTCATTTTGTTTAGTTGGCTCAACAGTTCATACACCAGTTCCGTTCTATTCATGTATCAGTTATTATCTCATACTTGAATTCAATCCACAAAGTAAACATTGTTGTAGATTAATTAATCGATAAAACAGTTAACAGTAAATAAAAATCCTTCATTTAAAAGTTAAAATTCAAGAGAAAAAAAACTTAAATAAAAGTATATGTTGAGAAAATGTACAAATGGTTGGCTAAAGCACTGCAAAGGTTCTTCATCAAAGTACAACTTTGATGTAGCCCCAAGGGTCTAATCCTCTTATGCTTGCCATTTTATTTAATCAATTTTTTTTTTTTTGTTTCCGATTTCTGATTACATGAATGTGTCATGAGATGCATAGCAAAATGAAACAAATTGAGAGAAATGAAGGATTTCATTTGTATACCATTTAATTTTCCTATTGAAAGTTGGGGTATCATGCATTATCTCTCAAAGTTGAAAATATTGATGGGAAATGGGAGCCAAATACTTCTATTCTATCAAGAATGTGACTAAATTTTTTGTAACTCAATAATTTCTTGATATGTTGCAAGTGCTTAAACTAGCAGCATGAATCCTCACATCACATGACACCATCTCCCTGCATTAGGATTCTTCTGAGTTCACTTGCAATTCCATGCAACAAAACTGGCTTTCTTATGAGTCCATTTATGCCAATCTGCACGCATCTTTCCTTTAAATCTTCTGTGCTTGAAGAAGTCAAGCCGAGGATCATAGGCCAATTTCGGCTTCCAAACTTGCGAATCCTTGTTGCAACTTCGAATCCATCGAGCTCAGGCATGTGAAGATCCAAAAGAATGACTTGAAAGGAAGATCCACCATGTCCAATAACATTAAGGCATTCATATCCTGAAGACACTGTAGTCACAACACAACCTAGTTTATGAAGCAACCTTTGAGTCACTGCTCTATGTATATCGATGTTGTCGACCAACAACACTTGCAGACCTCTGAAGAATGAATTTGAATTGGATGGTTCTGAATTTTCCCCAGGTTCAGAAATGGCTACGGCAAAAGATTGGCGCAATTGAAACCGAAGAAAAAGGGCCATGACTTGAGGAAAACCTTGAGCATTTGGTACTAACCATATGTTCCCCTGCATCAGCTGCAGTAACATAGTGGACAGAAACAAAGTATAAGATCAATGGAGAGAAAAGAAAAATTAAAGAACATAGAAACTAATACTTTCATAGTTCCAACTATAAATGTAGTGTATTAATCATTGGCATTCAAAGGATCTAAAACAAATTTAGAAAAATCAGTAAATATCCCTCCACTGACATTAAAAAATGGTTGGCCAAATAAGCTAACAAAATCTATAAATAAGACCTATCTAGAATAAGATTTTCACAGTTTTCACCATCTGCTAATGAAGGTAAACAAACACATAACAAAGTAAATCAACAAGGGATGAACAATTTTTCTTACACGTATAAAATTGTAAATGTCTATCTAGGTGAATCATTTGAAGGCTAGCATAAACAAAATTAACTGGTTAAGCAATGCAGAAAATAGTCTTGTACCAACATTTTTTAAAGTACATGAATATCCATTAAAAACAGCATCTTAATGACCTTTACTAGCTGCATGCACGATCAATGTTACTAAATTCACCTGGATTATCCTCTTGCAAATGTTAAAGTTCAGTCTTCCCCCAATCCAATCACCGGAGGGCTTCGCTCCCACAAACTGCCCCAAAGGAACTGAGCTCACTGATTCAGGATCACCGGCATTGATCCCTATCTCAAATCTAATATTTACATCACCACTAGAAGAGCTTGGTCTCCAGGTGTTCCAACCCTGGTCATCCCTTCCTTGATTTCCAGTTTCGGCAAAAACTCGAAATACAAGAACTCCTCCACCATGGTTTCCATTTATTGCATTCCCAATCATGTGCAAAATCACCTGAAAAACCCTCTTTTCATCACCTACAACATTGTCTGGCAAAGACTTGTCAACATCAGCCACAAAACCAAAGCTCCTATAAACAGACATGAACTTGGCAAGACAAGCTGCCTCCTTTATCATGGCATGCAACCCAAAAGGCTTCATCTCCATATTAAATCTTCCATCATCCATTGGTGAGTGGTCCATTGCATCATTTATCAAGTTTGACAACACATTGCTGGTCTTCAGCATTGAATCCACAATAAGCTTCTGCTCATTCTCTAAATTCTCACTTTGTAACATCGAAAGCAACATCAAAATTGAGTGCATTGGCCTTCTCATCCCATCACTCATGACCTTCTGAAATTTAGCTCTTGCCTGGCTGGCCATCATAGCATTAGTCTTCTCTGCTTGCAAAGCTAGATTTTGCTCCAACAACTTGTCCCTCATGAGCTGGGACTCTTCAATGATCGCAGCATGAGATAGAGCCACGGCCACCTGATCAGCAACCACTTTAATAATCTCTAGCTCTTGAAAACTCCATGATCTCAGATCGTTGCAAGGAAGAATCAAAACCAATATGGCATAACATGTCTGCCTTAGCTCTGGCGTCCCCCCTTTGAAATTGCAAAACCGAAGCATTGGCATTCGGATTGCAGCAACTGGTCCTGCCTCACCAGAAGCTCCACAACTGGCAGTGGCAAGTACTGAATCAGAATCAATTATGATTACTTCATTACTTCCCTTAATTCTCACAACATCTGCATCCGTTATGGGTAGAGAACAGTTACCATTCCTCCCATTCAATTCATGTGTAAGGATCACCTCAGTTTTCTCAATATTTGGCATCCACACTGCACAGTTTTGCAAACCAAGTGCCTCAGACAGCTCAACCAAAGTGGTGTACAGAATCTTATGCTTGTCCAACGACTTGCGAATCTCTTGAGTCAGCATTCTCACGTGCGTTGTAGCCTCCTTTTGTCTCATTATGATTCCAAACTCCCTCCCAAGATCAAAGGTTTTTTTCTTCAGCATCAACTCTCTAACCTTCACTTTCAACAACATAGGGATCAAGGTTAAGAGGGTTATGGAAGTGGCACATGATACCAAGGCAGTGAGAATTTTGAAGACAGTAACTGCCACCATGAGTTGAAAAGTGTGGGGACCATAAGTCCACCCATTCAGCAAATGTGTCATTCCACATAGTACAATGAAAGCAATGAACTGAAAGAGAACCCATTTGAATGGAACGCTTGAGCAACTAACAAAGAAAAGCAGCTCAATGGGGATGGAGAAGTAGGCCACAGCAATCAGAAAATCACCAACTCTCTGGCTCTCCACAATGGCGTCAATAGTCCACAAGCTGGACTCATCATCACAGTTACATCTTTCTGCTGCAAACACACATGTGAGGAGGAGCAACCAAATCAACAACACTTCAAATGACACTGCCTTTAACATTGATCCAATGTGGTTGCTTCTTCAATCCATCTACCTCACACCAAGTGAACAAGGAACTCAAAAACAAGGGTATCAACAATTTCTACCTCTAACAATGTTGCTTCTTCAATTATCATGTCCTGCCATAACATAACAAAGTTCAGCAAAAAAACAAAAAATTATTAACTTAGTAAGATCCAAAGTACAGAAAAAGAGATCCAAAAAGACAAAAATAATAAATAGAAAGAAAAAGTTGTAGGAATTTGTGTAAAGTTTTAACCTTTGGAGTGAGTGGCATGAATCTGTAAATAACACAGCGCAAACGGTAAAGAGGACATTTTCATCAACCAAATTATATTTTATTTTATGTATATACAAGGAATGAAAATAAAAATAAATAAACAAAGCTGTGACAAGAACCCCCTCTCCTCAACGCACGCACAAATTAAAAAACAGAAGAAAAAAAATCATAGTTCAACAACTTTCACTCAATAAAATTAAATAACAAACCAAAGACACAGTAATGCAGACCAAATTTTTTAAAAAATAAAGTATCTGCAGAAACACAACCCAATAGTTCTTTTTAAAATAAACAAAACTGAGATTACAATCATATATATAATCCAAATCCAACCTTGATCAGATCTTAATTAACAATCATATTATCCTGATTAAAGACATTACTAATAATAGCCATTAACCCTTCCAATTAATCTGGCCAACTTTCCAAACATCCTGCCACCCCTCATTTTTTTATGCATTGATTAAGCAAGTGCAACCCCCCACCCATCATTGGGAAGAACGCAAAGAAAGGAAAAGAAACCCACTTTAGCATGCAACAACAAATCCCAACATTGAAGTAAAAAGAAAAAACACCTTGCTTTACCTCGTGCCTTGTAATCCGGTGAGTAAGTAAGTGGGTGTGTTGTTGTGTGTGACAAGTAAGGGTAAGACATGGAAAAAAACACAACTAAGAGACACCCAGATGGAGAAAAATGATGGAAGTGGCGTTTTTGTACTTGTTGGGGATGTTGAGGTACCATTGTATTTGTAGTAGTGCTGTGTAGTGTTCGGTAAGAGAGAGAAAGTGGAGAGATAAGAGTTGCGTCATGTCAAGTGTGATGTGTGCAGTTTTCTAAGGTATGTGTAATGTGGTTTTGTTGGGAATGAATTGAGAAACCACAAAACCATAAAAGGAAAGAGTATAGCGCCGTTGTTTCGTGGGAGGAGAGAGCGTTTGAGGAGAGAGAAAGAGAGAGAGAAGGAGGGTCCACGTTCTTACATGAAGAGAACTTGGACGCGCTTCTGAACTGAGGTGTCCTTGTCACTCTCCAAAAGATTTGAATGTTTTGTTTTTCTTTCCCTCTCTCTAAAATAAATTTTGTATTTATTTTTAGATTAAAACATAAATTCATTTACTTTGTATTTTAATTCTTATAACTTAAAACAACTTGTTTTTAGTTTTATATTTATTTTTTGTAATTATTTTTAATTTTTATAGTTTAATATAGATCTTTTTTAGTTTTATATTTATAATTACTAAATTTTTTATTTTATATCGTTATTTTTTTTGTAGTATTATTTAGTTTTTTGTTAATATAGTAGATATTTTCAATTTTGTCAAAATGAAAAAAAAAGTCTAAACAATTGGTATCGTAGAAGAAAGTATAAAAGATATACAAAACCTCGAAACCTAATTTAGAATAACAATAAAATAAATTTAAAATCATACATGAATTAATAGATTTATCACGTCAACATATAAGAGACAATGTTAAAAAATAATAATAATAAAAATTAAAATGATTAAAAAAATTAAAGTATACAAAGTAAAAAAAGATCTATTTTAAATTATATGAATTAAAAATTAAAAAAGATATGTATAGAAATTAAAAAAAAATTATTTTAAACTTTAAGAATTAAAAGGTAAAATAACTGAAATTATAAAAATAAAAGAGTATTTTAACCTTATTTTTAATTTGATTTTTATCTCTTTGGTAGTTAATTTTTTTTTTCAAATGACTTTGAATAGTAAAAATTAGATTTAATTTTGTCTTTAGACCTTCAAATTTGAAGTATGTATTTTTTTTCCCTAAAATTTAAAATGTGTTTTTAATCCCTAAAAAATATATATAAAAATTATTTTGGTCCCTCAAATTCAAATTTTATCTTTCTAGTCCCTGTGATTTAAAAAAAAAAAAAAGAATATTGTTTTAGTCTATGCATATATCCTTTTGGTCATTCAAACTTAAAAATATTTTTAGCCCCAAAATATAATAATAATAATAATATTTTAGTCTCTTTATTCAAATGTCATTAATTAATCTGTCGCACATAATTCTTTTATTAATGTCATTCTCAGTGACTATGAAGCTATCTTAATATGTCACTGTTAATTATGTTATTACTAGTATCATTGTTGGTAAAAAATTACATTAGATTAATTAATATTACATAATTGTCATAATTTGTCACTATCAATTATGTTATTAGTGATTATGAGAGACTAAAACAATAGTTTTTTTTTTGAAATTACACAGACTAAAATAACAAATTTTAGTTTGATGAACTAAAAATAATACTTTTTATATTTAGAGGACTTAAAACATAAATTTTAAGTTTGATGTGGACAAAAAAATATATACATACACTATAAATTTATTTTTTTTTTAAATTATAGGAATTGAAAAACAAAAATTTTAAATTTGAGAGAAAAAAAACATAATTAAACTAAATTTATACAAGTAAGTAGGGATGGCAATGGGGTCCCATGGGGGCGGTAATAGTAAACCCGTCCTCGACCCGCTGAATGAAAATTGGCCCCATACCTACCCCATATCCACGCGGATATCCATGAATTTCTTGAATACCCACGGATATCCATGGATATTTATAAATTTTTTTAAAAATTAAAAAATTATATTACAAATAATTTTAAGTTTATATTTAATGTCATTGAAATATTAAAAATAAAAATTCAATGTTAATTTTAAACTTGTATTTAACGTTAATTTTGTTAAAATAATAATAAAAATACAAGATAATCAATAACTTAAAATACATCAATCTCACACAAGTAAGTGAAAGTCTCATATCACAAAGCTACAGTAATTCAATCACATAATTCCAAACGACAGTAAACAACTTAAAATATATAAATCTTATTAGTCCAATCAAAGCTAGAAAATTAATCAAATTACATCCAACATAATTCTATGGAAAGAAAATAAAATAAGAGAGTGTAGTTTTAGGGTTATGTGGTACAAAGATAATTAGGATATTTAATAAATATTATTAAACGGGTAACCGCGGGTATGGATATTATCATACCCGTCCCCGCCCCATTTATAAACGGGTAAAAAATTATTCGTCCCCATTATCCGTGAGTACCCAATTAGCCTATCCATTTATTATTCTAACAGATTTTACCTACAGATACCCGCGGGTGCGGGTATTTTTGTCATCCCTACAAGTAAAATAGGTGCAATAGTTAAATTAATAGTAATAATACATAAGAGGAATTTATTCATTACTTTATAAATAACCTAATTTTAGTTTTTAGAAAAAAAAATTTGCTTAAATATGTTTTTAATCCCTCAAATTTAGCATAATTTTTTTTATTTATTTAAATTTAAAATTTATTTTTAGTCCCTATAATTTTCAAAAATGTTGTTTTAGTCCATCACGTTATTAACAATATATTTAAAAGTGATAAATTGAGACAATTATGTAATATCATCTAGGTTTAAAGACACATTTTTACTAACAAATATACTAGTAGATAGATTTTATGCGACAGTATTTGACAAATTTTCTAATATAATTTGAGTATAAGAACTAAAATAGAATTTTTTTATTTAAGGGACTTAAAAAACCAAATTTTAATTTGAAGGACTAAAATAAATTTATTTTAAATTTGAAGGACTAAAAACATATTTAAGTCTTTTTTTGTTTTTTTAGAGATTTTTATAAAAATAATTATCCAAATAAACTTATACATTAATTGAAATGTATTTTTTAATAAATATAAAATTTTCTTATACTTATACCAAGATGTATTTATTTAACATAAAATTAATTATATTAAGTTACCTTTTTAAAAAAACAATTATAATAAGTTACTATTATACTAGTAATTTTTTAGCGTACGCCAAAAAAAACATACTAATAATTTAGAAACAAGGTTTAAGTGAAAAAATAATTAATATTATTTTAAATTTATAAGAATTTAGTAATTAACAATTAATAATAATAACTAATAAATTTGTAATTAAGGTAGTAAATTTTCTAAAATTTATGTGTGAATTAAAAATTTTGAATCTAACCTATTTACTCCTATGAAAATTAATCTAATACTTTTTGGTAGAATTTTGTTTCCCGTTCCATCAATATATCATTAAATATATACTTACTTATTACTCAATAATACTTAATGCACCAAATTTATTATGTGAAAATACATTACTTTTTATGAGGAAGAAAATTATCATATGGGTTATGTTTGTTTAAACTTAAAAATTAGTGTTTATAAATAAATATTTTAAAAATATAATTTTTTTAACAAGCAAATAAAAAATTTTTAAAAAAAATTAGAAATTTGTTTATTTAAAAAAAGTTCAGACAAACACATCAAATAAAAAAAATGCTTATTTTATTTTAGAAAACATTTTTATAAGAAAAAAAAAGTTTAAATAAAGAGACTCAGAATTATAATATTTGTTAGATAAAAGGAAAGATAAGTGAGTATATAACACTATTCAACCCATTTTTAGTATTTTTCTTTCCTCCATAGTTTGGTATCAAAGTTCAATCTTTCACAAGGTTGAACATCTAATAGTGCCAAAGGAAAAGATTCTAAAATGACAAGTAGTAAACAACAATACCTACCAAAAGAGTTTCTTTTACAAGGCCTCTAGCCTTCGATGGAGAAGACTACCCATATTAAAATGATAGAATGGAGATGTTCATTAAATCCATCAAATACCAACTCTAGAAGATCACTATAGGAGAAGATGTCATTGTAACAAAGCTAGAGAATCGGCTTACATAGGATGACTATAACATATTGTAGCTTAACACCAAGGCCAAATACATCTTGGCTTACTCATTATCCAAACCGAATATAGCAAGTTCTGTAGCTACAAAACAACAAAATAAATGTCAAAAGTCATCAAGATAACCCATGAGGGTACTAAAGATGTCAGACTCAAACGAGTTCCTACTTTTCAAAGACACTATGAGTTATTCTTCATAAAGGAGAATGAAACCATAAATTAGATGCTTAGAAGATTCCCAACAATTCTTAATGGGCTAAAATCCCTGGGAACTGTGTTTTCTAAAACTTAGAATAATCTCATGATCTTTAATAGTCTTCCTAAGATTTGGGAACCTAAAGCCATAACCATATTAGAAGCACATGATCTCAAGATCCTTACTCTTGATGAGTTATTATAGGAGCTCTAAGAGTTCTTCAGGTTCACTTGAACAATAGAGACCATCTTAAAGAAAATGATTATGTTGCTTTAAGATGTGGTGAATCCAACAAGAACAAAGAAACAGGTAAAGCCTTGAAAGTTGAATTTGATTCCAACAACTTAAATGAAAGTTCTAAAGACATGATAGACAAAGGGATATCCCTCATGTCTAAAAAGTTTAGTAACATTCTTAAGAAAAAGGAAAGATTGAAAAGCTTCCACAAAAAGAAGGTCAGGTTCAAGAAACCTAGCCAGAATGATAGAAAAGAGGTCATTTGATATGAGTGCAAGAAGCCTGAACATATGAAGATTGAATTCCTTACACTTAGAAAGTGATGGACCAATAAGAAAAAGGCCAAGAAAATTTTGATGGCTACATGGGAGGATCTGGACAATAAGAGTAGTAGTTCCAACAATGAGAAAACCAACATTTGTCCCATGGAAAATGTAGACACAAACATTGACACAAACGATACAGAGATAGATGTAAAATTTGACTTTAACTCTTATTCCTCTAATGATTCTAATGAACAAGAGATGTCCTATGAAACTCTTCTGTCAAACTCTCGTATGATTTCTCTTAAGTATAAAAAAAATCTAAAGAAAAATGTAAAGTCTTACAAGAAGAAAATGAAAAACTCAAGAAAGGCATATTAAACTCTACTAGAAAGATTCAGACTCTCAAACAAGAGATCATTAACAACGTTCCTCTTAAGATTACAACACTGCAAGCGTAAAATAAGAAAATCATAAAGGATCTTATTAAATTTGTGGAGGGATCTTCTAAAATGAACATGTTTTTGAAACATAGAAGACTTTCATCTAACAAAAGTGGTCTTGGGTTTGAATTTTAATCTATGACATCTCACTCCAGACCCAAGACTACTTTCTATAAAACTAGTGGAAAAGGTGAGCAACCTCCAAAATACAAAAATAAATAGAAAAGAAAGTCTAAGGTTATTGGTAATGACAAGAAAGGACCCAAGAAGATTTGGGTACCAAAGTCTTAAGTAATTTCTGTTGTAAATATCCTTAGTGGGAGAAAGGAAGAATTCATACTAGTACCAAGACAGTGGCTGCTCATGACACATGACTGAAGAAAGGTCTATATTCCTAGACATTCAACCTCATGAAGGGTTTGTTTCCTTTGGAGGCAATGGAAAACGAAAAAACTATAGGTATAGGTAAGATAGGTAAAAATTCTATATCTATTATTCATAATGTTTTATATGTCAAAGGTTTAAAGTACAATCTGCTTAGTATAAATCAATTTTGTGATAGTGGGTATATTGTGACCTTTGACAAAGATGCCTACATAGTCAAGCAAAATGATGGGTCTATGCTTTTTACTGCTTATAAGAAGAATAATCTTTAAGAGATTAATTTAGAAAATCTAGGCAAACATAATATAACATGTTTGATCTCTAAAGAAGATGAAAGATGGATTGGCATAAAAAGTTTAGGCATGTCAATCTAAAACATATTTTGAAATTAAGCAAAAAGATTTTAGTAAAAAGATTTCCTTCTTTGTGAAGCTTGTCAAAAAGGTAAATGAGTTAAAACTTCTTTTAAATGTAAAATGGATGTTTCCACTTCTAGACCTTTAGAACTATTACATATGGATTTGTTTGGTCCAACCAGAACTTTAAGTCTAGGTGGTTAGAAGTATGGACTAGTTATTGTTGATAACTATTCTATGATATACATGTAGACACTAGTTTCTGTCTAGGCTAAAAATCTAAAGGCAGAAGCTTCAGAAATGAAAGAAGTGACCCACAACGGAATTCATGGACTTAAGGATACTTCAAACGGAGGCACCGGACCCCCAAAAGGCACTCCAAGGAGTCAAAAAACCTAGAAAACAAGTTTTTGAAGACTGAGAATGACCATATTGGTTATGAGAATGACCATACCCAATGTCCCTGAGAATGACTGTTCCAAATTGGGTATGGCCATTCCCAAACAAATTTTTACACTTGCAAAAAAGGATGAGAATGGTCATTCTCCCCTTGGAATGGCCGTTCCCACCCTCAGCACCCTATATAATGAGTTTTTCTCCACTATTCAACATACACCTTCCAAAGTTCAAAATTTTGGACTTTTCTTCTCCTTCTTGACTCTCTTCAAGTAACTCTAAGTGAAATAAACTCAACGTTGTTCTTGATAAATAAATACTTGGATATCTAAGGATTTCGGAGTCTCTCAGTTTACATTTTTGAGTGTCAAGGAGGATTCTGTAAAGTGAGGAGGCTATCGAAAAGCGCCTTCAAAGTTTTTGCTTAATAAAAGCTTGCTTTGGAGGTTCTTTTCTCTAATCTTGTCTTATTTATTGCTTTAAATAATATATGGTTAAGATAGAAATCATGTAGATAGTATAATTATATAATTGAAATAAAAGGGTAAAAACTGTAATCTTTGCTTAATTTTGCTAATGAATATGTCATAAGGTACTAATACTAGGTGTTGTGGGGTGCTTAACACCTGCTCCACGTGTAACCGACCCCCGTACCCAACTTCGTTTTCAAAATTATTTTCTTTTTTCGATGTTGAGTAAAATATCGGAGGCAACTCCATAAACCTTTCAAAACCATCGATAGAGGTTTAGCCTAGTCATTAGGCATACCAACATCAGTGAGATTTTCAAACTAGATGTCAAAATGTCTTCAGTCGAGTTCCGACAATACATAGGTATACTTCCTAGCCCACAAACATGAGTCTTTCAAAATCTTTGAGATATTCTATAAAAGAATTCAAAATGAAAATGGATTATGCATATCTGTCATCAGAAGTGATCAAGGAATCGAGTTTAAAAATTTAGATTGTAAAATGTTTTGTGAAAAGAATGGTGTCTTTCACAACTTTTCTTCACCGAAAACATCTCAACAAAATAGGGTAGTTGAAGGAAAGAACCGCACCTTACAAGAAATGACAAGAACTCTCCTTTGCAAAAATTATTTACCAAAACACTTTTAGGAAGAAGTAGCCAATACTACTTGTTATATTCAAAACAAATTATTGATAAGACCTTTGTTAAACAAGAATCCCTATGAATTTTGGAAAGAAAGAAGACTCAACATATCATACTTCCATCCTTTTGGATGTGAATGTTATGTTTTTAACATTAATGATCAATGATGGAGGAGCACGAACCAAGGGTCCAATCACCAGAGCCATGACTAGGAGACTTCATGATGATTTGACTGTTTCAGGACTTGGTGGGTCCAATGGGATTGGTAGGCCTAAGGTGCTCTTTGTAGACACCAATTTTTGTCTGGGATGAGAATCCGAAGATGGGAAGCTTCTAAAGCAAGAGAAGTGACCCTCAAGGGACCTTGAAGACTCAGGAACGCGTCAAGCTGGAGTAATAGGCCTCCAAAAGACATTCCAAGGGTCAAACAACCAAGAACCAAGCTTGGAGTCATGAGAATGACTATATTGGTCATGAAAATGGTCGTTCTCATGATTAACCAAAATGATCATTTTCATGGTTAGTATGGCCATTCCAAATTGAAAATTCCCTTGCAAAATGGGGTTGAGAATGGCCATTCCAAAGGGAGAATGGTCATTTCGTGCCCTTAGCCTCTATTTAAGCATATAATCATCCTCATTCAGAAGAAACTAGATTCTCTCTTCCCCTTTGACTCTTTTCAAAAGCACTCTGAGTAAAAAGACTCATTGAGAGCCTGATTAAGAGATCTTTGGTGCCTTTGGCGGAGATTTCAGAGTTTATGTAGTCTAGGAGCCTTTCTTGAGCAATAGTGAGGTTCCTGTAAAGCGAGGAGGTCGCCGCAAAGCACTTTCAATTTTCTTCTTGTATAAAGCTTGCTTTGGAGGTTCAAAATTTTCTCTCTTTTCTTATCTATTGCTTTAGTTAAATAGGCATCATGTAGATAACTCATTACAATATATGCATAATTATGGGGTAAAAATATTAATTTTTGCTTTCTTTTGTTAATAAATACGTCATAAGATACTAATTTTAGGCGTTGTGGGATGCTTAACACCTTTCTCACATGTAAACGACTCTCGTACTCAACTCTGATTACAAACATCTTCATTGTGGTGGTTGCTTAAAAGAGTCGGTAGCATGGACAAAGGAGTCGTTGAAAATCAACTCTCATATCGCTTGTGGGAAAGAAGATGAAATAATGGAATGTGGAACTAGTTTGCATTCTCACCCTAAGTAATAACAAGGAATTCTATGACAAATTATAATTTATCCATCATAGAATATTTCTTTTTATGGTGGGTAAGTCAACACCCATCATAGAAAGGTTAGAGCTTGAGGCTGACCAACACATTCTATGATGAGTGTTGACTTACTCGTCATAGAAAGAAAATTCTATGACGAGTAAGTCAACACCATTCATAAAATATTTTGGTATTTTTATAAGTATGCCACTGCACCACTTTCTATGACGTATGGATAACACCTGACATAGAAAGTAAGTTACGAAATCCTTTTTTTGCACTAGTGAATGCTTATACATGTAGCATGATTGTAGACTTTGTACTTTCATAGAAACACAATTTTTACAAATTAAAGGCTTTTTATGACATTGTATGGCGTGAAATTGGCCAATCACCACTAGTTCAACACCAAAAAGCACACTAAAATATTCTAATACTTATAAAGATCAAATACATGCACAACAATTCCTAAAATATACAAATTACACAAATTCCTAATCGAAACACTAAAAACCCATAAACTTAAATAAAAAAGGCAAAAACTCAATTCACTCAATTTAAATAAGCAATTCAATAATTCAATCAATAAACATTAATAAAAAACTTATCATATTGTTGGTCCTCGCCTCAAGGTGTTTAAAACCTTATGGAAACTTGCTTTGGAACCGGATTGATATTAATTCCTCTTCAAGCTTCTCCCTAGATCTTTGGCTCCTTGGTTCTCCTTAAGCTTCTCCAAAGCTTCCAATGGAGGAAGAAGCTTCGGATTTCACCTTCTATGGTGAAAAACACACTCAAGTGGCGCCACTCCTTGGAGGAAGATTAGCCGCTTCAAATCTCACCACACTCTTGTATGAAGACGATAAGAGAAATGGATTAAAATCAAAGAGGTTGAGACTTTTGGAAGAGAGAAAATCTGAACAATTTTCGGAATTCTCTCAATATATGCATCAAAAGTGTTTACAAAGTGAAGGAAAAGACTTAGGGAATGGCTTGTGGTGCAAGCTAGACTAACTATGATTCAAGAAGAACAATGGTTCGTCTTCTTGCACTCAAGCTAACTGGTCTAGTTATCTAGGAGGCTTGTAGCATAAGTTATCCAAGTGTGTAGAAGAAGCCAAGCAATTTCGACCAAGGAGATGAGCTAGGCTGCCAAGGGCGATTCTTCACTTAGTCCAATCCAAAATTCTTGGAATTGGTTTAGTTGGGTTCACCAAATGATGGTGAGACCTAGCTAAATAATTTCCTTGGAAAAAAAATGGAGGAAAATAAGCCCAATATGTAAAATTTAGCCTAGGTTCACCTCTAGCCCAATTACTAGTTACAGCTACACACCTTACTATTTGTCACCCCACTTCTACTACTAAAAATATGAAAATTAATGACCCTTAATACAAGATCAAATGGAGCAAAAGTCTCCAAGTAAGATACCATAAAATCCCAAAGGGATATCCTATAAGAAAATAAAGAAAGAGCCTCACAAATACAAAGGCAAAATAAACCTATACAAGTAACTACTATGTATAAGTATCTTACAAGGTATATACAATGGAAACTAAGGGACTAAAAAGAGAAATCATACTCAATTCTCATGAAGAGCATAGGTCTAATAAGCACCTCCTTTATAAAAGCCTCATCTAGCCTCCTAACAATGGACCTAGTTAAAGGCCTAATGGTCTTCAACTATGAGCTCTTCTATGGATCAACCTTCACCTTTCTTGGTCTTTCCTCTTCCAAAGGGATCCTTAGGGATTAGATTTCCTTCAAAACCTTTCCATTTGCATACATCAAAAAGTACTAAAGAGGCTTAGGGATCACCTTACCAACCACATTCTTTATATGTACCTATATATGAGATAATTTTCCTTTACCCCTTTACCTTAGATGATGATTTCGGTTACTAATCTGTGAACTGTTCCTTTTGCTCTCTAGATAAAGTCTCTCCTTCTACAATTTCCTCTTAACGGTTAGGAAGCACAAACAAAATTTTGAAGCATATAACATTGACTCCTCACTTCTATTTTTGACATGTTAAGTTTTTGGGTTGAGCTTTTGAAATCCAAGTCTTTCACTTTACAACCATCAATCTAACAAAACCTTCTCAACCTAATTATATCTTATTTTCTTATAAAATCATTGTAACACTGTGTTTTAATGCTTTTATTACATGATGATATGTTATATGAATTCTGGTGTTTATGCTACTAGGTTGTTGTTGTGTTGTTGTTAGAAGCTCTAAGGGTTAAGGAATCCTCACATGGTTTTTTAGAGTTGTTTTAGTTGAGGTCAAAGTTAACCAAGAATGAGAGAAAATATATAAGGTTTTCAAAGAACTTGAACTTTATAAGTTTATTTCTCTGAATTCTAGGGACAAGTTTTAGCGAGATACACTTTGGATCTAAGAAAGATCGTTTATTTTTCTATCATCACCAAGAGCATTTACATCCTTTCTTGAAGCTAAGAACAAGTGGTAGAAGTTAGGATTATAGCTTAAGAGCTTGGAATCTAAGAGAGAAGTTGACCCTTGATGGTTTGTTAAGTTTTATTTTTCCTTCCTCTTATTCTTATTTTGTGAAGCAATCAAGGGAAGGAAAATTTGTTGTTTGATTCCTTAAAATGATTTCAAGTTTTTATTGTTGTTGTTTGGCCCATTTGTGGCTTAGTTATTGAGAAATGATGGAATTCATGTTGTTTGGTTTTGGGGTTTTTAAGAGAGAATAAACTCGAGACCTAAGGAAATTGAGATTATGGTGATTTTCATGTGGGTTTTTAGGTTGTATTTATGTTGTATATGTTGTTTAGAAGTATTTTTATTGAATGCATGTGGAAGATCATAATTGTGACAACTATATTTGATGAGAGAAGATGAGTTTCCACCGAGGAAATTCATATTCTCACTTAGCGATAATGGATGCTTGGATGAAATGCATTCATAATTGATGATTCTCTGTCTAGATTTATATTCTCGCTCAGTGGCATGATCATCACCTAGTAAGAAGATGAACCTATATATGGTGACTTTCATGAGAGCTTGCCTCGCAAGACATAGTGCGCCATACAAGATAACCCATAAGGAGTTATGTTTGCTTAACGAGCTATATTCATTAAACAAGAGGGCCTACAAGAAGTTAAGTTCCTTAACCAGTTATAGTCGCCCAACATTGAGTTCTAGATAAGTTTGTTCACTTGACGAGCTAGAGCCCACCCAACAAGGAAAGCCACTGAGGTTTTTTATCGTTAAGCAAAAGTAACATGCCTAACAATGAGCTTTGGTCTCTTTGAAAGACTACTCCTCACCTAGCGAAACCCCTGATTTGAAAGTTGTCTCCTCTAAATTTTTAAGTTGAAATAGTATGGAGGACAGACTGAGCCATACTTATCATATGTGTCCAATGAGTAAGGTATAAAGTCGAGGGCTAAATACCTAACTGAGTATTGGAAAGGTGTGTAGTATTTGAAGGATAGGTGTGGGCTAATTCAATATAGGCTTAGTTAATGCAGGTTAATGTTCTGGTTGGCTCATCCCAAGTTACTTTATTCCTGACAATAGTACTGGACTTTTCTAGTGAAAGTAGCGAAACTTTCCTGAAGTTGCCTATACTTGACCTATAGATGATAGGTAAGATAGTGTGATTTGGTAAGATCATGCCACCTAGACTACTCACTGAGTTGTAGGAGTTCACAAAAGTTGAAAATGTGTGGTGATGCATAAGGTGATAAGTTGTTTAAGTTGATATATTGTTTAAGGTGTAAGTTGTTAAAATTGCTATGATATTCTAAAGTTACAAACTTGTGCATGTTATTAAGTTATTCATATTAATTGAATTTGATTACTTTTTATATGATACAGTGATTTCTTTCATAAGCTTACCCTTGATTTTTAGTGTGTTTAGGGTTAGAGGGCAAGCGGTGTTGGATAACGATGTTGGAGATGACATTTTTCTTTTGTTGAGTTGTTTTGATATAATATGTATATAGTCAAAGCTAGGGTTTATGTTTTCAACACTATTATATTAGATGTATGTATGTGTATGTGTGTGTGTCTATATATATATATATATATATATAAGGATTGTTTGTAACCCCATAAAGGGGATTTGCGTTTTCAAGTCAAGATTGATAGGGAATGTTTTATATTTTCCATTGCGTTGTAGTTGTGTTGTATCAAGTATAGTAATCTATCGGGTCGTTACAATCACATTCTTAATTTATTTTAATAAAACCAAATTAATAAAATTAATTTAAGTCTAATAAGATAATATACATTTTATTATTATAAATTATTATTATTATTATTATTATTATTATTTATAATGTAATTAAAATAGGCACTTTGGGCCTCTTTGTATATTTTTTAAAAAATAAAGTTGTTTGAATCAACTTCACTTTGTTCTGCAACTCCTTATAATTGCCTCCACTTTCTCCAAAAAAAGATAGAATTGTTCTATTAGACTTAAAAGTCGCACATTCTTAGAAGTCGAGGTCAAGGGTACGTAGTTTATAAACACCATCCTCCTATGACCACCAAGGCATCTTTTTAAGGACAAAAGCATGATTGATCAATGAGTGGCAAAATAGACAATACCTCAAGGGCGGTGACTCTAATGATATTCACAGACTAGTTGAAATATTAGAGGAAGGGTCTAGGTCACTTTTGCCCTTTAGCCTCAACTGGGGGACTTGTTTCAGTATGCCTAAAAATCTTACATTGCCTAATAGTTGAGGTTAAGAGTGGCTTTTAAATACTCTCCTCCTTAACTCATATGAGGTATCTTTTCAAGGACAAAATAGTGACTAATTTATAATAGGGAAATGGGTAATTTGATAATAGTTCTAGAAATAAAAAAATGTCATAAAAAATTGTGTACACCAAAACACTATATTGCCTTTATAAAATATTAGTGGGGTTGAAACATTTCGTACCTTTATATTTTATTTAATAAAAAGTTTTAAGAATTGTCAATATTTGTTAGATAAATTGGTATTACGCTTGATCCTCAAACTTTAAGGCACTACAAGAAAATTGTCATTTAGTGACACACGCCTTATAGTGATACAATAAGTGTCACTAAAAGGTACTTTTACCAACACACTAAATATAATATATGTTAGTATATTATTAAAAAATATTAGTAGACTATAGTCACACACAAGATATGTTGTTAAATCGTATTCAAAATCAATACTTAAATTGTGTGTAGCTATATAACTAAATATATACTTAAAATTGTCTAAAAAATATGTATACCAAATATGATTACCACCTTCATTATTGTTATTATTGTTGTTGTTCTTGTTGTTATCATCATCATCTTAAGATAGGATATTATACTTTTTGTCTTTTTCATACATACAAAATTAAAAATATAACTTAGTTTTATAACATGTAATCTAAAATATTTATTGTATTAATTATTTTTTAAAGTAATTTACTTATGATTTTTTATGTTCAATAAATAGTAAATAAACACATAAATTTAAGTTAAATTTAATATGAGTAACTAAATTAATTAATCTGCTTTATCTTTGTAAATCAGTTAACTTAAACACTAGCTCCGAGCGGAAAAAAGAAGAAGAAAATAAGACAAGAAAAAATATAAAGTAAAAAAAGCATGCAAAATGAAAAAAGTAATGAATTTATAAATAAAAAAGTTAACTTGAGAAGATTATTATTCTCACTATATATTCTACAATCTATGTTTGATCTCATGGCATCAGAAAGAGGAACGCGACCAGCTTCGTCTTAAAAACAATAACAAATAATAGTGTATGTGTTGGTTTTGGAATTGAGTGACATATATCACTACCTTTGCCCATTGTACATGGATCCCTCTCGTTTTCACGCGCACTCATGAAGTTCATGCACATTCCATAGTACTATAATAATCCTGTTTTTTGTGACAAAGTTGTCTGTACTTGGTGTAACAAAAGTAACGAGTAAAATCTCTAGGGTTTTCTCTTGCAAAGTTATTAGCATCTTTGTTATTATTTTGAATATTTTTGGGTGCAATTGATGGAATTAATGACGACAAAGTAAATATCTGAGGTCAGATACATTACTTAACTTTGGTCTCAATGAATCTGTCCATTAAAGTACGTAGAAAAGACACCATTCTGTCGAGTCCAACTGAAAGAAATTATTAATATTAAAGTCTTCTCGGGATTATTTCTTACTATTAAATGTGATATGTTAGGAGAAGAATCAAATTCAATGAAAATAGTGAAGGCTAACAAAGTCGTCAGTATGTAGAATTGATGTTTCACCGGATTTCATATTTAAATTTTGTGAATTAAAAAAATATAATTTAGATGAAAGATTCTACTAAAAAAATATTAGTCAATTTTTAAGATAATTAATTATTAATAAAATTAATAAATACTTTATATTAATAATATAATTAAAAAACTAATAAAGAGTAATATTGATTTATAATTATTGATTTTATTACCATATAATGAACATAATAAACTTTAATATTAATTATTATTTTTATCTATTTTTTATGTTTAAAAAAAATATATTTAAATTTTTATTTAATTTATTACTATCACATTATATCACTTCATTATCACTAATTCTATTAACTTATTTTTATCATTATTATTTTTCATTCATCATCATTATTATAATTATTGTTTATTATTATTGTTTTCATCATCTTACACATTTAAATATAAGAAAAAAAGGATATACATAAACAATAGATAGTATGTTTTATTACGTTGTTACTAGATGTAGAAATAAGTCGGATTAGACTTTGAATAAATAAGTATGTTTTATGAGATAAAAACCTAAGCTTAATCAATTATTTATCTTAGACATTTTTTTATATGTCTAACATAACCTTTTTAAAGTCTGACTTGGTCTATTAATTTATTTAAAAACTTATTATCTATTAATAATATTAATTAGACACATAAACTTAATTTTTAAAAAGTCAACAAATTTGTTTTTAAAGTTACTTTACTCAATATTAATAAAATTTAAAATTTAAAATATATACAATGTCACAAAGATAAATAAAAAATGAATCATTTTTTTTGTTAAAAAGTCAATTCATGTATAGTCATTTATGTTGCCATACACTCACGTACAAGTAGTAAGCCTATAAATCTATAATGAAAAAGGATAATCATATAGCAAAATTTAAAATATTTTTGATATATAATTTGATATATTTTAAATAACCGACTCATATTTTAACAAATTAAAATAGTTACGATAATACTTTACAAACTAAAAGATATTCATTGTACATGAAGTGATCAAGTATCAAGTATATATACAATGTCACAAGAAAATGTTGAAATAGCTGCGAAAAATAAGCCACAGCTAATAACTAACGCAAATACTGTCGAAAAAGCCGACGCTATTTTAAAATGTAGCACCGGCTTTTTTGACACTAAATTTAAATTAAGTTTAGTGTCGGAAAAGCTGACGCTGTTCTTTAAATATAGCGTCAGCTTTTCTAACGCTAATTTAATTTAAAATTTAAATTAAATTAGTGTCGGATTTATTTTAAGTTTAGCGTCGGCTTTTCTGACACTAAACTTAATTTAAATTTAGTGTCGAAAAAGTCGGCGCTACATCTTAAAATAGCGTCGGCTTTTCTGATAATATATGTGCTTTGAGAGAGATAAATATAATTTTTCAATATTATATACGCATAATGTGTTGTGGTGCACTTGGTTATCAAGTTCACTAATTAAGACCTCAAGGTTCACAGATCGAGTCTCAAGAATGTTAAAATTACAAACGAATGTTAAAAATATGAACAAATAAATGATAAGCTGGAAAAAGAAGATAAAGAAAAAAAATAAAATAAATTTTTTGTCAACGTAGTGTCGGCTTAACCGACAATAAAAAATTAAAATAAATAAATTTGTTATTGACAGCTTAGCCGATACAAAAAAATTGTGTCAACTTATTTAGCGTCAGCTAAAAGTCGATGAATAACCGACAATATTACATCGATTTTTATGATTTAGAGTCGACTTTTAGCCTACTCTAAACTACAACATTTTTGTAGTGTCATATACATGTACACTAACGTACACTCACGCATTATATAAATAAATAAGTTAACTTATCAAGTACAAACTCTTTTATAAACTTAAGTCCAACCTGTTAAAATAAATAAGTTTTTTAAAAGCTTAAATCTGACATTTTTATTAAATAAGTCAAGTCAAACTAGATTTTAAAGAAATTAAGTTATAAATCCTTATTTAAAGTCTAACATATTTAATTTTTTTCTCTAATTTTCACCAATTTATATAAGAACATGAATGATAACTTTGTTAATTAATTTTGAAAATAATAATCCTAAAATTATATTAAAATTGATTCAAATTTTAAGGTTTTTCTTAATATAATATTTTCATTAAATCTTTTAAGATATAATATAGAAACTAATACTTAAAATTATCCATTGCGGAATGAAAAGTGAGGAAGGCAACAAATTTATCATAGGAAGAATAATTTAAAAAATATAATCATTTATTTAAAATTCTTTCAATAAATTATAAAGGAAAATCATTATTTTTAAAAATAAGTTATCAAACTCAATTTCAGGACGAGTGTCTCAAAATTAAGTTAAAATATTAACTGTGCATAAACATAATTTCTCTCTTATGATACGATCTTAATTAACAAATATAAAAGTATAAACTAGATTAAAGAAACAGGAATTTTTACTATTTATGAGCCAGTATAGTGCATGTAAAGTTAAATCGATGCTTTTAGCATGAGAGGAAAGCATAAAAGTCAAATGAAAATAAAATAGTTGTTGGTAATGGTATAATAAGAAACAGAAAGTTGATTTTGGCATTGCTCTTAGACAAGGAGGCTTCTCCACGAAGGAGACATAAATGAAAGTAATGAAAAGGGGATATGGTTTAGTTGGTTTAGATTGAGTCAAAGCAAAATTTATGATTCAATGTACTTAGTTGCCTTTATAAATTATTATTAACTATAACCCATTCATGTATTGGGATGGGATAGCTAGTTGGCCACTCACTGCCCTTTATAAAACTGGCAGAGTCAATGTTTTGAAAAAATGCCTAATTATATTTTGATAAGTATAAAATATTTTTAAAATTTTTAAATGATATTATACAATTTAATAAATTAAATTATGTTTAAATTATATTTTTCATCACTTATGTTCATTTAAATTTTTTATTCTTTTTTTCTTTAACTTTTCATTTTCTTTCTTGGTTTCACACAGTTTTTCCATGATAAAACATTAGCACTTCCAATTTCACTCTTACTCCTTCTACTTCATATATCACTCCATCCTGCCGCCATCATATTCACTATTTTTGATATTAAAATATGATTTTAATATTATTACTGAAGTAACATAAACATAAAAGGTCATAGTGATGGACAAAAAAAGTAAAATAAAAATTAAGGGTTCACTTAAGTAGCTAATCACATATATCATGTAAAAGTTTTACTTGGACTTTTACTTAAACACCTAAATATTTTCGCAAATAAATTAATAATAACTTTATAATAATTAATTGGATTGTTTTCTTTGAAGGCTTTTAATTAAATGAAAAGGATATTTTCTTGAATTAAATAATTGTGTTATTTAATATTTTAAAGAAAAGGAAAGTGTAACTTTAGTTAATTATTTTAATAGAGGGTGAAACATGAGTTAAGAGGTTTAGTAAAGGAATTATGCCAATTCTTGTTTTTCACATTTCTCACTTTTTTTATTTGAGTTTTCGCGCTTTGAAGAACTAGGAAAACTAGAGACCATTGAAGATCATCACAGAGATCCACATTATGCATCTAGTGTTCATCGAGGTAAATACGAGTGAGTAGTCTCGCTCTAAACGTCCAATATCTATTGGGTAATAAAATCAACTCTCAATCTCCTTTTTTGTTGCGTTGTATGGAAAAATGATCCTAAATTCTTATTATAACTCTTGATTCTATGTTCTATATGATTCTATAATACTCTAATTACTATTATTGATTGATATGTATGTAAGATTCTAAATAATTATTAATCTTATGAATCTTAGATTGTCCATGGGTTCCTAAGGGAACCCTAGGAAATGAATGTATTGAGTTTGTAAGAAGTAACTAAGATGTTTATATTCAAATGTGTAAATGTTAGTCTATAGATGTATTTTGTTTGCTTGAAGAACCTTTTTTTTATTGATTAGAACCCATGATTGAATTATGCATGTGTTGGATGTGTTTTTATGTTGTTCTACAAATTTTGGCATTTTGGTGCAAGGTCAGGCGCCATTATGGGCCTCCGAGTGGTGTATGTTGTTTATATGGATTTGGATTGGATTCTGGAGGTATGGATTTGAAATGTACTTATCTTTGTGCATGTTGTATAATTATGTGGTTTTGATTAGTTGTTTGGGCATGGTAGTGATTTTGTAGAATGAGGTGAGATGTTGATGTTTTGAGATGTTTATATAGGCATGTGTGTGCATGAATGTGGTGAATGATGCATTGTACACCATTATACTAAATTGGTACTAAGAGGGAAGAAGACTGATCACCTTCCTTCTCATCTTAGTTAAGTGAAGTATTATGGCATGCAACTCATTATTCCAAGCATATGTATCTGAAGGTGATGTTTGTTTGTATGTTGATATATGTTGCATTTCATAAGGTGGTGAGTTTTGAGTATTGCATAAAAAGGAATAGGACTGGTATGAGATTTAAGGATAGGAACATAAGATAAATTTGATCTTTCTAAGTGAATTTGAGGTTGTTTTAGAGCTTAGGAAGTTGAAATATTGCAAGGAGTAGGATATTTGAGGTGAATAAGTGCTAAGAGTGAAATTTGGAAATTTTGGAAAATGACTATATATAGGGACTTAGGACCGGAGAATTTCATTTGTCAGATAGAGACAGTTTTTAGAGAGAGGAAGTAGAGAGAGAAGCTCTGGTCCGAAGGGGAGCCGAGGACACATTTGGGAAGCTTATCAAGCCAAGATCAATCTTCACAACTAGAGTTTCAAGAGATTTGGTCTCTAAAGCCTTGAAAAGTGAGATTGATGTTTGAGTTGGGATTTGAGAGTTTTGTTCAAACCTTGCATTTCTGAGGTTTCTAAGGTATGGGTAGCACTTATAATACTTAATTTAGTATGTATGGGTTTGAAATATCACATTGATTCCATGTTTTATGCATGATTAAGGCTGGATTGAGTGGAAAGGGTTTGGTTGGGTTTCTTCATGATTTTCATGGATTAATGGTCAAGACTTGATGTTATCGCTTAATATGTTGTTTTTGGATGGTTTTCATGCTTTGTAGTGTTTCGAAATCGTGTAATTTGGATTGGGGTTCATGTTGGGAAGGAATTTTCGAGGTTTTTGGAGGTTTCTGGTTAAACGTGCACTAGGCGCAGTTCTCGGCACCGGGTGTGCATTCATCAGGGACCACCATTGTCAAATCATGCTAGGCACGAGGCTGGTTGAGCCAGGCGCAATTTGAAGTGGGAAGTCTCTGGATGGACCACGTCGGGCGTGAAGGGAACCACGCCGAGTGTGCTAGCAAACATGGACCTGGTGTTTTTGGTTACTGATATGGTGTCGAGCGTGATCTGAGCACACCGGGTGTGAAAACTTATTGGGAGTCTCTATCTAGGGTTGCACCGGGCATAGGGTAAGTGCGTCGGGCGCTGAGGCCTCTATAGGTCTCTGTTTGAGTTTGTGTCGGGCATGATCTGAATGCTCTGGGCGCGTGGTCTATTTGAGGAAAACCTTTTATAATTGTGTTTTTATGAAACTTTTAAATGTTGAATTATATCATCTTTTGATGTTATATATTTGGTATGGAATGTGCATTGGTTATAGAAAAGATTGCATGTAATTATGGAATGTATATATGTGTGTTTGGTTTGGAAAAGCTAATAGGACTTAAAGGAGTAAGGTTATGGTATGGATTGGGAGATCTCTTGGTGAGATCTGGATATAATCTTTGGGAAAATATGGAATTTGGGAGTCCCATGGTGAGGATTCCAATATGGAACTTTTCCAAAGATTATATAATAAACCACTTCAGATGTTAGGTGGATTCTGAAGTACTCCTCTAAGTATTCTATTTGCTACCGGTATGAGGGCAAGATCGAGTCATACCGATGGATGAAGTGGCCTGGATCACCAGGGTTACATGACGATGTAATCCAACTGTATATTTTCCATGAGAGGTTAGGTGTATGACATGGGCAGGTGACATTTTCACAAATTCAACACTTGGTTTGGATGTGTTGAGGTCAACATTTGGTTTGGATGTGTTGGCTACTTCATGGGATTGTACAGTGGTGTGACGTTGGTTTGGATATGGAATATGTATGCATTTGGTATGGATTGTATACATTGATGATGAATTCTTTATTATTATAGATTATGTATGTATTGGTATGGATGTGTATACATTGGATTTTGGATTTGGTTTATATTGGCATGGAGATAAACCTTGTAATAATGTTGTCATTCCATTGGTATGGATAAATGTTGTTGATGAATATATGTTTTGATGATATTTCATTATGTTGTACTATGGTTGGTTTATTACGTGCTAACCCTTATATTTCCATGACGTGGACTGTGATGATCTCACTAGGTGGGGGAGTAGATCAGGTGTGAGGCTTTGGGATGGCAAGGAGTCTTTTGGTAGCTGCTTTGAGAAGTGGCTAGACTTAGAGCTTGACCAGCACCTAGGGTGTCTTATTTTGATGTTTTCATGATGTTGTAATTATATTATCTTTTTGGATGACTATATAACCTTACAAATGATAACTCTCTTATAAAGTTATGTTTTATGTGATGAAAAATAATTTACACATTTTAGATTATTTTCACTCTAGGATAGCTGGCATTTGCTCTCTTTTATTTATTCATTCCTTTATTTCTTATGTATTGTTCAGTTGGTTGTAAATGTGGCGACCTAAGGCGGGTCGTTACACGTAGGGTGGTTTTTGTCGAGTGCCTTCCTATACCCTATAATTTTTTTTCTTACAACTAATGTATGATTAGTATGTATAACTCCTATGTTAATTAATGTTGATAATTGAATATAGTATAAATGTTAAGTATGTTACCTATATAAATACAAGTTATGGATGAATTGAATGATGTTGAACTGATATTAGTACATTGATGTGTATGAATCTTGTAAGGGTCATGTGATGAGAAGTCTAAGACGAGGCTTAGTTGCGATGTGGTTAAAGGATACTTATGAATGGGTGTACAATGATGAATGTGTATTTATGATAACGTGATATTGCACCGGGTCTTATATGACATGCATCATATACATAAATGTTTTTGATGGGTACGATATAGAACATGCTGCTAGGAAAGGTTCTTCTCATGTAAAAGCTTGGGGATTCATAACCTTGGGGATAATCGAGTATGAAAGCCCCAATTTCACCTATTTGTGTGCATGGGGTGTAACTTGTATGACATTGTTATCTCGATGCACTCTTTTGTATCTCCTCCTACTATAGAGTGTGATAAGGGTGTGACTTGACATGTTCTCCTAGACTACTCTTTATGTTCCTTATGGCACTACTATGTGATTTTACTAGCACCATATGCATATGCACCTCGAAGTTTGTGTTCATTGTATTATATGTGTTGATGGAACATATTTAATTTTGCTACCCTATTGTTGCTATGTCTTTCCATTATTATATCATGCAATTGTTATTCTTGTTGATGTTATTGTTGTTATATGTTTGGCTATCTGGCTGTGTTCTACACCGTAAGTCAAAGTGAGATGTTTCTAACCCCTTTTTTCTTGGTTGTGTTCTTATGTATTTGTTGTAGGCAATGGTCATCATGATTTTAGAGATGAGACTTAGACCTTGTGTTGAGTTCATCTACGCTTTGATAGGATGTGACATCAAGGCATAGTTAAGATTTGAATTTATTTATTAATGCTTAGGATGATTTTTAGTTTCCATTGTTGTTATTTCATTAGACTCTTATGTTGATACCTTGTTTTTTAGTTTAAAACATTATGTGATATCCTCTTTAAGTATTAGTGTTATTTTAATTAAACTACTCTTTTTACAAATTTTATTTCTACAATTTAAATTTACATGCTTATTGTGATATGTGGGGTTAATGATGTTACATTTAGTGGTATCAGAACTTGGTTAATTTAAACCGAAAGTATATTATGTTTCATGATTGCGTGTTTCGTGTGCTCTCTGATAATATGTTTGTTGTATCTTATGGTTATATTGTTGTTAATGTATTTGTTTTATGTATTCAGTATTATGGGTGGTAGGAATGATTGTGTTGTCATTGATGTTCTTCAAGTGTTAGTGTAAGCGATAGAGAATGATAGGGTTGGTGTCACACCTTGTTGGTTGGAGAGGTTTCAACATCATTATTTGCCCTCATTCAAGGGAGGATATGATCTTGAGGCAACTACAATCTAGTTGATTGAGGTGGAAAAGATCTTCAAGGCTATGAAATGTTATGTTGCTTAGAAGGTTAACCTTGCTACTTTCATGTTCACTGGTGATGTATATTTCTAGTGGGAGGGTGCCTTGTAGAGGATGGTGGTTGAAGGCACACTTGTTAATTAGGATAATTTCAAGAGGGTGTTCTTAGATAAGTATTTTTCTGATAATGTGCAAAGCTAGAAGAAGGTCGAGTTTTTGGAGTTGAAGTAGGAGATAGCACTATGGCAGAGTATGTTGCCAAGTTTGATGAGCTAGTTTTGTACTACTCTTATTACCATGGTGAGGGTGGTGAGAGGGAGAAGTGCATTAAGTTTGTGAATTGTCTCCGTCATGAAGTGAAGATGACAATCAACTACTAGTAGATATACGACTATGCATTATTGGTGAATAAGTGTAGGATCTATGATTGTGATAATTAAGCACATGTTGCACACTATAAGAGTGTGGGTCCAATCAAAGATGGGAACTTTGGAGCTAAAGTAGGAGTAGGCCATACTTCACACCAATGATGTTTCAAAGGAATCAAACTGGAAGAAGTGGAATCAAATTTATTCTTGGATCTTTTATTATTAGAGGAGTTGCTAGTGTTAGATGATTAGTTTCTACACCTATATGTAGGTGCAAGATGTATGAGCATCCAGGTCATGACTATATGGAATGTCTTGATAAGAAGGTGACTAGTTTCAACTATCAGAAGCAAGGTCATAATAATGCACCGTATCCGAAGCAGGTATGGCTTACTGGGTTAAGTTCTCACTACAAGAAAAATGTAAATTTTTGACGGAAAATTTCTGACGAATATGGATCCGTCGGAAATTTCTGACGGATTTATATTTCCGTCAGAAATTTCGGACAAAATTTTCCATCGAAAATTTCCGACAGAAATATAAATCCGTCAGAAATTTCCGACAGAAACTTTCTGACGAAAAATTCCGTCGGAAATTTCCGATGGAAAAATAAATCCATCTTTTTGCCGGAAAATTTCTGACGGAATATTCTGTCGGAAATTTCTGACAAAATTTTCCGTCGGAAATTTCTGACGAAATTTTCCGTCGGAAATCTTATTTTTAATTATTATTTTTAATTATTATTTTTAATTTCTTTTTTTAATTTCTTATTTTTAATTTATTATTTTTAATTTCTTATAGATATTTTAGTATTAAAAATTTTATATATCTTTTAAAGGTATAAATATATATTATAATTATTTATTACAAGTTTTTTATATTTACGATTAGTATTAAAGATGAAAATAAATTAGGTTATACTATATTTTATTATAATTTACTTGGTTTGAACCTAACTTTCTTTAAAAATATATATTTTAAGTGTGACTTATTTATCTATCATAAATAATTTTTAAATATTTGGGTAGAACTACAATCATATAGACTTATTTTATAATAATTTAACACTATTAAAAATATAAAAATTTATATGTTAAATTTATAAAAATAAAGTTTAATTTATTTATGATATAAATATGTTTTTAATATCTAATATATATTTTTAGATGATAATTTATTTTAAAATATATCTTATAATAACAATTCTAAATGGAATATAAATCTTATGATTTTTCTTATTTTAATTTTTTTAATCAATGTATACAATTTTACTATTTTGATTTTTTCAATCAACGTATACAATAAATAAAAAATACAAAAGAAAAACATACACGCTACAAATTTTATTTTATCAAAAAATTATTTGTTTTAATATATTACATTATATATGTGAATATTAAGACATATATATATACATATATATTATAATTAAACTTTTTTTAAAAATTAATTCATGATTAAGAAATTTTTTTTATCATATGAGAATTAATTTCCTTCAAAAATTTGACAGATATCAAATAAATAAACATTTTTTCTGAATCTATATATTTATTTTATTAGAATATAATTTTTATTTTTTAAAATATATTATTTTTTTAGATAAAAAATTATGTATATGTCAAATAGTAGTGAGGAGTGCCTCACTATTCCAAACGTGCAGCTGTATATATATTAAATGTGAATTTTGTAAATTCAACCATTAAATTGAAAATCTTTTACTCTTAAATCATATATACAAAATGTTATATTAATCGAAGATGATTTCTTATAAAACAAAATTAAATCTGTCGAAAAATTTATATTTTTGATGAGAAAATTTTTGTAGGAAAAGCTATATTATTGATAGAATATTTCAGACAAATTTATATTTGTCGAAAATGTAAGAACTGGTTTTAAATTTGATATGAAAATATTATGATATAATTAGATAAGATTTTAAGTTAGTATTTTATTAATGGTTGATAATTAAAAAATAAAACATGGATAAATACATTTTTTGAATTTTATATGTTTGATTTAAGATAACTTACAAAATAACTCTTGGTAAAGTTATTCCGCTCAATAACTCATGGTGTGTTGAATTTCATCGATCCAATTAATTGTTAAATTAAAAGTTATTAAATTTTACTAATAATTAATATAAAAAATTAATTAGTTTTGGAATAAATTATTTGCTAATTAACAATATAATTGAAATATTAATTATTTTAAATTATTTAACTAAAATCTTATTGACAATTTACTATATGATCTTAATATTTTTGTATAACTAATATCTGGTTTTAAATTTGATATGAAAATATTATATATAATTAGATAAGATTTTAAGTTAGTATTTTATTAATAGTTGATAATTAGAAAAAAAAATAAGGATAAATACATTTTTTAAATTTTATATGTTTGATTTAAGGTAAATAAATATATTAAATTAATTAATAATTTATTTAAAATATTAAAATTTAATTTATAAGTATGTAATAAATAAATATTTATAATTTTATAAATTATATTATCATTATAAATTATAAAATTAAATAATTTAAATTATAATTTTAAATAAAAATAAGTAGATGTTAATTATAAAAGTAAGTACATATAAATAAAGAATAATTAAATATATTATTATTATTATTATTATTATTATTATTCGTAATATAAAATTATTATATATTATTATTATAGTACAAATATGAGATTGTATATTTGAGGATGACTTAAATGAATTTGTGACACCCTCTACCCCATCATCAATTCACAATTAAATAATAAGAAAGATTTCTTTTTTTTTTTCTTTTTGGGTAAATAAAATCTTTCATAGTTTAATAACATCTTTCATGTATAAAACAATTGTTTCAAATATTATAAGGTAGAAGATTCACATTCGTAACTCATCAATCATAAAAAGTCAACATATAAGTATTAAGATTCAAGAAATCATATAAAGGAAAATATAGATTAATTCCAGCAAAGGTGGCAGAGCCTCCTAGTTAGGAATTAATTTATAACTTTGAAATCATATAATAAAATAGTATAATAAAGATGTACATTTTGGTCTTTTCTCAGGAACGTTCAAAATTACATAAGAAGAGAAAATTAAAGCTTTTTAATATAATAACATCCAAAATAAACCTAGCTATGCTCGACGTCACATCCTATCAGAGCATGCTCCACTGAAGCCTTTAAGCCTCATCACCAACATCCCCATGATGCTGATCATCTGCAACATAATTTAAAACATATACAAAAATAACAAGGGAGTGAGAAACATCTCACTCAGTTTCAGGTGCAGAAATAAAGGCTAGATAGCACCCACACACACAACAAATATAAGTCACTTATAAACAATACACATATATCATCAATATCACATATACATTCATTTATCATGCAATGATGTCATGGACTCATCTCATAAATGCATGCATGTGGCGCCATACGGAAGTTTCACATATCATCACTGGTGACCCAAAGGTACACCTGGTTACATCACTGGTGACCCTAAGGTACACCTGGTTACATCACTGGTGACCCTAAGGTACACCTGGTTAGCATGTTACATCACTGGTGACCCCAAGGTACACCTCGTTAGCAAGTTACATCACTGGTATGCGGCCTCAGCGGCACACCTGGAATAATATATGCGTATGATGCATGCCATACCATCATAATCTCATTGACTCAATATTTAACTTGTTACATAATTTCATTTAGTACATCATGTCCTCATTTGTCATAGTCTCATAATCATAGTTTGTCTCAATAGTCAATTCATATGTCTCATGTCATTTGTCCATATTTCACAAGGTCGTGTCATAAATACTCCTCATAAGGTTCGCATAGGAATTCACAGAGATCCAGAGAGCATTCTTTTTCATATTAAAATCCATTTATTATTAACATTAATTTCATATTCATTTATTACTTCAACAAAGAAAAAGGTAGAGTAAATAGAAAATCAGACAGAACAACGACACTTTCAACAAAAACAAAGTAGAATAAATAGAAATTTAGACAGAACAACGACACCTTCAACAAAAAGCAAAGTAGAGTAAATAGAAATTAAACAGAATAACGACAAAGGATTGGGGGCCAATCCGACAAACAACTATCCAACAATTATCCCCACACCCCTGAGCGAGGTTCTCACTCCCCCCTTACCTGGATAAGCGGAGCTGAAACTTAGGCAGAGCCTCCTCCTCTGGATTCTCTCTTCCTTTCTCTCTCTCTTTCTTTCTCTTTCTTTCTCTCTCTCTCTCTCTCTCTCTCTCTCTCTTCTCTTTCTCTCTCTAAAATTTCACTTTCTTCCTCTGTATAAAAATTTTCACCCCCTGCCCTGTTTATAGGCAATCTGACGCACCCGGAACGGCCCGTACTGATTTCGGAACGGCCCGTTCCGGATCCTTCAAATCTGGGCAAAATTTGTAACTGGAACGGCCCGTTCCAAAATCGAAACGGCCTGTTCCCAAAAAAACCAGAACGGCCCGTTCTGAAACCAGAACGGCCCGTTCTCAATCTCAGCAGAACGGCCCGTTCTCCTTCCGGAACGGCCCGTTCTCCATACCGGAACGGCCGTTCCAAGGCCGTTCTGGGACTACAAAAACCTCACATTTTCAACATTTGGAACGGCCCGTTCCACTTTTGGAACGGCCCGTTCCGGAACCCAAAATACCCCTATAACTTTATTAAAATTACGAAAATGCCATTAAAAAAATAATAAAAATTTGGGTGTTACAGAATTAATTTGTACAAGTTATACTGACAACATACATAGACATTTCGGTAGCTTACTCATCAGAACTTCACAGTTAAGCGTGTTTGACCTGGAGTAGTACTGGGATGGGTGACCTTCTGGGAAGTCTCCCAGAAATTGCACAAGTAAGGATAAAACACGCTAAACAGTGAAATATTATGAAATAGAACCCTTGAGAGGCCAAATATGAGAGTTGTTACATTAATAAATTTATTAAAATTAAAAAAGAAATTATAATTTTCGACAGATTTTTCCATCGGAAATTTTGACAGCAATTTCTGACGGATTTTTCCGTCAGAAATTTCTGACAGAATTTTCCGACAGAATTTTCTGTCGGAAATTTCCGCCGAAAAATTATTTCCGACGGATTTTTTTTTTCCGACGCCACTTTTTCCGACAGATTGAAATCCGTCGGAAATCCATCGAAAAAAGCAAAATCCGTCGAAAATTTACCTATTTTCATCGGAAATTTCTGTCAGAAATCAGCGTTTTTCTTGTAGTGTCTCAATCAGAGTGACCAAGGGCTACTAGAAAAGTAATTGCCTCTAATGGTGCTAAAACTCCTAAGTTTGAAAGTCTGATACAAGATGTATGTTTCATAATTGAGCAACCTTTTGTTGTCCTTTCGTTTTTTGTGTAACTTATTCCTTTATTTCCCATACTTGTGTCAAAAAATTGAATTTGCCTATGTCTTGTCTTAAATATAATTTGGTTATGGTGACCTTCACTGATGGTTCCATAACTACGTCTATTGTTTGTTTGCAATTCCCTGTTGTAGTTTTTGAAAGGTAGTTTCTAGTTTATTTGATTTGTTTGCCTCTCAGTCAAATATACATTATTCTTGGGATGGACTGGTTGTCTTCCAACCACTATTAAACTACTTTGTAAAATTCATTTCTTTGGTGAGAGTAAGAGTGTGGATTTTATTTCTTTCTACCAAATTAAAACTTGTTTGAAAGAAAATGAAAAGGTATACATGATACTTGCCTGTTTAAAGCTTGAAAAGCATAGTGAGCCGAGTGAAATCCCTTTAGTGAGAGACTTCTCAAAGGTTTTTCCTATAAACATGTCTAGCTTACCACATGAGAAAGAGACTAAGTTCTCCATAGACTTAGTACTTGGTATAACACCCATTTCTATAGCAACTTATAAGATTTCCCCTAAGGAAGTAGCTAAACTTAAAAAATAAATAGAGGAACTTCAAGAGAAAAATTTTATTAGGTTGAGTGTATCACCTTGGGGAACGCCTATGTTGCTAGTTAAGAAAAAGGATGGGAGTGTGAGACTATGTATAGATATCATCAGCTTAATAAGGTAACCATTTTGTCTAGGACATATGATCTTATGGACCAATTGGTTGGGGCTTGTGTCTTTTTAGTAAAATAAACTTGTGATCAGGATACCACCATATTTGGGTGAGGTCTTAGTATATTCCAAAGACTACTTTTAAGACCCGCTATAGGCATTAAGAGTATTTGATTATGCCTTTCAGTGTGACTAATGCACCTAAATTTTTCATGGATTACATGAATAGGATATTTCATCCCTTCCTTCATAGATTTGTAGTGGTCTTCATAAATGATATTCTCATATACTCTAAGACTAAGGAGGAGTATGTAAAGCATCTTAGGATAGTATTGAAAACCCTTAAGGAGAAACATTTGTATGTTAAGTTGTTCAAGTGTGAATTTTGGCTAGATGGAGTTAGTTTTCTAAGACATGTGATTTCTGAGGGAGGTACAGTTGTAGACCTTGCTAAGGTAAAAGGTACTTGAGTGGGAAACACCTAAGTTAATGTTTTAAATTATAATTTTTTTGGGTTTAGCTGATTACTATAGGTGATTCATAGAGAATTTCTCTAGGTTAGCTTTGCCTTTGACTAAGTTAACTATAAAGAACCAATCTTTTGTTTGGGGCTCCAAGTGTGAGGGGGGCTCCAAGTGTGAGGAGAGCTTCCAAAATCTTAAGAAAAGATTAACCAATGCACTTATCCTAGTGTTAATTGACCCTATTGAGACCTTTATAGTGTATTATGATGTTTCTAAGATGGGTTTAGGAGGAGTGTTTATGCAGATAGGGAAGGTAGTAGCTTACACATCTAGGTAGTTGAAGGTTCATGAACAACATTACCCCACCCATGATCTAGAGTTACCTGTTGTAGTATTTGTGTTAAAATTGTCAAGGCATTACTTGTATGATTCGAGATTTGAGGTGTTTACGGACCATAAGAGTCTTAAATATATTTTTGAACACAAGGAGCTTAACATGAGACAAAGGAGATGGTTAAAGTTCCTTAAAGACTATGATTTTGAGCTTAGTTATCATCCTAGTAAAGCCGATGTGGTGGTTGATGCATTAAGTAGGAAATCTTTACAAGTGTCCTCCTTTATGGCTAGGGAGCTTGATTTGTTGCAGTTATTCAAAAACCTTATCTTAGTGCATGAGTTTACTCCTAGGAGTAATAGATTGGGAATCTTGAGAGTGACTAACAACTTGATAGATGCAATTAGAAAGATTAAAAGGACAAATCTATTTTTGTTGAATTAGGTAGAGAAATTGAATCAAGGGAAGGATAGTGATTTTTGAGTGGGTATAGATGGGGTTTTGAGACTTAAGGATGGATTGTGTGTACCTTGTGTTCTAGAACTTGAGAAAATGAACCTAGAGGAGGGACATAGGAGTAACCTTAATATCCACCATGGAGCCACTAAAATGTACTAAGACCTTAAGAGAATGTTTTCGTGGCCTAGGATGAAAAGGGAAGTAGAGGAGTTTGTGCACGCTTGCTTAGTTTGCCAAAAATATAAGGTAGAACATCAAAAGCCATCAAGAAAGTTATAAACCTTTGATTATCGATGTGGAAGTGGGATAGTATCTCTATGAATTTGGTGGTTAGGTTACCTAGAACCACAAAGAACCTAGACTTTATTTGGGTAATAGTGGATAAATTGACAAAGTTTATCCATTTTATTCCAGTTAACATTAGGTACCCTCTAGATAGGTTGACCAAATTGTACATAAGGGAGATTGTGAGGTTGCATGGGGTTCCATTTAGTATAGTTTCTAATAGAGACCCTAGACTCACTTCTAGATTTTACGAGTGTTTGAATAGGGCTTTAAGGACTAAACTTAGATTAAGTTCAACTTATCACCCTAAAATAGATGGTTAAACTAAGAGAACCATATAATCTTTAGAGGATTTGTTGAGAACGTGTGTCCTTAAACACATGGGTAGTTGGGATAATTTTCTACCTTTGATAGAGTGCACCAACAATAATAACTACCATTCCAATATTAAGATGACACCTTAAAAAAAACACTATGCTAGGAGATGTAAGACACCCTTATATGGAGTAGAACTAGGTGAGAGTTCCATGTTAGGACCTAAGGTAGTTTAACAGACTGCCAAGAAAGTGAGATTAATCTAAGATAGGATGAGGACAACCCAAAATAGGTAGAAGAGCTATCATGGTACATAGGAGAGAGAAAGGCATTGAGTTTAAAGCAGGATATCATGTATTCCATAAAGTAACTCCTTGGACTGAGGTTGGTTGAGCATTGAAGTCCCACAAGCTGACTCCCTATTTTATTGGTCCCTACCAAATCCTAAAGAGGATTGCTGAGATAACCTACTAAATAGTCTTACCCCTATCTCTTTCAAATTCACACGGTGTCTTCTCATGTTCTTGAGTCAGACAAACATTTAATTGAAGGATAACCTCACCTACAAAACTATTCTTTTGAGGATTGAGGATAAGAGAGTGAAACAAATGAGAGGCAAGAAAATTCTTTTGGTTAAGGTCGTTTGAGGAGGGAAATCACAAGTTGGAAAATCATCGAGATAATTGATTACCAACATTAGTAATTGATTACCTTCGCTAAAAAATGAGTTCTATGGTTTCTGGAACACGAGATAATCGATTACCAGGATCAGTAATCGATTACCTCTATTCTTGTTTCTCAGATTTCAGTTTTCATTAAAAACTGGTAATAGATTACTTGATATTGGTAATATATTACTGTTGTTACGAGTTTTTAATAGTGAAATCTTATTTGCTCTATAAATATAACTTTTTCTGAAAAACTAAAAAAATGACATAGAAAGTATGTGAAAAAGAAAAAAGAGAGATGCCATTTTTTATTAAAAAAGATCAACGAGTGAAATAGAAAAACAATTTTTCAAGAATTTGAAAATTCATTTTTGAGTGAAGATCAAATATTTTTCAAAATAATCAAAGAGAAAAGAAAATTTAAGAAAGATGTTATCTTGAAAGAAGTTCAAGAAATTGAAGATTGCTGAACAATTCTTTGTGGAAGATCAATCTGCACATCAGGTGTGCCAGTTATGATCTTTAACCTTTTGTTTGTATAACTGGGTATGCTATGGTATATGACTCTTTGAGATAAGGGTATCTCAAGAAAGAGTGAAAGAGAAATCCTGAGGTGCAAGAATTCTGGTGATTGTATAATTTTATGGGATCAAGATTAGGTGATTGTGTTTTTTGATTATAATATTATTTGTACATGGTGTTTGTAAAGAATATTATAGTAGAAAGACTGGATTTAGCGAGGAGCTAAGTCTAAAACTGGATGTAGGCCTTTGTATGGCTGAACCAGTATAGATCACTTTGCAATTTCTCCCTTTACCTTCATATCTTGTTATATTTCATATTGAATTGATAAAAAGAATTTCAAGAAAGTAAAAGAAATTTTTTCTTGAATACATAGATTGTTGATTTGTGAAATCTGATATAATATATGCAATCTCGTAATAAAGTGAAGGAAGGTAATTACTAAAATTAATTTGGATTACAACTTCTATTCCGTTGTGTAATAAATCTGATATACTTTGTATCTTGTTTGGTTTATAATCTGAATGTGATTAGTAAAAAGTAGTATAAGAAAAAAAGAAATTAGCAAGGGAGCAAGAAAGACCATTAGAAGTTGTCTAAGCGAAGAATCTATTCAACCCACCCTTCTAGATTCGTGTTCTACTCGAGACCAACAGAGTATAAAGTGTAACATTGTGTGCTTTAATATTTTTTTTTGTATGATAATGTTATGTTGTAGTTATTGTTTTTAGAATTCTAAGGTCCAAGGGATCCTTGAGAATTAAGTTATTTTGAGTTGTTTGATTCGAGGTCAAAGTTGACCAAGTTTAGGATATTGTGTATAAGGTTTTTAGAAAACATGAACTTCATAAGTTCATTTCTCTGAATTATAGAAACAAGTTTTAGATAGATAAGCTTTGGAGACAAGCAGGACTATTTCTTCTTTTGAATTTACCTAGTGCACCTAAATCCTTCCCTAAGGTAAAGATCATGTAGTTGAGTTGGAGATTCAATCTAAAAAGTTGTGAATCTTGGTTAGAAGTCGTCGTACGAGAGGTTTTGAGATCTTCTTCATGTTCTCTTTTTCTCCTTGCTTTGTGAAGAAATTGAGGTAAAGGAAGTTTGTTGCATGAATGTTTATGATACCTTTAAGTTATGTTTGGAGTTGTTTAGCCCATTGGTGGTTCAGTTTTTAAAAATTGAAGTTGTTTTTAAGTTGTGAAGTTGAGATTTTCAAGTGTAAGGAAACTTATGACCTAAGAAAGTTGAGATTAATGAGTTTTGTTGTTATGTGTGAGAATTAGTGTTGAAATTATGATATATATATATGTGTGTGTGTGTGTGTATGTGTGCGCGCGCGCATGCGCGTGTGTATTGGATGTCTCTTAATGGTTTACATGTGATGGATAATGCTTGTGGTCGTTGGATTTGATGAGAAAAGATGAACCCCTATGAGGAGAATTCAGGTTTTTGCCCAACGAGGATGAATGATCTCTCAACGCTCATCTAGGGCTGGAAGTCCTCTACTTATAATTGTTTTCTTGTTCAACAACATGATTATTGCCCAATGAGAAAATGACTTTGTGATAGTCTTTTTAGAGCTCGCCTAGTGCGTCTAGTGAGAAGATCCACAGGGGGTTCTGGTGGCTCAGCGAGTTATGGTCACTTAATGAAAGGATCCACAAATTGTTTTGTTCGTTTAGTGAGCTTTTGGCTACCTAGTGACAAGCTATAGAGGAGTTAGGTCGCCCAACGAGTCAGAGTGCACCCAACAAGGAAAGTCACATGGAATTTTTCCTTCTAAGTGAAAGTAGCTTGCCCAATGACAAGCTTTAGAGAGCTTTGGACACTCAGTGAGGGTATGTGTCGTCCAACAAGAGCTTTGTTTTGTTAAATTAATATAGGGTGTATCTTTTACATAATTTGTTGATATAAGTTGATGATGATTGACCTAGTTCATAGTATGTTAATATAAGATGATATTTATGTTATTTAAGTTGAAAGTAGCTTGTTATATAAGGTTGATGAATCAAGTTGTATGTTGTAATTTGTAATGAACATGTCATACATGTTTTATGATGAAAGTTGCATAAAAACTTAAAGAGAGAAAAATTGTTTTTGAAATTAAAATATTCCATTGTATGGATATAAGTTATGGTATTTTATACGTCCAAAAGATGAAAATTCTTCAGTGAGTAAGTTACCTCATTATTGAGAAATTGTCTTAAAGTTGTATCCTCTAGGTTTTTTAGTTGAAATAATATGGTGGAGACTAAACAATACTTGTTGTAAGTGGCCAACGAATAAGATACGAAGTCAGGGCTTGAATCCCTAATCGAGTATTGGAAAGTGTGCAATATTTGGCTGAGGAAAGATAATTTCATATAGGCTTATTATGTATGCTAAGGTTGCAATAGGCTCATACCCAAGTTGTTATATTCTTGATAGTAGTATTGTACTTTCTTAGTGTAAGTGATAAAACTTGAGAAACCAGTTATGGTCACCATGCCAACCATTATTTTATAGTCACCATGCTAGTTGTTGTTTTCTAGTCACCATGTAAGCCATTGTTTCTAGTTATTATACCAACCATTATGATTTGATAGGTCAAGTCACTTAGAATACTCATTAAATTGTAAAAGATCTCCACAAGTTATTATGCATTACTAGACATTAGTTGTTCAGATGCTCAATTGTTTAATTTGTTTTCTATTTCTTAGTTGTTTAAGTTTTTTTTAGTTTCTTAGTTATTTAAAGTTGTTCTTATGCTTTAATGATGTGATGTTTCGTTCACAAGCCTACTCTTGATTTTCATGTTGTTAGACTATTATGATCATACTTGTTATGAGAGCAAGGTAAGATTGGGTAGGAGGGCATGCTTAGTGGATGACTTATGTGTTTTGTTGAGTTGTTCTGATACAACATGTATATAGAAACACTTGACCGATGCTAGGGTTTTATGTTTTTATTACTTACATACTAGATGTATATGTGTATATGTGTACAATGTTTGTTGTAACTCCATAAAAGAATTTATGTTTTTAAGTCAAAATTGACAAATATTATTTTATGTTTTTTACATCCTATACATAATTTGTTGCATGGGTGTTTAAATACTATTGCATGATAACCTTAGACTACTAGATTTTTTTTATTTATATTTTATGTTGTTTAATAGCTATGTCATACTAAATGTAATAACATGGTGGATTATTACCTAAAAGACATAGAAGATTACAATCAATACATGTTTACTAGTCTATGAGCTACTTTATAGAATTGTATATATTAGCAACAATATGTTGATAATACTTTTTTATAATTGCACAAAAAACTATTTACAATTATTTAATTATTGAAACTTTAAATATACATATTAATATTTCCCTAATTAATATTCTTTACCTAATTTCATCGAAATCAATGAGTCGTTGTCTTTGATTGTTTCAATCAAAATTAAGCCCAATTCTAAGAAAGAGGTGGGTTGGTAGTATGCATATATGGACTACATTTTAAAGATCTCAAAGTCATTCTAACATTTACTACACTATTTTTGGAACCAACACATATTTTCAGCAATGATTCATTGATTTGAGTGGTATAGTATTAACTTCAATCCTTTTAAATATATTTTTTTTTATAAAAATTAATTATTTACAAAGTTAATAATTACTTTGTACTAATAAATTGATTATAAAAAAAAACCCTATTGTTTTTGCACAAGTTCTATATTAAGTACATAAACAATTAGTATCATGGATAAAAAGGAGATCATATAAAAACGAATGATGATAACCTAGTTATGATATAATTAATAATATAAAAATGAGTAATTAACTTTTAAAAAAATCCTAATGTTCCATTTAACTTTAATTTTACATTATAAATATTATAAAATATGCTTAATTAAATTCCATTATACAATCGTCCTAAAACTTGAAACTTTTTTCTTGGAAAATTAAGACATATGCTTTAGCAATCTGAATGCTACGTACCTTTTGCATTGTCTAGTCTATTTAGATACATATTCCCTCACTATATATTTCATTCCATTAGTTTGCAACAGCCTAGTTGAAATGATGAGAGAAAGCAAGACCCTATATGGTCAGAATAAAGACTTGGGAACGTACATGTCCTGAGGGTCCACTAGTGACTAGAGAGACATCGATCTGATATGAATATGTATCAATGGTTTTTCAAAAGTGAATTAAAAATGGCAAAGGCATGTTTGCACACTAGGCACTCAAAAGTGTGCATGGGTATTGAAAAACCAATGCTTCATATCATGGGGACATGAGAAATACAGTTGGAGTTGGGAAGGTCATGAAGCCACAAGCTGCCTTCATTTTATTTTCCTTTCTTTATGCTAGAATATCTATATGTTGTGCAAATAATATTTTTAAATGATTAATTTACTAATTGATTAATTATAAATCAACACCATATCCTTAAAATTATGTTAAATCACTAATTTTATATATTAATTCTAAAATTTGATAGGTTAAATTGCACTTTTGAACCATTTAAGGACATGTTTTTTGATAAATTTATCTATAAGCACTTCTATGAGAAGAAGATGAGGAAGAAAAATGAATTTTTTTTTTTTATGAATCAAAATTAGTTTATATATAAGTCAAAAATAAATTTTTTGAGAAGTTATTATGAAAGAACTTCAACAAATTAACTTATACATAAACTAATTTTAACTTATAAGAATTTTTTTTTTTTCCTTCTATTTTTTCTCTTGTAAGTGTTTATGCGGAAATTTATTCAAATATATCCTAATTCTTCACATATATAATTTGGTCCAATTATTTTTTAAGAGTTTAATAGTCATGCATAGATAATATAAATTAGTTTTATATTCTTAACTAATTAGATATCATCGTTGATATGACTTTATATTCATTAAAAATAAAAAACTTACTAACAATAGTAACTTATGATTGGACGATGATATAAAATTATTTTACATCGTTAGTATATATCACATATTCTCTATTTTTAATTATTCAATTTTTTCGTTCTCAAAGTTTTAAAATTTCAAATTTCATACAACCATGAAATCTACATATATTAACCGATTAAATTTAACAAAGTTGTCAACGTAAAAAAGTCAAAATTCCATAATCTTTCATATATATATTGTCATCTGATTACATGCATATGATATAATGATTATCACTTCAAAATTATGTATTGATACATTACAAATATGCAAATTTGACGGTTAAGTCAAAATCATGTTTTTTTTTTAAAAAAAAAACTAAGAATCAAAATTACGTAATTAAATTTTGAAAGATCAAAATTATGAATTAATAATTTAATGAGAAACAAAATTATATTTTAGCTTAATTTTATATATCTCCTCGTATTAGTCATTACCATCATCTATATACATTTAAGTGGCAAATTGTAGCGATGAAGTAAAATAGAGGTGTGAAGGGTCTTGCTATTGGTGGCACAATGCACGTGCTTCTTCCATCCATACTCACATGGAGATGCAACACACCATGTGAAGCAAATAAAAGTGCTTGTATTGCACCCCATCACTTGTATGCCACACTTCTCTCTCTCTCTCTCTCATTTTTCTTCTTCCCTTTGTGTCTCGAGACTCTCACTGTCTTATTTCTCTCTGTGGCCCCTTAAAAAGTACAGTGGTGGGAGTTATAGTCAATTTCTTTCTAGGCTTGTAGTACTTGATCCTTCACTATAATTGGCCTTCTTCATAACTTCACACTTGATTAGGAAATTGTTTACTTCAATACCCATTTCTCGCAAATGTTATGTTATGTATACATATAAAATGACAAGTGACATGCATTCACCATTGTTTTGAACTAAAATACATTATAGTACTTGTTTTAAATCTAAATTATATGCATTACCATGTACACATTGTCATTCTAATATATATATATATATATATATATATATATATATATATATATATATATATATATATATATATATATATATATATATATATATATATATATATATATATATATGTTCACATGAGAGAGAAGATTTGTAACCTTCATAATATGTTTTAGAAAAAAAAAATCTTAAATATTTATTTTCACTATATTATGAGTGCAAAATATTTATTGATTATACTTAAGTTAGATAACTAATTAAATTGACTAGTTACTTATAGTAGGAATTTTTTTTTCTTAATCATACTTTTTTATATATTTATTTATAAGATTATAATTCAAGATCTTATATTCTTCTTTATAAAATTGGTTTTGAAAATATTATAATAATTTTAAATAATAAAATTTAATGAATCTATACTTAAATATAAAGATAATAGATTTTTTTTTCGTCTACACAATTTTTTGGATTATTTTATTTTTATAATTACTTTCAAACCACTTTAAAATACTCTCTTTTTATTTATTTTAAATTTGTATTCTCTCTCTTCTGTACATATCATAAATTTTACACTCCAAAATTAACCATTTAATTTATTATTGTTTTTTTTTAAATAATAGAGAAACTTGAAGTGCTCTCTTTCCCACTAATAAAAAATGTTAAAGGCTTAATTCATTAAAAAAGGAAAAAATAAATTTGATTATTCTCAATAAATAAAAATTGAAATATAATTTACTTAACTATTTCATTAATGAATATATACTATAATTACCACAAAAAATATTATACACGTTTAATTAAAAAATAAAAAATAAAAACCTCGGGCTGTCTGTGAATTTTGACATGGTTTAAATTGGGCATATTTGTTTCGTTGGGCTACTTCACATTTAGCACACCCAAAATCTAGACAATAGTTGTACATAGATGGGCTTTTGAATTTTTGGTTTTTTAATTTTTTCTTGGGCTTCTGTAACAGATTTTGTAAACGTCAAATATCCAATGTTACTTACAAAATACTAATAGGCAAATGATATATACCTCTTTTCTCATAAATAAGTTTCCCTTTTTTTATTAATTTTAATATTCTTTTAATTAATTTTATTTTAAAATAGGATTATTTTATAAATAAAAAAAACTATCTTTTCCATTCAAGTCCCTTCTTTTATTACTTCATCTCTCTTTACCATTCTTGCTAAATTTTTTTTTATCTCTTGATTTCTCTCGCTATCAATGATGAATCTCATCTTTATTATTTTTGAAATCCTATTTCAGCACTCTCAACTTTATCAAACTAAACCCTTATTATAAAAACTAAAAATTATAAAAAAAAAATTATTATACAAACTAAAATTGGTTATAGAATGTTGGTATTAATAACCACTCATCTGTTAATTTTATAATCATTTTTAATTAACCTTTATTATAAAAATGTTTATTTATTGTTATGGTTAATTTTTTCAAAACTAGTTATTATGATCACCTCTAGTTTCAAGACTCTATGACATATTCAACAACAGAAATGATGCATCCTCCGAAAGGTTTTTGGCCGAAAAATCCTCTGAACGTTTAAAATTTTAAAATAATAAAATTAAAAAATAATTTATTTCAAATATTATACAGATGTAAATCATTGAATGGTTTGGAATGTTGATTCGGAACTTTGATTCGGATTCCAAAGCATTACTCAACTTCAGAAATGATACATCCTCCGAAAGGTTTTGGCCAAAAAATCCTCCGAACGTTTAAAATTTTAAAATAATAAAATTAAAAAAATAATTTATTTCAAATATTATACAGATGTAAATCACTGAATGGTTCGAAATGTTGATTCAGAACTTTGATTCGGAGTCCAAAGCATTACTCATCCAACAAACACTCCAACTCTCACAACTATCCTTCTCACCTCCATCTAACTAGCTATTAAAAAAAAAACAAAATTTGAAGATAGAAAATGAATAAAAGAAAGCACTAGTGCAAAATCAAGAATTCTATGTGCTTGTATTCCACTTAATATATCAGAATATGAAACAGTGATAAATTTTTAATATTTATCGTACATATAAATGCTTATTATATGTAGCTATACTTTATAATAAACAAATATTTAGTTTTTCTATTAAATAAATGATTAATCCCTGAAATTAGTTGTTAAAATTATGTGACTCTTAATTTAGTCATTGATTTTAATGAAATTCAAAAAGTCTCCAGAAATATATTTATTCATATATTTAAGTTCTTCTATTAAATAAATTTTATTTTTTTTAAATGAAAGTGTTTATATGGTATGATAGTATCGTATAATATGTACATGTTATATATATGGAGTGATGCATGTCCTCACATGGACATGATATATATGTTGTAACGACCCGTCATGACCGTCACATTACGAAACAACACTACACACTACTGGAATATACACTAAAATAATATAATAAAAATAATTACAACATAAGTTGTTAATCAAGCAACCAACAACAAGTAGCTATATACAACAAAATATGCTACTATAAGGTAGCCTACAAAACAAAATCCAACTCTAGGCACCTCTTGTGACCTCTAGCAGCTATCTCCCAGCCTATCAATGCCCTGCTCCCATACATCGTATGATCATCGCAGTCTAAATCACATGAAAACATGCAAGGGTAAGCTAGAGACAATAAACAGCTTATAATAATTAAATATGCAACACAACAACTATATAATCATCTTCACATCTGACACAGAAGAGAAACAACACATATCATATACATCTTAGCATCATTTCAACTTGATTCAACATATCAACACTGTATCAACACTTCAACGCAACTATTGTACTAACCATTAGAATAGTTACCATATTCATCATAACAACAACCAACACATGTATTGCACACCTCTCAACAACACATGTTTAAAAGCAACTTACAACACAGGTAATCTAGCAACGCTAGCATCATCATCAACTTGTATACAAATAAGCAACTTGCAACATAACAACTGATGGAATCATGCTTAGGAAGGCAAGAGGTGACAACCTAAAAGATCCAAGAGGAGTGGGCTAGGCATGGAGGATTGGGCCAGTCAAGGCCCAATAGGCCCGATGGGCCTGGAAGGCCCAATTTGAGCTTCACATGGGCCATCTCTTAATAAATCCATTTTTCTTATATTTTGTACATATTATATTAGTATAGGTTTCACATATTTTGGTCTTGTATTTTGGACCACATAGAGTAGCATTTTTGGGCCATAGGCTTCTTGGGCCTAATTTTGGGCTTCATGGGCCTTTGGGCTTTTGGTACCCAATATTGGGCTCATTTTCATTCTTGTAATTTTTCCTATTCATTGTATTTAATTGACCATTGTATTTAGGTCATTAGATTAGGATTTAAGGAGGATTATTAGTTTAATTGAATTAGGCAAAACTAGGATTACTTTAGCATGTATTTAAGTTGCATTTTGAGTCACATGGATGGTGCCACCTTGGCTGAACATGTGTGACTCAAATTCAACCCTAAATGCACACTAAATCAAACCTAAATAAACCTAGCATCAATTTGAACCGGACTTGTACATGTGAGTTAAGTTTTGAATTCAAATTCAAAATTTGAATTCAAAACTTGGCGCCACATGTGAAGCCTCCACATTGGCGCCAAGTGTCCCTAATTCCGGATCCATTTAAGCTCCCTCCTTCACACATTGTAATCACTTTTGATATATGAAATTTGAGAGCAAATATTCTGCCAAGTTTCTTCCAAAAGTCACCAAGAGAGAGCCATCACTTTTTAGGAACCCTAGCTAGGTTTCCTACCTTTTGAAGTGAGCTTTCCTTTGTTCATTAAGCTTGGATGCTTCCATCCATAGTCTAGGAACCCTAAGTCCGAAAATCTTCACTCCTTCAAGCGTCTTACATTCGGAATTCAAGCTCCATTGAAGAGGTCCAAGCATTGGTGAATCCGAGGAGAAGAACACCTATCACTTCTCCTAGTATTTGCCATCATTTTTGGTATCAAGAGCAAGGTTCTTCTTGGAGATAAGTTTCCTTAATTTTTTTGGTCCGTTTTTATTGTTGTCTTTGTGTTCTTGTGTGTCTTGTTTGAGTTTCATTTTGGATCTATTTGTTTTTTTGGAAAAATTTCTATCCATAGATCTATTGATTGATTGTATTTTGATTTTTTTTCACAATCAATATGTTTAGGACCTATTTGCTTGTGTTTCTTTTTATTTTTGTTTGAGTCTCTCATTTCCTAGCATGTGTCCATGATTGGACTTCATCCATTGCATTAGATTTTTGTTTTTGAATCCTTGTTTTGTCATAGAAGTCATGTGTAGTCCTTTTCATGTTGAAAATTCCCAGACTAGCTTGTTGACCTAATTTTTTTGTGTGTTGTTTGTGTTCGAAATTTTTTGTATATTTTCTTATTAAATATGTGCCTACCTATATGTGATTTTGTGTTACATGTTTGAGTTCATGATTTGCTATTAGTTCTAGAAAATTTCTTAGAGTTAGGTTTCTATTATGTCTTGTTAAAAGTTTTGTCAAAAAAATTCATAAACACTAATTCCTATTAGGTTTTCCTTGAGTTTTATGTGTGGCTGAAACCTATTGCAATTTTTAAAACATTAAAACAGAGACAAAATAGAGGTGTATGTGTTCTAAATGCATGAGAAAAACAAAAGAATGAGTGCTTAAAAATTTGACCTAAAAACACTACAAAATTGTGAAGCACTAGTTACAAAATGCATGTGAACACCTCTTGTTTTGTGTGAAATTTTTGCTGCAGTTTTTAGTAGCCTAAAACCGAGACTTATATGTGTTAAAAAGACATTTGAACTCCTGATCATTAAAAGAAAAAGAAGTGAAAAATATTTTGCAAAAAGAAAAGAAAGAAAATAGCAAAAGAAAAAGCCAAAAGGAGTGAAAAATCTTGTATACCTAGCTCTCGGTTTTGGTGTGTCCTTGTCTTTTTTTTTTTCAGTCCAGCCACATATTTGTGTCTTATTTTTGTTTTTAGATTTGTTTTTGTAATCTACTCTAGTGCCTTTGATAGGTGATCCTTTGTGTGCTAGCTTCTTTTTATTTTTGACTAATCTTTGAGTCTTGTCTTAAATACCTTACTCTTCAATTTTTGGTATAAGCTTTATAAATTTTGTTTTTGTTGCTTGTCTTGTTTTCTTTGATTCAAAATTCTGTGCTGGAAGTGGCTTCAAATCCTTGCTTAAGGATAAAACATTGACTCAACAAAAAGTAGGAAAGAATTGGTTACAAAAGACTTTCAAATTTGACCTAATTTAGTGACCAATTTTTCCTAAACCTACCTTCACAAGAGTGATCATTCCATTAACCTTGTGAGAAGCCTACATTAATCACATTGTTGTGTTATTTGTGCAGGGTCCAGGAGCAAGCAAAAACAAAGATTAGTGGCAGATTGGAACACTTAAACAAGTGTTAGAAAATTTGGACAACAAATCTGTCACTAATTGGTCACTAAAGTCGCCACAATTTGTTTCTAGTGTAGTTTAAATTTTTGCAAATTATCTTGTATTTTCAATCAATTTGTAAAGCTTGGAGGGAGTATTAAGAAGTTGGTCAGGTATATCTAACCCTTGGTAGTTCACTCACGTGTAGTACTAGTGGAAGTGGCTTGGAAATTTCATATGTTTCAAGCTTCCACTTAAGGCAAAACGACTAGTTGCTTAATCTTGCTTCCTTTGAGTTGTTTTTTCTTTAATTTGTTTATTTTGCTGCCTTGATTCGACTAGTATTGTGTAGATTTACTTGTTCACGTTTAGTTATCATTCAAAAACACTTGTGAAAATCATAAATCATTAAACATTTGTGAAAAGTTTTGTGGAATTGAGATTACCATAAGGAAGTTTAGTGATTTCCACTTGAAAAGGCTTGGTTATTAAGTGGCTCTTAGTAGCTCACCTCCCTTGATAGTTCAACTTGTACACTTAGACTTCCAAGTGCTAGTCTTATTCCTAGAAAAGACCAAAAATATTTTCTTTTTACATTGCATTTTTTTTAAAATTCTTGAAACTTAACTAGTTTGCTTAACATTTTCTCTTGTTTTTAAGCTTTTAAATTCAATGTGTTTAATTGTCAAGTTTGCTATATGCTTGCTTGTGGACGTTTAAGGGAAACAATTTCTAAGTTTCAAAGGCTTAGTGTTGTTTAGAACCACGTTTAACTAGTAATCTTTAGCCAACTTTTCTTTAGGAATTTTTGAAAACTTATTTTGGAAAACTTTTTTTTTTTAATTATGAGAAAACATTCCTCAAGTGGTAGTGACTTAAGCTCCCCAAAAAGTTTTTCACATCTTACTCAAGAGCTTAAATCACTCACTTTGGACAAAGCAAGAAGTGTTAACAAGAGAAAAAGAAAAACTTGAAAGAAAAGCACGACTTGCAATTTTAGAGGAAGAAATTCAAATTCTTAAACAAAAGGAAGAAAAACTTTTAGCAAAAATAAAATTGAGAAAAACAAGGAAAAAGGAAATAAAAAAGGCATGTATCTTAGGGAAGAGTAAGGAGGAAAAATATCTCCTCTAAAGGACTTATGAGTGCAGAGAGTTTTTCTATCACTGAAAACCATTTGCCAAATACTCTCTTCTTACATAAAGACCTTAACTATTACCCTTATGCTACCACTCGTCATGAAGTAGAGATTCTAGAACAAAATATTTTAAAGAAAAATGAATCTCAACTTCAAGATATAGTGAAGAAGGAGTGGACTATTCCTAGTTTTACTCCTTATACTACTTCCTTGAAGGTGCACAAGGGAGGAAGTATTTCTGTGGTCTTAATAAAGCACCCAATTTTTGGTTTACATTGTTTGGTGGATACAACTTTTAATAATCTATATTCTATGTTTGCTCTTATAGGAAGATCTTACTATTTTGAAATTAATATGATTCCTTCCTTACAAGACAAATATAGTTTATATGATTATAAGTATCTAATAAGCAATCAAATCCAAAAAATTTTAGGGCGTTTTCTAGTAGTCTTTTCTTTATATTCTAGGAAAAGCCTAGGTTACCATTTAGGGTACTTTAGGCAAGATGTTGTAGTTTTTAAGAAGCACTCTTTTCATTGTCTTAGCCATAGTGTCATTACATTTTTAGGATTTCATTATAGGTTATACTTAGAAGAGGATCCAATTTCTACTTTTAGGGAGTCTAATTTTGATAGTTTATTTTTCTTTCTTAGGCTAGATATAAGGACTCCTCTTAGGATCCATAATCCATTTTCTCATCATGAAAATTTTACCTCTTATACTTGACATGTTGTGTATGTAGGTGATAATTCTTATTCCATGCATCCTCGAGATTTGAGGACAAATCCTTTTCAAGAGGGAGGGGATGATGGAATCATGCTTAGGAAGGCAAGAGGTGACAACCTAAAAGATCCAAGAGGAGTGGGCTAGGCATGGAGGATTGGGCTAGTCAAGGCCCAATGGGCCCGATAGGCCCAATTTGAACTTCACATGGGCCATCTCTTAATAAATCCATGTTTCTTATATTTTGTACATATTATATTAGTATAAGTTTCACATATTTTGGTCTTGTATCTTGGACCACATAGAGTAGCATTTTTGGGCCATAGGCTTATTGGGCCTAGTTTGGGGCTTCATGGGCCTTTGGGCTTTTGGTACCTAATATTGGGCTCATTTTCATTCTTGTAATTTTTCCTATTCATTGTATTTGATTGACCATTGTATTTAGGTCATTAGATTAGGATTTAAGGAGGATTATTAGTTTAATTGAATTAGGCAAAACTAGGTTTAATTTAGCATGCATTTAAGTTACATTTTGAGTCACATGGATGGTGTCACCTTGGCTGAACATGTGTGACTCAAATTCAACCCTAAATGCACACTAAATCAAACCTAAATACACCTAGCATCAGTGTGAACCGGACTTGTACATGTGAGTTAATTTTTGAATTCAAATTCAAAATTTGAATTCAAAACTTGGCGCCACATGTGAAGCCTCCACATTGGCGCCAAGTGTCCCTAATTCCGGATCCATTTAAGCTCCCTCCTTCACACATTGTAATCACTTTTGATATATGAAATTTGAGAGCAAATATTCTGCCAAGTTTCTTCCAAAAGTCACCAAGAGAGAGCCATCACTTTTTAGGAACCCTAGCTAGGTTTCCTACCTTTTGAAGTGAGCTTTCCTTTGTTCCTTAAGCTTGGATGCTTCCATCCATAGTCTAGGAACCCTAAGTCCGAAAATCTTCACTCCTTCAAGTATCTTACATTCGGAATTCAAGCTCCATTGAAGAGGTCCAAGCATTGGTGAATCCGAGGAGAAGAACACCTATCACTTCTCCTAGTATTTGCCATCAACAACACTATAATCATCCTCAATAGGGTCAATATACAACACAATCACAACTTAACAAAATATATACAACTCATATCAACATCAATTAAACACATCAACAGCTTATGCATCGTCACACATTTCAACTCGGAGATCTCCTACAACACGGGTGAGTAGTTTAAGTGTCTAGGTCCTACCAAACCGACAGCAAAGAACCTTTTTAGGCTTGCTAGGTAAACAACAAATTTGGATGCCAATCCACAGCACGATAATGATTTTTCAGACTTTGCCACTTAAACAAGGAAGTATAGTACTATGTCAAGATAGAACAACTGGGTTTAGGCCTACCACGACATTAGCTAGCTTAACTAAGCCATCTATGGGATTAGCCTACCCATTATCCTCCAAATACTACAACCCTCCGATACTCGATTAGGAACTAAGTTCCTGACTTCGTACTTTACTCAAATTGGCCGTTTTTAATTGATATAGCTCGACCTGGCCCCTATACCGTTGTCGCTTTGTACACGTGTGCCTCGACCTTGCCCACACACGAGACCAACTAAGTCCTGGAGGAGAACAGCACAATGTCCACTCCAAGGGACAACTTCCCAAGGAGGGTTTTCAACAAATTGGGCTCTCTAAGCACCATAGCTTTCTCAATCCACACAATGGAATGAGCAACTTCGAAAACATCTCCCTTAGTCCTAGTGATCAACAGCTCATCATCACAGCTTAATCAACTTACAATTCAACAACATAGCTCAACTCAACAACTTAAATAACATGATCAACTAAACAGCACGGCTCAGCTCAACAACTTAAACAACATGATTAACTTAATCAGCACAACTCAACTCAATAACTTAAACAACATAATCAACTCAACAGCACAACTCAGCTCAACAACTTAAACAGCATGATCAAATCAACAACACAACTCAACTTAACAACTTAAACAACATGATCAACTCAATAGCACAACTCAGCTCAACAACTTAACGGCTCAACTCCTAATTTACAACTCAATCATCATAAAATAATATTTTTCAACACATAGTACAACATACAACTTTATAACAACATACAACTTTCCTTTGACAACTTAGCAACATAGTCTACTAATAACTTCTATATAAATCTCAATACCTCTACACACTTCACATCATGCTTCTCACAATATTATCATCATGCACTTCAAAACTTTCAACTATATCATCGCATCATATTTCACAACATAATTAGACAACTCATAACATAAAACAACTTTAACCACTTAACTTCAACATGTTTCAACAATATCATCAATTCAACATATAATAGATCAACAACTTCACAACATACAACATATTCAACACATAATAGAACTTACCCATCATGTTTACAACTCATCCATCATGCCAACCTACACAACATATACAACATGAATTAACCTACACACCCAAGATAGCCTTCAACTTATCCAAATCACTCCTTGTGAAATGATAACCTTTACATAAAATAGAATATCGGGAGTTATACTACTCCTATTATGCTGATCCTTATCTCATATGAAAGATAAGAAGATTTACTACAACTCTCATGAAGACACCAAGTCCTAATTCCTTCATCTACCCTGTTAAAAATTCTAAAAACCGCAACAGCTATAACCAATGCTGGCAGCTTGACCCCTCTTCACTAAAACAACCATATATGGAGTTCTAGACCTCCTTTTTGGGTGATTCCAGCGCCATTGGAAAGCTAACATCCAAGGCTACAACTTTCATGAAGACTTAAAGATCAACATACTCACGCCTGGCGCATTAGTATCAGGCCCGACACAAACTCAAACAGAGACTCACAAGAATCTCCACACCCAACGCGACTAGCCTCGCACCCAGCTTGATTTAACACTGGTGGCCTCGGATGAATGCACGCTCGGCGCATATTCAACCAGAAACCTCCAAAAACCTCAAAAATCCCTTCAAAACTTGAAAATCAGCAACTTCAACCACATGCAATCCATGAAATGCAACATATATATAGACTCCCTACAACTCAAAATCGAGTTCAGATTCAACATGCAACCAATTAATGCATCAAAATTGACAAAAACCCTATTTTTCCCAAAAACCCCAAAAATGAGGAAATCACCCGATTCAACCATTTATTCTCGAATTCCATACATCAATGGAGTTCCTAAACTCTCATGCAACCAAACAACATACATTCTAGCTTCCCTTACCTGAAGATTGACTCCGAACAATCAAGAATTTGGGAAGAAGAAAACTTTTCTCCGAGTTCGACTCCCGAACTTCAATCCTTCAAAATCAAGCGTCTTAGCTTGAATTCCAAAAGAAGACAGAAGAAGTTAGTGATCTAGAGAAGAAGAAGAATCAACCAAAGAAATTTGAGAGAGAAATGAGCTCACAGACCCAGAGTCTTTCTCTCTAAAACTTCTCTCTAGTTTCTTTGAGAATAAACTTATGAAGTCCCATTCTCAGAGAAACCCTTATATACTCTTCTCTTTCTAGAGTCAACTAAGCTCAAAAATCTCCTCACTACGTTACATATGTTCTACATAACATATGATTATAAAATATAATATCATTTTAATTCCTAAAATTATAACACTGTGTAACTTTAATTCTTGAAATTATAACTCAATATCACTTTAGTCTCTAAAATTTTAACTTAATATCATTTTTTTACTAAAATTTAATGTCACTTTAATCTCCAAATATTGTCATAACTTTATTTAATCAAGTAATTGTGACTTGAATATTTACACAATAAAATAAATAATTAAGTTAATATTGTAATACAATGATAAATTTATTCATCCTTGAATTGTCAAATTTTTATTTTGTTTTATTCATTCTATTTTATAATACATAAATAAATAATTTCAATATATATATATATATAATAAAAAATAGAAAATAAAAGAAAAAAAATGTAATTTTTGAAAAATAAAAGTAATATATATTTTTCGTAATAGAAAAATAAGAAATAATTTATATAAGAGAATTAATTTTAAAAATAATATATAAATATAGAAAAATTGGAAACTATTTTTATTTATGTATTTTATAAAATAAAATGGATAAAAGAAAGGGGAAATTGAAAATTAGAAGGAAAGATATAGCATATTTAAAATTAAAAAAAAATAGTATTTTAGTTTGTACAATTCACATGTTAAATGTTTATTATATATATTGAAATTTAAAATAAAGTATGTATATAAATAAATATTATGTTTGAATATAAAAATTATATATAAAAGTTGAATAAATAGTTATTTTTAAATATATAAATTATATTTTAAATTTATGATAAATAATTTACATTTTAGCACAAGATTATGATAATTTATTTTAAAAGTATTCATATTTAGTTCATAAACATTTATGATAAATAGAAACCGAATTAGATATGAAATTAAAAGAGTTTTTAAAAATCTTCTCGTAAATGAAAAGTTTCTAAAAGTGCTCTTGTACAATATAGGTGTTCATGTTTAATGTATAGGAATTGATATAATGTTAAATACTAAATTTTTAATATGATTTAAATATATTTATCATCCTATTTATGATATTTATTTAATTATATATTTTATTATAAAAATATTCAAGTCATAATTATTTGATTAAAATAAAATTTTAATAATGATTGAAGACTTCAATAAAAAAAAATAATGATTGAAGATTAAAGTGATATCAAGTTAAAATTTTAGGAACTAATGTAACATTGAGTTACAATTTCAAAGAATAAAGTTATATAGAATTACAATTTCAAGAATTAAAATGGGTGTTTTATAATCATATGACAAATTAAACATATAAGTCACATGGTACACTCACATAACATATGTCACTTCACATATGTACCACATATATATCATATGACATTATCAAATCACATAAACACTACTTCTATTTAAAAAAATAAAACTTATTTAACAAAAGAATTTAAATAACTGACCTATTGCACTTTCAAGAACTTTTTTTAAGTTCCATTAAAATTAGGAAATAAATTAAAAATAATATATAATTTTAAAAACTAATTTGATCATTTTCTCTAGATTAATTTAACCACAAATTTATTTTATATAATAATTTTTTTAAAATAAATAAATAACGGAAAGAAAATTACACTATTGGCACATAAAATTTAATGTAACATTTAGTGCTATTAATGTAACATTGTTTTATGACGCTATTAATATTATTAGTTTCACCTCATAATTATCATATTCAATAATATTATTATATTTAATTATATATTGTATTATCTCTATTTTTTATTCGTAGTCATTTTGATATTATTTTTTTTGTTCTTTTTTTATTATCACTTTTCTAAAATCAATGACTTATTAATTTTTTTTTTCATTTTTACCCTTAATACTTAATATGTGTTTACTGGATAATGTGTTTATATATTTCCAATGTATTTATTTCTTTTCCAATTACCTAAAAAGTATAACAGGAAAATTAATAATAAATACTTTAAAAAATTAAAATATCAATTATTTTCTTAATTCTTATGCATAACCTTAAACGTCAAACAAAAAAAAACGGAAAAAAGTATGTAAAAACTATACTTTTACGTAAGATCTAATTTAAAGTAATTATTTAATCCAATTTAAGAAGATATATTAATTATATACTGTTTAAAAATTATGTACTCTAATTGGTTAAGAGAGAAAAACCTATTAACTAAAAGAGAAATAGTATATATAATGCAAACACTTTAATTAATCAAAAGAAAAAAATATTAATTAATAGAGAAATATAGTATAAAAGTAATTAAAAATAAAAAATAAAAATAAGACAAATTTATTATTATCAACGAAATTAACTACTTTTAATCATAATGAATTTGGTATGGAGTCTTATATATAAGAAAGAAAGTATTAACATTAAATGATATATAAAAAAATTGTTTATTTATATATATTTTTATAAGAACTAATTGGTCCTCCGATTTATTTTTGGTATTTAATTAGTCTCTCTAAGATTAAAATGTTCTAAGACAGGTCCTTCTTTTATACTTTTATAGGGTCTGACCTAGCATTGATATTTTACAAAATAAGGATCGATCTAAACATGTTTTACTTTTAAAGAGGTTAATTTAATAATATAAAAAAATTTAGAGCTCAAGAAACAAATTAATTTTTTTTAGAGAGAAGAACAAAATTAAAATTTACCCAATTTAAGAAAATTAGATTAAATTACAATTTTAATCCTCATTTTTATCCCATTTTCATCTTGTTTTTTCTACTTTTATGAGATAAAAGTAGAAAATAAAATTATAATTTAGCCTTTTAATTGATGAGTCACGTATTTAATATTAAATCATAGTCAACATTATAATTTTAAATGTTAATAGATGAACATTTAATAGTGAGACTAAAATTTTGGATTTTAAAAAAATTCAAGAACTAATATTAAAAAATTAAAAATTGGAGGACTAATTGCATAATGAATATTATAGGAAAATTAAAAGTGTATTCTTTTATCTCTTAAAAAGATTATAAAGATGTAATAAAGATTGAACATAATTCCTCATCTTCTACTCCAATCCCTTCCCACCGATTATCATTATTACTTTTTTTTCTTTATAGGCTATCATTAATTATTTTATCAGTGAATTTTATTTTAATTGATTTCTACTAGTGTAAAAATGACGAAACCTTTACTTTTTTATTTATCCATTAACCCTTTAACTTTGCGAAAAATGATTTATTATTATAAACTCTAATGCTTTTATTTAAATTAATTTACAAAATTGTTTTTATTAAATACTCTAAATATATAGGGATAGAGCGTGTCACATTTCTCACCTTCCTCTGACTAGCCGCAACAACAAAAAAATGAAGAAAAAAAAAACACATATATGAATAAATGGAGGGAGGAAGAAGATGGGTAAGGGATCATCAAACCATCCATAAAACTACAACCTTTTCAATTGATTTCAATATAAATTCACTTAAAGGTATCACATTTACCAGGAATTGAATTCTTTGCTCATTTGCATAAATCAAATCAAATACTGAATATATAATAAAATTTTCCATAATAATAAATATATTCCACAATGCTTATTGCAAATTTTATTAGATTTCGAATGCTTTTCTTATTTGTAGAATTGAAAACTATGAAGCAACTAATTAAGGAACCAAATATTTTGCGAAAATAAGAATGACATTAGCAACCAACTCAACAACATGAATGTATTTTGAAAGTTGTGAGGGATCATGGTAAGGAGCATCAGATGGTGACTTTCTCTTGGTACAATCATCAATATCTGATTGTATTGATGCTATAGCCACACTCATGGCTTCGTATTCTTTTCTCTTGAACAAGAAATGTGCATAGTTAATATCACCAAGGACACCATTAGGACCAAAAGAATACAAACACGATCTGAAATGAGTTTTTTCCGTAGGATCCTTAGTACTATGGGCAATCAATTTTTTGATTAAATTGATGGTGTTGGTGACATTTGCACGTGCTACATCAAGGGTGTATTGGGCAATATGAAAATAGCTTTCATTTTGATTTTTGAGAAGAGAGGAACAAAATGAAGGGTTTAGGGTTCCTTGGCAAATTAAAGTCACATGTGAAACAGGGACTGCATATGAGGTTGTAGCTAATAAGAGGAACACTAACGAAAGGGAAGAGAAAATTCCAACCATTGTATAATCTTATTTCTTTCTATTGAAATTTAGTTTCACTTTTGGTTTCAGAAAGCAGTTCTAATTCTTCTTTTATAGTTTTCAATTGAAATCAGGTTTAATGCAAATTCATTTACATAGTGTTTGGTTGGAAGAGAATGAAGTAGGCATGGTAACGGGACGGGGCGGGTTTTACGTTCTCTGCTTCTGCTCCCGCAAATTTAAACCGCCCCCGCCTCCGCCTCCGATACCCGCTGGGGATAAAATCTAGGTCCATATTCCCGTCACCGGCGGGGTTCGGGTTTCCCCGCCCCGGCCCCGCCTCCGCTCTTATTTTTTTTCTTCTTTTTTTCTTTTAAATAAATATGAACAATTTAAAAAAAAAGTAAAATAATATAAATTTTTACATATAAATATTTATAATTTTGGTTTATATATATATATAAATAATTTTTTAATTATATTATTAAGCGGGGCGGGTATGGGGCGGGGGCGTGGTGGATATTAACATTCCCGCCACGCCCCTGCCCCCGATTTTATCAATCGGGGAAAACCTGAACCCGAACCCAAACTCAATAAACACGAGTTTTCCCTATCCAAATCAGGGCGGGTTCGGACAGGTACCACGGGGCGGGTTAGATTGTCATGACTAGAATGAAGAGAGAAAAATATCTTCTAATATAAATTTTGCTCTTCTCTAATAATAAAGAATTTGAATGGAAGGAGAAATATTTTAAATTATTAGTAGCATAATGTTTAAAATATTATTATTTATGTTTTTAAATTTAAAATTATAGATACAAAAATAAATTGGTTTTTAAAATTCCTCTCATCCCCTTATTACTAAACAAGAAAAAAGTTACATATTCTTCAACTAAATAAAATTTTTAATTTCTACCCTCCCTTCCCTTTCTCTCTCCTCCCCCTTCCATTCTTTTAAACCAAACAGACAACTGGACATAATAAATTTTTTATATTTAATATAGGAATTGAATGTTTTATTTTTTTTATCTATTAGAATTATAATAATAGTAACAAATTTAAAGATTAGAATCTTATAATTAAGTCTCTTGGTTCAGTAGTTTTAAGATTTACTCTAAAATATGAAAATTGACTTGATACACTCAAATTTGATTATTATTTATATTAAAATAATATTTGATTAATAAAAATTGTTCTTTGCGAATACAAATTAATCTTGGTTGTCGATTTTAGAAAACAAGTTTGAAAAATTACGTGAACTATATTCATGGATAAAAAAAATTATAACCTTATGCATACTATTCCAAACCTACCAACAAAAAAACTTTGCTTATTTGCTTAATATAAATTGAATATCTTCTTATAGTGATTATAATAATAAGTACATTGAGGTATGTTTGAATAAACAACTTAATTAAAATCTTATTTAATAAACTTTTATTTAAGAGTTAATGTTATAAATACTAAAAATTTAATAAGTTGTTACATTTACATATACTTGTTGATAAGCAGTTATATAATTTTAAAAAGATTGGATATATTTAGAGTTATTATTATTATTATTATTATTATTATTATTATTATTATTATTATTATTATTATTATTATTATTATTATTTAAGAACTTATAAGATGTTTTCTCATTTTTAAAATTAAAAAATTACAAATTAAATCTTGATTGGAAATAAAATATAAATTTAAAAGTAATTAAATATTTTTTTTTAAATGACGTTATATATATCCTATAATATTATAAATAAATAAAAATAATTATTAGTCATCATTTACCTAATTTTAGTTTATAAAATAAATTAATAATAAGATATGAGAAATCAATTATGTACAGAACCATAATTAAAAATTAAGAATCATAAGTTTTAAAAATAAAAAACTCCATATATTCTATAAAATTATGATAAAAAAACTATTGTATAAATAATTAAATATCAACAAAAAAATTATTTCAAATGTGCTAATGTAAGTGAGTACGAGTAACTCACGAAATTCAAACTGATCCAAACCAATCTATTGAATTCGGATCGGATTTTTCCAGTGTTCGTGTCGGACTCAATCCAACCCGCTCAATATTTAACACTATACAAGTCGGATAATAGGTTTTGTATTTTCAACCTGTTACCAACCTGACCCAACCCGATCATATATATATATATATATATATATATATATATATATATATAATAATAATAATAATAATAATAATAACAATAATAATAAATATAACAACAACAACAACAATAATAATAATAATAATAATAATAATAATTGTATTTGAATGGTCATTTGCTCAGAATAATACTCACTATCATTCTTACTTAGTAAGAAGTTTTGTGTTTAGGTTAATAGCATTGTAGCAATATAATATACTTATTTTAAATTTTATTTTTTATTAATTAATGTTGATTTTTTGAGTTGATAATAATGTAACAAATTAATAAATTTATTTTAGAATTTAATTTACATCTATTTTGCAATAATTTATCAAATAATTTGCATATATTTTGAAATATTTAAATTTTTACAAAAACTAAATAAATTTAATAATGTTGATTCGATTAACCCAACCCAACCTAACTTGTTCATGATTGGGTTGTGTTGGATTGAGTTTTTAAAAAAAAATTACATAAATGCAACTCAACCTAACCCATTAAATTTTGACTATGTCAGATAACGAGTTTATCCAAACCCGGTCTAACCCAACTAGCTTACACCCTTAATTTTAGAAAAGAAAGTTACAAAGATAATAAAAAATAAAAATAATATAAAATTGGTTCTTAATGAAATAATAAAAAATAAAAAATGAAAACTATTTACATTGACAGGATTCAAACATGAGTATTTTTTAATAAGCTAAATAATAAGTTATATTAAAAAAAATAAGCTTAATATATTTAGACTACCCATAAAAAACTTTATAACTTCTTTTAAACATTCGCATAAATATCTATAGAATATGATAAATAAAAATAAATTATTTATAAGTTCTTGACAACCTTAATGCAAATAGATTTTTAATTCTTTTCTTGTTTGCATTAAGAAAAAACTTTATTTTTATCATAAAATAAGTTAAACAAAATCTTATGTTTATTAATACCAGATATAAAAAAAATTTCATTTGATTTTACCTCATTCAAAATATTTTTCATTTTATTGAGATTTTATTTTTTAAAGTGACTGTTACTTTTAATAACTCATTTTTATTTTTGATATATCAAGTTTAAAAGAAAATTTTTTATCTATAAAACAAGAAAAATAATTTTAAAAAAATAGATTAGTTTTTTTTTCATTGGTATAAAAAAAAGCTCTTTTAATTAGCGCAAGTTTATTATTATTTTTTAAAATTCAGGAATGAAAGCAGTAGTGTTTACCTATTAAATTTGACTATAATAATAAATACATTCAACAATATCTAATAAAAAATAATTGAGATTAATTTTATTTTTTTGTCAACAATATTAATTGTTATTTTTATTAAATATATGATATAGTTAATTTAGTAGTATTATTAAATGTCATTTATAATAAATATATAAATTAGATGGTTATGCTCTACCAGTTTAAATATATTTTACACTCTCACTTAATCATTTAGAATGGCTCTTGAGTAATTTTTGCAAAAGAAAATAAATTTATTATATATAGTAATTTTTAATATAAAAAATTGAGTAGAAGAAAAACAAGTTAAAATACTTTATCATTTTTATAGTTTCACTTACTTTAATTTTTTTTTAATCTCTATAGTTTAAAATAAACTTTTTTAGTGTTTAGACTTATCTTTTTCAATTATTTTTTAGTCCTTATACTTGTAGTTTTTTTTAATCCATTTAGTCACTATAAATTTTTTTAAACGTCTATTTTGTGTTAATATGTTAGGGGTCTTCAATTTTATAACGGTAAAAAAAAGGATGTCTTAACGATGAACATCACATATGAGCATAAAAGAGACATGAAATATAAATAAATCGAATTTATTATAATTCTAACAAAATAAGTTCCAGATAAAAAACAGACAAACTTGAATTATAGTCACATCAATACAAAAAAGGACAATATTATAAAAAAAATAAAAGAATTAAAAAAAATGCTAATATAATAGATTAAAAAGATCTATGTCAAATTCTAGTAATTGAAAAGGATTGAAAAATATAAGTATAAAGTATAAAAATGTTAATTTTACATTATAGAAAGTAAAATATAAAGTAAGAAAAATATTATAAAAAAAATATTTTTTTTTTTTAAATTACACCGTTGGTACATAAAATATAATGTAGCACTGTTTCATGAGGCTTTTAGTGCTATTAATTATACTTCATAAATATGACGTTAAATAAAATTATTAAATTTAATTATATATTATATGTGAAACATATAACATTTAATGGTATATAAGGAAAAGATTATATATATATATATATATATATATATATATATATATATATAGAGAGAGAGAGAGAGAGAGAGAGGAGGGTTCAAACAATATTCGTATAATTTTTACTAAGTATTATATTGTTCAATAATTTTATATTTGTAAATTTTGTAAATCCAATTATTAGATCGAAAGTTCATATTACTTTATATATTTATATCAAGTTTTGTTAAATTTGAACAAGAACTTGAAGTTTGTTAAAATTGAACAACAACTTAACAGTGTGTTTGGATATGAAATTTAAATAAAATAATTTATTTGTTTGAAGAATTTCAAATTCTTTATTTGGATGAAAAATTTACAAAGAATTTGAAACCCAAGCATTTCTGAAATTTCTTGAAATAGTAAAATTTTAAATTCTCCATAAAAAAATAATAATTTAAAATTTCTTATATTTTTTTTTTCTTATTTCACTTATATATTTTATAATATCTCTTATTTCTTCATATTTTTAATTATTGAATATTTAAAATATTTTTAAAATTATTAAATATTATCTAATATTAATTTTTAAAATGATTAAATATTTAAAAATTGGGTAATATTTATTTTGATAAAATTTTATTTAAAAATCTCAACATACAAATATATTTTTAAAATCAATTTGACCATGGTAAAATCAAATTATCATATTCAAACTAATAATTTAAAATTTTTAAGAAATTTGAATTGATTTATCCAAATAAAACATTTTAAGAAGGATACAAAATTGAAATCAAAGTAATTCAAATACCAAGAATTTCAAATTCCTTGAATTTGTAAAATTCCTCATCCAAATACATCATAAAAGTAATCAAAGTGTTCACATTTTATTATATTTTAAAATATATATATTAGGTCAATTTTGTTTATAATACTTAGTAAAATTTACATTAGTGTCATTTGAACCCTCCTCTTTAAATAATCATAATACCAAAGACTAAAAATAATAATTTAAAATTTTATGAAAAACAAAATAAAATAAAGATTACATGATCAAAATCATAAATTATATATTTTTTCTTCTTAAATATAATTTTCGTCCTCCTTTTCATTTTTAATCTTTTGTTGTTGTTTCCTCTTAATGTTTTATAACATTTCAAAAATATTTCATGTCATCAGTTCCGATTAAAAATATTCCGTGAAATATAACCAATATTTTTAATTGAAATTAATGACATAAACTATTTTTAAAATAGAATATAACCAATATTTTAATTAAAATTAACGACATAAACTATTTTTAAAATATTATAAAAATTGTTAGGATGAAAAAAAGATAAAAATTAAAAAGTGATAAATTATAGAAATAAAATTTATATTTAAATTTATTTTTTTTATCCTAACAATCAAAAGCTAAGCAACTAATGAACCAAAAAATTAGATAAAACAAGAATAATTTCAACAACCAACCCAAGAACTGCAGCATACTGTGGAAGCTTGGAAGGATCATGGTAACGAGGATCAGATGGTGACTCTCCCGAAATACAATCATCAACATCAGTTAATATTGCTGATGCAGCTGTATTAACACCTGCGTAATCTCGTTTCTTCAAAAGCTCTTGAGTATATTCAACATCGCCAAGGGCACCCTCAGAGCCAAAATGTTCCAAACAGGATGTGTAATGGCTTCTTCCCTTGGGATCCTTAGCACTATGTGCAATCAACTGTTTGATCAATATGATTGTGTTAGTGACATTTGCACGTGCTATGTTGATGGTGTATTGGGTAAGGGTAACAAGGTTTGCATTGGGGTGTGAGTTTAGAAGAGTGAAACAAAATGAAGGGTTTTTAGTTTGCTTGCAAATGGCATTCACTTTGCTAACTGGGATTGCATAGGAGGTTGAAGGAAAGAAGAGAATAAACACCAATACAAGAGAAGAGAAATTAGAATGCATTGTGTATATTATCTTTTTTTTTTTTTTTGATAGGCAAATGTTAGTAGTTAGTAATTAGTAGTTATCTCCACTGGGTCCTAGGGGGACTCGAACCTCCATCCTGCCTTATCCCTCCAGCCCCAGGACCACCTCCTTTTACTACCAGACCACCTTATCACTCCTATTGTGTATATTATCTTGTTTCTTTCTATTGAAAACTTTAGTTTTAGTTCATAATGTAATTCAGAATTCAGACTCTTCTTTATAGTTCTCGATTTAAAATATAAAAAAAAAGAAAAACTTGAGATTGAATTTAACGCAAATTCATTTAGGGATGCAAAATTTATTAGATTTAATGTACAAATTGAATGCTTTTTTTATTTACATAAAGAAAATACTAAATATCTTTAAATTTTGGCATTGCAAGTTTTTTTTAGATTTCGAATACTCTTCTTATTTCCAAAAATGAAATACCGGTTACTATTCAAGTTTGGCCGTGATAATAAATGCATTTAATAATATTAAGTGCAAATGTTATTTGGAACTAATTTAAAAAATAATAATTACTTTTGTCAATTATTGTAATTTAGTTTAAACGTGTTTTTAGTCTTTATGATATACAATTTTTCTATTCCGGTCATTGTAAACATTTTCTAAAATAGCTTTTGTAAAAAAAAATTTATTTTAGTCCGCTTAAAGTGTATTTATTTTTTCATTTTAGTGTTCATGATATTTTGTTCATTTTAAGTTAGTTCCTTGAAAATCTATAATGGGGACTAAAAGAAAATTATTCATGTATTACCAAAAAAAAAGGAAAAACGAGTATATTACAAGACAATTTTAAAAAGAAAATAATTTTATAAACCAAAATCAAAAAGTCATATATTACATAATCAAAAGTATATTTAAGCTTTATTTTATTTACTTAATAAAGTATATGGTTAATTTGAATAAGACGATCAAATATCATATATTATAAATACAGAATCGAGTTGACTTAGTGATATTGGAATACTGTACACAAGGTATTAGGATTGAATCTTGTTAACATCTTGTAATTCATCTATAGTTATTAATAAAGGAAACGTAGTAATACAAATAATATCGAATAAATATATATATCACTAAGATTGATTTAGTAGTGAAAAATTAGGATAGGAAGTAAAATATATTATGCTAGAATATTGTTGTTACCATTGTAATTTTTAATTGTCAATTTTTTTTTTTGAATAAATATAATATATTGATGATTTTAGTAAATATATATATAACATATTTAAATAAAAGTTTGATTATATAATGTAGTATGTAACGCTATTAAATAACATCTAACAAATATATTGCTACATTTAATATTATTGATGTAGAATTTAATGTTCTTAAAATAATAATAATAATAATAATATTATTATTATTATTATTATGAAAATATTAATATAATCGTTTATTTAAGTATATTTATCTAAATAATTTTATAAGAATAATAATTAATTTTAATGTATATTTTAATATGCATATATAGGTACAATGTTGTAGATTAAATATTCTCGTTTAATAAAATATTTTATACATAAAAAAACATAAAATAAAATAAAAATAAAAATAAATCATACATTTAATAATAATATGGAGCTTGGATAGTTGGCTTTTGCGGCTATGTCGGTCATACAAATAATACTCGTCTTACCGTTTTTGAGCATTCCCAAGCACTTTGAGCATGGCCCTGTTTTCTGATGCCTTATGATCTTAGTTTCACACATTTATATTTTTCTATATTGTTCCTCTTTTTTTTTTTCTTTTTCTTTATGTTATCTTACACTACCAAAAAAAATCATTTAATAATATATTATTAACACAATATTTATGTTTAATTGCATTTTTGTTCACTTATATTTCATTATTTTAAGAATTTGTTATTCAATTTTTAAATTTATATATTTTGTCATGTCTTTGATTAATTATCTCACATATTATTGATTGATTGTTGACGAATTTGTTATCGTAATTCACTAATCATTATCATGAATTAATATCGTGGCATATATATTAAGATGTGACATAATATATTATTTTTTCGGTCAACACATCATGTTAACAATAATGTTACTTTTAATCATTAATTTGCTACATCAATAATTAATTAAAAACATTAGGCAATCAACTTAAAAAATAAAATAAAAATGTGCCAAATTTTATATGTTGGATAATAAAATGTACAAAATAAAAAAAAAATCAGTTGAGAAAAATCACAAATCGTAAAACATGTTCAATACATAATGCAAGGCCTTAAGTTTATTATTATTCTATAAACTAGTCAACTAAGGACATGTTTGTTATTTAGTCTAAAAAAACAAATTTAAAATCTTATTTTAACATATGATTTTAAGAATAAAATATCATTTTATAATTTTGAATTTCTTAATCATTTAAACATTTAAAGTAGACAAATTAGGCCATAATAGTTATTTTTACAATTTTCAAGGCCTGGACTTATAATGAACGGTTAAGCTGATCAAAACCCTAACCATAATAAGGAACAAAATTTTGTGATTCCCTTTAACTTCTTCCCGTATAAACTTTAGAAATAAAGATGAAAGAATAATTCTAAAATTTTGGGTGGTGCAATTCTGAATTTTACAAATGTTACATGATATAGGGAGAAAAAAAAAAAAAAAAAAACCTTCCCATTTTAACTTTCTAATGAAGCATCGGAGTGCTTTATTACTTTTAAGAGAAAAACCTGCCATGCTACCGCTATCTTCTGATTCCATCCTTTGAGAAGCTTTTCCATTGTTTCTCTATCTCAGAAAAGCGAAGCCTCTTTCTTGCTGCTCTTCGTTTTCTTCTGCCCCCTTTCCTTCTCTTTATGAGGAAATTCCTTTCCTTTTGGTGAGCTAATCACAACACCCTTAACTTTGGGGAGTGTTCTTAAAGCATCTTCTTCACATCCAAAGAGGATAAGATAATGTGTTTCACCTTTTTTTTTTCTCTCCTTTATCAGCTAAGGAAATTTCAACAAATTTATTGGATGCGATTTTGTTAAGTAAAAGTTTAAAAGATTCGGTGTTTTTTTTTTCCTTATCATGGATTTTCTCTAAACCCAATGAATTAGAGATTAATTTTGTTCATAATACTATGATTATAATTGACTCAACAAGTTTTACATAATTGAACATGGATTCTTCATAAGATAGATGGTCACTTCAATGTGTGAGCACAAATTACGGATTGGGTGGTTTGAGATGGAAATGAGTTCCTAAACTTGAATCACATCCATATAACCATTATCAGTGTGATAACAATTACTCAAATCTTTTGTTAAGAATCTAACTCAACCTTATAAAATTGGCTTATAAAATGAAAATTATTCATCACTTATATACACTATTATGATCTTATTTCTAACTAATGTGAGATCTTCAACAAATTTATTAGATAGGATTTTGTTAAGTGAAAGTCTAAAAGATTCAGCATTTTCCCCTATCATGAGTTTTCTCTAGCCCATTGAATTAGAGATTAATTTTCTATGGAATTTGGATTCAATGGTTTGAGATGGAAATGAGTTCCTAAACTTGAATCACATCCATATAAGCATTATCAGTATGACAAAGACTACTTGTGAGACCCCATTTGTCGCTTTCCCTTTTCTCTTCCTCACTATCCTTTACCTTTACTTGCATTCTCTCTTCTTTCCTTTCCTTGGACCTTGTTCAATTCTCTAATCCTTGGTGGTTGTAGGTGCTAGCTGAGAGTGAGTCGATTCCCTTCTTCCGTGTGCCATTTCTCAAGCTTATTCTCTCTTCTCCTTCCCGAAAGCTCGGAACCTTCTTCTCTGAGGTAAGGGAAGTTAGATTTTTTGCTGGATTGGATGTAAATAAGTCTACCAACTCATGTGCCGGTTGCTTTTAGAAGATTGATGGTTTGATTGATGAAAAATGTGTTTTCGGGGTTTTGGGGTTTTGGTTGAAAATTTGGGTTTTTCACGTTTTGATGGTTGCATGTGGGTAAAGCTGGGGTTTTTGAGTTGTTGGTTGAAAATGTGGATCTTTGGGTGGTTTGCATGTGTATGGATGGCTTGATTGTGCAAGTTTTGATAAAAAATTTTGAACTTGGAGAGTTGCTGCTTGGTAGCATGCCGAGCGCAGTTCTTGGCGTTGGGCGCGTGACCATCAGGGGGCTCTATTAGTCAAGGTCTTCGGGCGCAAGGTTGTGTGCACCGGGCGAGCTTGAGGATGGATGCCTCTAGATGGCTCACACTGGGCGTGGTTGGACCACGTTGGGTGCGTTATCAGTCAGTGACTCACTTTTTGGGATTCTGGTGTGGTGTCGGGCGTCACTATGTCTCGCCAGGCGTGGAGACTCCTTGGGAGTCTCTGCTAGGGGTGGCGTTGGGCGCAATTGGTATTGCGCCTAGCGTTAGACTGTTGAGATTTCCGTTTAAACACTTTTGTTTTAATCTATAAATCAGTTAGATTCTATTAACGGTCTCAAACACGGCAAGTATACCGGCCGTTCAAGTAGTAAAAATATCGTATCCACAGGGATTAGAAGGTAACATAAGCATTTATTGACTATTCGTGACTAAAGAATGATTCCAATTTGTAGTTTGTCATGTGAATGTGAATTAAAGATCATGACTACTGGAATGAAAATTATAAAAATATTGGGTTGTGAGTGGAAAAGGTTAGAAATGATATTGTGGTATTGTGAGGTTGTGGGGTCAGATTTCACCAAACATTAAACTAATGAATCCTTAATCTCTTGTTAAATTCATTGCTTAGTCAACCCAATAGTTTACTCAAACCTAATCCCTTAGAGCAAGAGCCTAGGTGTGGATATTGAATATTAATCCCTTGAGTATCCAATATCTACACCCGCATTACGGGCTAGGGTTTAAGACTACTAATGGGCCAAGCTCCATTCCTAGATACATTTCCCACTAGGCATTTGTTTCAGAGCTAGTTTTAAAGGTTATTTTCCAATACCCATGGAACCTATATCATGCAAGGAGAATTAATCCAAGGCAAGCATTAAGAATAGAAACAACACAACAATGAATGAACAACATATATATATATATATATATATATATATATATATATATATATATATATATATATATCATTGAAAACGTGAGGATTACACTAGAATTCGTTGGTTACAGCTAACCCCACAAAAAATGGGTAGAACCACTCAAAATGAGGGCAAAACAAAATAGAGATGAAGGGAGAAATGAAGAAACCGAAGGAAATACCCACACACGAACAGCTCCAAGCTCCGGGAATCCCTTCCACAGCTCCTAAAACTCGTCCAATGTGTGAATGGGGGTTTCTCCCCCGAAAATGGCTTCAAATACGAGCTAGGGAGATCAGATTAGGGTTTCGCGCCCGGCGTGTAAGTCTTCGCGCCCGGCGCGGACTCTTTTGTGCACTTTCTGCCTCAGTGTAAGCCCGACGCAATTTCCTTTTATGCCCGGCGCGATGTCTTCCAGAGAGTTTCAAGCACTCTCTGTCTCGACCACGCCCGGCGCGTGTATTCTCTCGCCCGGCGCCATGGCTTCCAGACTCTATTCTTCTCAAGCCCGGCGCGAGTCATCTTGCGCCCGGCGCAATTTCTTCTCTGCTCCTTAGCCTCTTGGATTCCCAATCCTAAGAATCTTCAATCCTCACTTCTGTAGCTCAATACCTGCACAAAAATGAGGTGTATTAAGGTATTGTTAGCTAAATTTGGGTTAGTTATATCTGCACACAAAATGAACCAAAAAGAGAACAATTATATTGCAATGGTTCAAAGGATGAGTGGAATTTGTTCAATAAATCTCATCCAAAAAGAGGTAAAATTGAGACTTAACAACTCCCCCAAACTTAGAACCTTGCTTGTCCTCAAGCAAAAGGTAATTAATCTAGCAGATAACAAGCAATGCAAGTGTGTTCAATTCTACATCATAGTTCACTTATACTTTCCTTTCGCAAGCATGAACCTCAGATGAACTTTCAGTCACAATTGTTGCAATGGAACATGACAAGGTGCAAACAAAGGTTTCAAAAGAGATCAAAGAGCTGAGAAGAGTAATGACTATCTGTGTATACATCCTCACTAGGAAAGTGTTTCTCTCTATGCACACTAGTGTATCAGGGTGAGTGTTTCTCTCATATCTACTACTTACGCCACATGATTCAACTTTGCTCTTCGTTTCCAAATGAAACCAGTGGTAAAACAAATGCAGGCACTCATCACAAGGTCTTTATTAGGGCAATTCTGGGTCAAGCAGGGTCAAGCATTAGCAGTTTTATGATTTTTCAAGGATTGAAGGTGCTATAGCTTAAGAGAGCAAATAAGATTTTACAATGATGTCACTCTCCATACCCCATTACACATTTTGGCACATGCCCTTTACCAGATCCAAGCCATTAGCCTTTTTGTTTTTGTTTTGCTTTTTTTTTTCTTTTTTTTTTTTTTTGAATAGCTGACCACATACTTTCTTCTTCCCAAAATTCCCCATTCTTCAACTCCCCCAAACTTATTTGATGTCATCAATTTGCTCTCTTAACCAAGGCAAAGGTTATGGTTAATTTTTCATGGTTTGGGACAAGTGGAAGGTGTGGTGTTTAAGCTTAGGAAGGTATGGGTCAAGTGGAAAGTGGATATGGCTTTTTGGCTTAGATGGTTAACAAAATATGGAAATGTGAATGCCTTGATCATATAAGTGCACAACATAAGCAAACCACCAGGGAAACTCAAGCAAAGTCTATCATGCAACTTAAGCGTAGTTCACTCATAAGTATTTAGGCTTAAACCTCACCCGGCTATGCATCCACAAATTATCAAACTCAGCTCAGTTCTATGATCAACATTGAAACCCGCATGCAACTAGTCATGAACTAAAGATCTAACGTGACTTGAAAATGTCTAAGGTACACGCACCACAAACATCAAGCAAACCACAATCCAGACTCGACCACAAGCAAAGCAAGTATCAACGCGATTAAAAACCATGCTAAAGCAGAATATTCACAAAAAATTGAACCAACAGTAATCACCAAAAAGAACTAAATATATAGTAAGAGTTTTTGGGACAAAAGCAGTTAAACAACTAAAAATAAATGACAGAAAAATTAAATGACAAGAACAATAAAAATAAAATGGTCTAAGGCAATCTCCATCTGCATCCATCACAGAGCCTGGTCATCATCCTGTCCGGGGTCAGCTCCACCCTCCTCAGCAGCAACTCCAACATCCTCAGCAGCTCCACCCCCCTCAAAGAAAGGAGCCTGGTCCCCAGGCCACCCCGTGTAAGCATGATAATCAGCGGTGGTGGGGAACTGGTAATCAGGGGCAGAGTGCAGCGTGAAACTTCTGAAGGCATCAAACATGAAGGTCTGTCAACGGTGGAGAGACTCCATCTGGGCCTCGTGCCTCTGCATAAAGGTCTCCAGGCGGTCCTCCTGTCGCTGCATGAATGTGGCCATGCGACCCTCCAAGGCGTCAAAACACTGATGGATAGTGAGTGGAGGGTCTGGGACAGCAGCATCATCCATGGGCACGTCCTCCTGGGGCCCAGCAACATGAATAGGCTCGGGGCAGGGACTGCTGGTGGAGCGCGGTCCTGGCAATAGGCAGAGATGTATCTACTGTCAATGGCCCTGCCAGGACCCTCAAATGGCGGCGAGTGGACATCCACACCTGCCAACTGGCATAACTGCGTGATGAGAGATGGATGTCCAAGGGCGGAGCCAGGCGTAGAGTTGGCACAGCCAGAAATCTCCTTGCAGTTGAGGCTGCCCAGGTCCACGGTCTTCTGAGTCATAATGCAATACATGAGTATAGACCGGGTCCAATGCAGATCGGAGACGTGTGAGCAGGGGAGGATGTTGGCATGCACCAATGCTGACCAAATCCTAACCACTGGCAGAAGATCCCTACGCTTCACGTGGAGAGGCAGCTGAGATCTATTCCTGTGGAACTCACGTCCAGGTACGCAGATAGCCGCCTCTACTACAGCAGGGTCCATCGTCTCAGTATTGTAGTTTTCATACTCATTCTCCTCATCAGCCCTCAATGCAGTCCCCAGAAATTGATTGATTGTCCGAGCATCATAGGGGACATGCACACCCCGCACATAGCTGGTGAATGGTGTGAGACCCTCCTGTCTCAGGGCATTAGTGTAGAATTCCTTCACCACAGCGATGTTAGCCAGGAGTGGGTAGGAACCCAGCTGGTCCCACCGGCGCCTGTGCAACTCTGCCTGAAACTCTAGAGCCTCATTTGGTTCCAGCTCAACCCGCCTCTCGAGTATAAATTTTCGGCCACTGATGGACTCGAAATGCTTCTCATTCCTCTCAGTCAGGAAGAGGTCCGAATAAGGCCGACTCGGTTTGCGCGGGGGCTGGCCCGATTTGCCTGCACGGGGTCGCTTGCTTGAGGAGGCCATCTGCAAAAAAATTAACACAGAAATCCCAAGCAGACAGACATGAGCACAAAACATACAAAGATGACTAGTGCAAATTACTGAAAAGGAAACTAGTCTTAGACTGAAACTAGAACCTAAAAAGAAATTAAAAACAGCAAAAACAGGGGTTCAGAGGTGAACTGCGCCGGGCTTATGACTCATGCGCCTGGCGTAGAGAGTGTAGAAAACTCTCTGGAAGCAAGTGCGCCGGGCTCAAAACAGAATTGTGTCGGGCGCATAGTAGAGGGGGACTCTCTGAAACAGACAGCGCCGGGCGTAAAAATGAATTGCGTCGAGCGCAAGTGAACGCTTTTTTGAAAAGTAGCCCAGAACAGGCTGTTCCAAGATTAGAACGGGCCGTTCTTCAGTTCGAAACGGGCCATTCTGGAATTGGAACAGTCTGTTCCAAAGTCCAAAACGGGCCATTTTGGAATTTGAACGGGCCGTTTCGAAGCACCGCGCCTGGCGCGATTTCACCCCAATGAGGGTTAACAGAAACCCCAAGAAATCCCAAAAAGAAGAAGATACAAAATGTAGAACCAGTTATAACAGAAAGAAAACGTTGAGTGTGAACCTACTCGAGGTGGAGTGCGTGGAGGAAGAAGAGTAGCCGCGTGCCCTTGAGAAGAAAATGAGTAGGGAGTACGGAAGAGGGTTCGAGATTGTGAGACTGAGTTGAGAGAGGGAAGAAGGCTTTTGGGAGATGAGAATGGGAACGTGGGAGGTTGAGAGAGTGAGGCGTGAGAGGGAGTAGAGAGGTTTGAAAGTGAAGAGTGGGAGTTGGTGTGAGAGGTTATTGGGGCACCTGAACCGTCACACCAAGCGAACTAAATTGTCGCGCTGGGCGCGGTATCAGTAGAATACCAAAGGTTAGCCTTATCTAATATGATGCCAGGCGGGGCCGTTCAGCGCCGGGCGTGGCTAGGGTTACAAACGTGCAAGCATTCAATGCGCCCGGCTTGGCAGATGGGGCGCCCGGCGTGATTAATGCTCAGACCTTTCCAGTGATAAATGCGCTGAGCGCGCCTGGCTTATCTACCCCCTGGAGCACCTAACTTTTAATGCGCCTGGCGCACCAATAATTACGCCAGGCTTGGTCGTTCCAGTAGCCATAATGAAGTCTGGGCCGGGCGCAATTAGAAATTGAGCCCGGCGTGGGTGTTGGCAGAGACCAAATGGCTTTAGGTGCGCTGGGCGTGGCTATGTCGCGCCCGGCGTGATTAGTTCTACTAAAGCTTTCACCTAGATTTTTCACTCCTCACACTCCTAACATATTCAACTTAACTCTATCCACTCAAGTATGATTCACACACTGACACATAATACCAAACACAAATAACACAATACAACATATGTTGAGCTTAGGGGAGCTGAAGACTTTAAGAGTTTTGATGATCACAACAACTTGGAGACAACAAGTGTACAACAACAACATTGAACACAAAAACAAAGTCAAGGAAGAGTCAAGAAAAATACCTTGAAGTATAGCTATGTAATAGAGCTTAGGAATCAAATTGTTATAAATGAATTGTTATATTTGTGTCTGTGTGTGCTTTGTGCATTGAGCAAATCTTGTCTAGAATCAAGTAGGGAGTAGATGATGATGAGTTAAACATTGGAAAATTATTTTGAGACTTAAAATGAAGTTTTAAGAACTGACTCAAAATAATCGATTATTGTTAAATATAATCGATTATTTCAGCAAGTGGGCTAAGTGGAATGCCTTGCTGTAATAATCGATTGTTTGCCAAAATAATCAATTATTTCATGAACAACTCTCTGGAATAATCGATTATCCAGCTAAATAATCGATTAAATTGTTCTTGATTGATTTCCAAAAATCTGAAGAACAAAATAATCGATTATTCTTTAAAATAATCGATTATCTGGGTTTGAATTTTTATAAATAGTTTGAACTCTTTTGAAACTTCATAACATTGAGTAAAAACTGATAATCAACTGGTAAAAACGTTTTAGAGAGTCTGTGTGACATCTTGGAGAGTTTTCTTTGTGAAATCCAAGAGAAAAACGTTTGTGAAAAGCTTTTGAGGAAATCATCATCATCATCATACTCTTGAAAGAGGAAGATAAAGATTTGTTCAAGAATTCCAGGTGAATTCGTTTCATTTTATTCTTTGTGAATCTTTGTGAAAAATCTTGAGAAGGGTTTCTCAAGTGGTGAAGTTTCTTGTAGTGGGTTCTACAAGGGTTACTTTCTTGGGGTCAAGAAAGTGGTTATCTTTTTGTAGTGAAGTATATGCATGTGTGTGTGCTTGTAAACCTTCTTGCTAAAAGATAGTGGATCAAATCTTAATCAGGTGGTGATTAAGGACTGGATGTAGGTCACATGTGGAGTGGCTGAACCAGTATAAAAGACTTGTGCAATCTTCTTCAACCTTATCTCTTATTTTGTAACTTCTTGGTTGTGCTTTAAAGAAGATAAAACTTGACTAACATGTGTATGTGAATTTTGATGGTTTAAATCTATAATTGGATATTATATTTGAACTTCATTGTCTTATAATCAAGTTGCACATTGCATTCATATCATTGTAACAAGTCTTTAAGAGTGCTTCATTTGAAAATTTTGTCATAGAAAAGTTTTGATTGAATTTAAGATCCAAAAACTCTGATAAATTTTTAAAGGGTCATTGAATCTAATTCACCCCCCTCTTGGATTGGGCCATTCTTTTCTAACAACATACATATCACAGAACATAAACAATCATAAAACAAGTCCCAAAAACAAGTATAGCATACAATTATAACACAATCACAATAAAAGTTAAAACACTAAAGCAATTGAAAAACATATGCACTAGAGTTCAGATCTCTGGGTTGCCTCCCAGGAAGCGCTTGTTTACTGTCCCGAGCCTGACAGTGACCAACTTGAAGTGCTCTGATTCTCCTTCTCCTCCTGTTGCTCTTGTTCCCCTTTGCCCCGTGTGCAACCTCATGATTGCTCAACAACGGCTCAGAAGGATTGGTCAGTCTAATTTGAACAGTACCTTGCATACAAGAGAAAGCTGAAGACTAGAGTACACAGGTTAGCTCCAATAATTCATTGCTAACATAAAAAAATAACAAAACAATAAAGGATTAAATCACAAATAGCTATAAATACTAAATTGCCTTGCTAATCCCCGGCAACGGCGCCAAAAACTTGTTGAGATTTCCGTTTAAACACTTTTGTTTTAATCTATAAATCAGTTAGATTTTATTAACGGTCTCAAACACGGCAAGTATACCGACCGTTCAAGTAGTAAAAATATCGTATCCACAGGGATTAGAAGGTAACATAAGCATTTATTGACTATTCGTGACTAAAGAATGATTCCAATTTGTAGTTTTTCATGTGAATGTGAATTAAAGATCATGACTACTGGAATGAAAATTATAAAAATATTGGGTTGTGAGTGGAAAAGGTTAGAAATGATATTGTGGTATTGTGAGGTTGTGGGGTCAGATTTCACCAAACGTTAAACTAATGAATCTTTAATCTCTTGTTAAATTCATTGCTTAGTCAACCCAATAGTTTACTCAAACCTAATCCCTTAGAGCAAGAGCCTAGGTGTGGATATTGAATATCAATCCCTTGAGTATCCAATATCTACACCCGCATTACGGGCTAGGGTTTAAGACTACTAATGGGCCAAGCTCCATTCCTAGATACATTTCCCACTAGGCATTTGTTTCAGAGCTAGTTTCAAAGGTTATTTTCCAATACCCATGGAACCTATATCATGCAAGGAGAATTAATCCAAGGCAAGCATTAAGAATAGAAACAACACAACAATGAATGAACAACATATATATATATATATATATATATATATATATATATATAATTGAAAACGTGAGGATTACACTAGAATTCGTTGGTTACAGCTAACCCCACAAAAAATGGGTAGAACCACTCAAAATGAGGGCAAAACAAAATAGAGATGAAGGGAGAAATGAAGAAACCGAAGGAAAGACCCACACACGAACAACTCCAAGCTCCGGGAATCCCTTCCACAGCTCCTAAAACTCGTCCAATGTGTGAATGGGGGTTTCTCCCCCGAAAATGGCTTCAAATACGAGCCAGGGAGATCAGATTAGGGTTTCGCGCCCGGCGTGTAAGTCTTCGCGCCCGGCGCGGACTCTTCTGTGCACTTTCTGCCTCAGTGTAAGCCCGACGCAATTTCCTTTTACGCCCAGCGCGATGTCTTCCAGAGAGTTTCAAGCACTCTCTGTCTCGACCACGCCCGGCGCGTGTATTCTCTCGCCCGGCGCCATGGCTTCCAGACTCTATTCTTCTCAAGCCCGGCGCGAGTCATCTTGCACCCGACGCAATTTCTTCTCTGCTCCTTAGCCTCTTGGATTCCCAATCCTAAGAATCTTCAATCCTCACTTCTCTAGCTCAATACCTGCACAAAAATGAGGTGTATTAAGGTATTGTTAGCTAAATTTGGGTTAGTTATATCTGCACACAAAATGAACCAAAAAGAGAACAATTATATTGCAATGGTTCAAAGGATGAGTGGAATTTGTTCAATAAATCTCATCCAAAAAGAGGTAAAATTGAGACTTAACAGAGACCTTGGGGAGGTCTTCCTTCCCTACACTGAGCGCAGGTTTGGCATGCCAGGCTCGTGAGACTCCTTGGAGTCTCTGCCTGTGATTGCGTTGGGCGCAATTGGTATTGCGCCAGGCGCATTTGAGCCTTGGGCTCTCAGGTTGGTCCACGCCAGGTGCGAGTACTCTTGCGCCGGGCGCGGATGTGATCCTTCTTTATATGCTGATACATGCTGATATATGCTGATATATGCTGAGAGATGTTGATATATGTTGATATATGTTGATGATTGTTGAGTTAAGTTGTTATTGATGAATGTTGTTAAGCTGATTGATGATTTAGCTATGCTGTGAGATGTTTATGTTGAATTATGATGTTTAAGTTGTGTTGTTGTAAAGTTGAGCTGTGCCATATGTTGTATGTTGTTATTGTTGCTATGATGTGTTATGTTGCATGCGGATATAAACTGTTGTAGGCCGTAAGACTGAGTTGTTGTAGGCCGTAAGGCTGACCTGTTGTAGGCCATAAGGCTGAGCTGTTGTAGGCCGTAAGGCTGAGCTGTTGTAGGCCGTAAGGCTGAGCTGTTGTAGGCCGTAAGGCTGAGCTATTGTAGGGCGTAAGGCTGAGCTATTGTAGGCCGTAAGGCTGAGCTATTGTAGGAGATCTCCGAGCTGATATGCATGACGACGCGTTGTTTGTTTAATGTTATTTTTGCTGAATGATGTGAACTGTATATTGATGTATTGTGTGCTGATCTTGCTGAACTAGATGATGTGCTGATAAGTTGTAACTGTTTATAATTCATGTATTTATATATACATATGTTGATTCTTTTCACTAACTTACCCTTGTTGTTTTCATGTGGTTTGGACAATGATCATACTATGTATGGGAGCAGAGTAGGGATAGGTTGGTGTGTTGAGGCAGGTCTGCAGCTGGCAGATGGAGTGGATAATTGATGTTTTGTTGTTTTTGCCTACTTATTGTAGCTATTTCGATGTATTTTGTACATTGATTTGAGCCCCAGGCTAGACATATGTGTATATACTTTATACTTATATATGTATGCTCTATTCTGTGTGGTGCTGTGTGGTTTGCTGTGTGACGGTCAGGCGAGTCGTTACACTACTCAAATCTTTTGTTAAGATTTTAATTCAACCTTACAAAACTAACTTAATAAGGTGAAAATTATTCCTCACTTATATACATTATATTATGACCTTATTCTTAGTCGATGTAGACTCCCTCGCATTGAGGATAAAACATCTTGAGCGTGAAGTTTGCAAGACTAAACATCTACAAGTAATCCGATAATACGCTGATGGCAGGTGGCTTAGTAAACCTACTAACAATAGTTAAAATATAGCCTTTAATATGTTTTGATATCATCTTAGAAAGTGGATTGAGCGTAACTCAATCTTACAAAATTGACTTGTAAGAAAAGAATTTTTCTCCATTTATATCAACCCTTATATATTAAACATGAACATCTATTTTGCACAAGAATAATGTGTTTAGGAACTTTTCTTTAACAAGAGGACTTATAGGAATTTTTTTAATCTTTTATCTAATTTAATTTTTATTTATCACAATTATTTATTAATTAAATATTAATATTTTTAAATAAATTATCAATAAATAAAAAATATTTTTTATAATATAAATTACTTATCATAAATTTAAAATATAATTTATATGTTTAAAATTATTTACGTGCACTTATTTTAAATATAATTTATATATTTAAATATAATATCTTCTATATATAATTTATTAGAAATTTTAATTATATTATATATAAATATATAACATACATACTCACATTAAAATAATAATGTTAATACATTATTATGGTCTCAATCTATGTAACTCTTGCCACACTCCAATAGAAATTAAGTATATGCATGATAGCTAAATTAATTAATTAAGCCTTCAAAGATGTTCATATTGCGCAAACTGAGTTATTTTCATGCCAAAGTATTTGCATATCAAATTCACCTTCCTCTCATTAATTATACAGCATACGTAAAGAATTTCATCCTTTCTCATATCATTTCCAGCCAACTCACAACTTACAATTCTAGGTTATAAACATTAACATGTTATAACAAATACTTTCTATCGACTTTTTGTCAATGTTTTCAAAAATTGGATTTGATCATTAAATCAATCTAAACATTACTTTAAAATTTAATGATTTAATTATAATTGAATCGTTATCAAATTGATATTAATAAAATTATTATTATTATTATTATTATTATTATTATTATTATTATCAATTCAAAATAAAAATATTAAGTAAATATAATATCATAATTTTATAACACTAAAAATTAAAATATAATGTTATTTATAAATTTTTAACATTTAATGTGATATAATATTTAAGTTCTAAATAAAATATAATATTTAAATATAAATTTTAATAAAATATAACAATATCCATTAATAATAATAATAATAATAATAATAATAATAATAATAAATTTACATTTAAAATAAAGAGTATCAAATTAATATAATATAAATTGTAAAATATAAAGATATTAAAAATTAAAAATGACACTAGTACAATTTTATTGTTCAACGTCACACATTTAAGTCGGTTATTTTTAGGGCTGACTTAAAATGTATTGGTACGATAAGGAGTAAGGACGAAGTTTCAGATGAACACCTCCAACATTTCCTAGTTTTCCCCTTCCTCAACTTAAGGAATAACAATTTCAAACTTTGTTGATCTATCTCTTTTTACTCGCTTAAGGAATAGATTGTTGTCAAGTAATTGTGACATATTAAATATAATTTGGTAGAAATTCATTTATATCATTTTTGTGTAATATTGAAGCACTACAAGGCATTGCATTGTGACTTCTACATATGCTGGGAAAAGTCACTTTAAATGGTGGTAATGCTAGAAATAGAGACTTCCTATCAAAAGGTTATGAGATAATACATAAGTTATTTGGTAGTAGAACATCGGATAATGAGAGAACTGTTTTGTGGGAAACCTCCCATTTGATGTGAAGTTCTGGTTCATATAAATAGTTTTATATTTGTGGTGATGAGGTCACAAAATTGCATCAATGGATCTAACACGTGATCCTTTGCATGGCCAAGGTATCTGGTGAAGGCAGTTTTAGGTCTAGTTAAGGTAAATTACTCAAGTTTTTTTTACCTATTGATAACTGAATCCATTAATATTATTTCAATTCATAACCTATAGATTAATATTATTTCAATTCATAACCTATAGATGATCATATAGTTAAACTTCAAACATTTCTTCATCCTTCTTGTGATCTCCCTTGTAGGTGTAATGAGACCATTCAATCTTTGGTATTACAGGTCCCATTGTACATTGTTGAAGAAAAAAATACACACTAGAAAGCGAGGTTGAATAGTGTATATAAAAAACTCACGCTTTTTTCTTGTACGAAATATTGAAAATCAATAGACGAAATATTGGAAATCAACAAACGAAGTGACACAATTGTTTTATACTGGTTTGTCTCAAACATAGAGACTACGTTCAGTTCTCAATCCAACCAAATTGAGTTCCACTATCTTGTACAAAATACAAGTTTTCTTTCACAAGCCACTTCTGGCTCAATACCAAGTATACTTTCAACAAGTCTCTCTAGGCTCAAACCCAAGTATTCTTTCAACAAGCCTTTTCAGGCTCAAACCCAAGTATTCTTTCAACAAGCCTTTTCAGGCTCAAACCCAAGTATTCTTTCAACAAGCCTCTTCAGACTCAACACTAAGTATTCTTTTACACAAGTCTTTCCAGGCTCAAACCCAAGTATTCTTTCAACAAGCCTATTTAGGCTCAACACTAAGTATTTTTTCTACAAAAAAAAAAATCAAAATCAACAAACCTTCATAACTGAATCCATTAATATTATTTCCATTCATAACCTGTAGATGATCATATTGTTAAACTTTGGACATTTCTTCATCCTTCTTGTGATCTCCCTTGTAGGTGCAATGGGACCATTCAATCTTTGGTATGGACAATTCACAAGTCACATTGTACATTGTTGGAGAAAAAGATATACACTATAAAGGGGAGTTGAATAGTGTATATTAAAAGATCGTGCTTTTTGCACTAAAGTAGTAAAAACTATAGCAACAAAATACTGCAAATCAATTGACAAAGTGACACAAGTGTTTTATATTAATTTGTCTCAAACACATAGACTATGTCTAGTTCTCAATCCAACCAAATTGAGTTTCACTATCTTATATAAGATACAAGTATTCTTTCATAAGCCACTTTTGGCTCAACACCAAGTATTCTTTCAACAAGCTTCTCTAAGCTCAACCCCAAGTATTCTTTCAACAAATCTCTTTAGGCTCAAGCCCAAGTATTTTTTTAACAAGCCTCTTCAAGCTCACACCCAAGTATTCTTTCAACAAGTTTCTTCAGGCTCAACATTAAGTACTCTTTTACACAAACCTCTTCAGACTCAAATCCAAGTATTCTTTCAACAAGCCTCTTCAGGCTCAACACTAAGCATTCTTTTACACAAGTCTCTTTAGGCTCAACCCTTACAAATAAATTTGACAAGAGTTATAATGATAACTTCGTCTCTTCTAAACGTGATGCTATTTATCTTAAGCACAAACATACTACAAAGAACTATTTATGTGAGATTTACAATGAAGATCTTCTTTATAGTGCTTTAGCTTTGTTCTTAGTATATACTATTCAATGATAAATTTTTCTATTTATAGAGATTTTCTCTTTTCTTTGTAATGCCTCTTTTTCTGCTTTTGTCTCTATGCTTCTCCTTTTTTTTTGTAGTACGAAGGCTTGATCCTTATATATATAGTAGCTTCAGAGGAGATGACCATTGTAGCAACATTGGATTTAAACATTCAGATTGCTTCACAAGTTGTTTTGCTTGTCTTCTTTGTTAATCTTAGAGATTACCATTGGCGCATTAAATGCTTATCAGTGATGTGTGTATCTCTTATTTGATTCAGGCATCTACCTATCATTATTTCCTTCTATTTGATTTAAGCATCTATGTATCATTATTTCCTTACAATGATTTGACATTTCCTTTTTGGAAAAAATTTGTTATCTTCGAGAAAGCTCTTCGTCAGTTAAGGAATAAAGAGTTAATGCTCTTTAAAGATTATTATGTTATTCTAACGAGAAATAAATGTGGCATTAATCCAAATGATTCACTTCATCTAGTACACCTCGTTTTACAAATGAATTATGACATTTGCTTCGTCTGAGATAATCTCCCAAAAAATTTGTTTGTTATCATAAAAATTGTTGGCATGCAAGCAAAGTCCCACATCGTTCAAACATGAGGATGAACATAGGTTTATATACACACAATTGTCTCCATTGGTAGAGAGGCCTTTTGGGTGATATCTAAAAGAAAAACCGTGAGAGTTGGGCTCAAAGCGGACAATATCTCACCAATGTGGAGATATGTGTATGTGTGTGGTAACCCCCAGTGCACAACAAGTGGTATCAGAGCCGATGGTCTGATCAGGTGACCGGCTCGACGAGTATGATGGCTGGCAAGTGGATCCAAGTTTGGGATCCCTTGTGTCGAAAGTCTTCCTAAACGATAAAGGGTTAGGAGGTATGTCCCACTGTCATAAGGGAGGTCATGATGGAGCGGCGGTGCAAGCACTCAGAGCGTGAGTGAGTTTTGAGGGGAGAATTATTGGCCTTTTGGGTGATGTCCAAAAGCAAAACCGTGGGAGTTGGGCCCAAAGCGGACAATATCTCACCAATGTGGAGATATGTGTATATGTGTGATAACCCCCGATGCACAACAAAAACTCATAGCTACTCTAAGGGGTTCAAAATTGTCTTTTGATTTTACAAACTTTCTTTTTGATCTTACATAAATAAACCCACAAGATGTTTTAGAGATATTGGGGGGAAGTCTATGCTAGACATTTTAGTCATACAATTATGGACAATGTAAGTAATTCAATTATTTTATTAAGTAATTCATTATTTCCTTAATTTTGTTTAAGATTCATTTTATCATTTTCGTATCTAAATCAATTTGGTAAAAAAAAAATGGAAACACACAAGTGTATGGATAGCCTCAATCCATAAATAAATTTGGGAACAAAATAATAGATACCTAGACTTACATGCAAACATGGATGATTAGCTCAAGAGAAACATTTTTTTACCTCCTTATATCAGTGGGTTAGTATAGGTTAACTTTAATTAATTCATTAGTTTTTTTATCCTAATTGATTTTTTTCCATTTTAGTTCCCATTAGCAGTTGATTATCCTTATTCCTAAGGAATATGTTGTGGTTTGGTTTTGAACCAATTTGATTGATTTTTTTTTTGTTTTGATCAGTTCTACACATTTTTAATTGGTTTGCTATCAAATGATTTTGAAACCAATCAAACCGATTGAGGATCAGTTCTCGATCGAACCTATCCGACAAGCTAATTCGGTTTGAATTTTAAAACCATGCATTTTACCTTTCTCAATCAATGAATAACATATAACTAATACGGTTTTTTTTTAAAAGAAAACTTTAGCTTATATTTCAATAATATTTACAACCTAAGCTAAAAATGAAATTAATTAAAATATGAGACTTTGTGTATACTATTTTAATCTCATTATAAGATGAATCTTATTAAAAATAATAAAATATTAGATTTAATAAATAAAAAATAACAATATTATAAAAGTAAATGTTGATAAGGTAAAAAAAAAAAATCAATGACATAAGGAAAAGAATATATAATATCTAATATAAAAAAAACTATATATAAAATGACCCGGAAGTATATCAAAAGAGGACTTTTCTCCTGTCTTGGTACTTCATGTCCAATAAGAAATGAAGTAAATTAATCGAAGCTAACAATGGAATCCACGGATGTTGCGTTTACGAATTGGATAATTAATATAAACATTTGATTTGACTATTGGATTTCTTATACAAGTCAAAGTTTAATGATCGTTAACTATTGGTATAACATATTTTACATAGTCAACTAATTATAAATTATAATTTATATAACTTTTATAATAAGTTTTATAAAAATAAACAAATTTATTATTTATAGTATATTGTAAATGGTTCACTGGGAAAATATTATATTTTCCTATAAAATATCTTATAACTTTTCCGGTTTCAAAAGTCAATTTTCAAATGGAGAAATATTATATTTCCTATGAAATATCTTACTTTTAAGTAAAATATTTAATGATTTAAAAATATTAAAAAAAAAATGTAATACGTACGGTATAAAAGAAGTAAACAGATGACCTAAAAATAGAAAGATATAGTAAGAAAATATTTTAAGATTTAGGAATAATTTCCAAAATATGAGAAGTGTTATAGTAACATATTTTTAAAAATTTAATATATTTTATATTAATATTAGTTAAAATTCATTAAAAACTACAAAATTGCAAATGAAACTAATTAAATAAGAAAAAACCTCAAAAATTTTGTAATTTTAAATTATTTATAATCAATAATGGAGAGTATATCGGAGACAACATGTTAAAGAGTATGTTAAAGGATGTTTATTTGTGTTTTAGTTTCTTTTTTTCTTTTTTCTTTTTTCTTTTTTTTAATTATAAAATATTTTCATTTTTTCCTGTTTTTAAAAATTTGGACAGGAAATATTCATTTTTGTTTTTTTTTTCTTTAAAATATTTGGAAAAAAAAACTAAAAATAGGGTGACAATTTTTAATTAAAAGGTAAAAATAAAAGCATAAAAAAAAAGTACACCCTTAACCAACCCCTTTATATTACACATAAACGGTTATCTTGTGTAATAAAGTTTTTAGGAGTTATTTTTCGATCAAAGTGGTTTTAGGAATTTTTATAATTTTTTATCTAATTTGATTTTTTTATTTATCATATTTATTTATCAATTTTTATATATTAAACACCAATTATCATCTTATATGAAAATATTTTTAGAGATTTTTCTTCAAAGAAAGGTTGCAACCACTACACCAAAATTTATTATTGACGATAATTATTTAATGATAATAAACTAATTGTCTCTATTTTATTATCTAATAAAAATATTAATGACTAATAAAAATAGTTACTAAAAATGTATTTACGTTATACCAAAATTTACTATTATCGATAATTATCTAATGATAATAAACTAATTATACCGATTTTATTATCTAATAAAAATATTAATAGCTAATAAATAATAGTCTATAAAAAATATTTATAAGAGTAATATTGAAAATTCCAATAAAAAAAGAAAGAGTAACTTTTAATTCATTTTATTGGGAAAAACTTCAATTTTACATCGACTAGAAATGAAACAATTGAAGAATATATGTGGAGGGCAACTCTCACTTTACAAGCTAGTTTTGTAGAGTTGAGTTAAACTTATAACTCACTATTTTAAAATGTTATCAAATCACCCATCATTTATTCACATGTTAAACTTAATAGTACTAGACTTGGGAGAGTATATTAAAAAAAATTCAAGTCTTACATCAATTAGAAATAAAATAATTAATTAGTATATAGGTAAAAGACTATCCTCATCTTACAAGTCTCACATCAATAAGAAATAAGGAAATTAATAAAGAATATATAAGTTAAAAACCATTTCTTAAACTTTTAGCTACAATAGTTAAAAATATAAAATGTCAGCAAAAAATGTCGTAAAAACTCATACATTTTTTGACCATTATAAAGATTAGGGATGGCAAAAATACCCGCACCCGTGGGTACTTACAGATAAAATCCGCTACGGATAATAAATGGATAGGCTAATTGAGTACCCGCGGATAATGGGGACGGACAATTTTTTACCTGTTTATAAATGGGACGAGAGCGGGTATGATGATATTCATACACGCGGATACCCGTTTAATATTATTTCTTAAATATCTTAATTATACTTATACCACGTACATAGCCCTAAAACTACACTCTCTCATCTTATTTTCTTACAAAAGTGAGGTTGATAAAGTTACTAACATGTGTTAAGCATGTTATAAAATTATGTTAGATGTAATTTGATTAATTTTCTAGCTTTGATTGGACCAATAAGATTTATGTACTTTAAGTTATTTACTTTTGTTTGGAATTATGAGATTGAATTATTGTAACTTTGTGATGAGACTTTAACTTACTTGTCAAATTAGTGTATTTTAAGTTATTGATTATATTGCAATTTTATTATTATTTCAACAAAATTAAAGTTAAATACAAATTCAAAATTAACATTAAATTTTTATTTTTAATATTTCAATGACATTAAATATAAAATTAAAATTATTTGTAATATAATTTTTTTAATTTCTTAAAAAATTTATAAATATCCATGGATATCTGTGGATATTCAAGAAATTCATGGATACTCGCTTAATGGATACTCGCACGGATATGGGGTGGGTATGGGGCCAATTTTCATTCAACAAGGCGGGAGCGGGTTTACTATTACCCGCCCCCATGAGACCCCATTGCCATCCCTAATAAAGATCTTTATTGGTATGCAAAATAATTGACAATAAACGTTTTACTAACATTGAATACAATAACTAATGTGAAAATACTAGTAAATAATATTTTGTAACCATTTTTATTTTCCACCAAAAATAATATTAAATATTATTAAAAGTCTCTTTTATTGTAGTGAAAGATTCTTTTAACTTCTTATTCAATTTATATTTTATTTATTATAATTATTTATAAATTAAATATTAATATTTTAAAATAAATTTTCAATAAATAAAAATATGTTTGTATTACAATATAAATTATTTAACATAAATCTAATATATATATATATATATATATAATTTATATCTTCAAACAAAGTATTTATTTTTATATATAATTTATTATAAATTTTAATTATATAATTAACATTTTTTGTGTATTACACATAATATTAATTATCATAATTTTAATGTGTTCTTTAGATAGCAAAACATGTTTTTAATATCGAATGAAATCTTTCTAATTGAGACCAGGGCTCTTTCTAACGTTAATATTCTGACCTGAAGTTCACTGTTCATACATTACATAAACATTCAACAAAATTTAATCATTATATCATATCATTCTCTATTATTTATTAATATAATTGCAACATAATATGTTCCTATACAATATGTTTGTATAAAATATTTTATATTGAAAATACATATAAAGTAAACCGATCGATAATAAAATCTCCTGCCCAGTTTGAACAGGTATTTTATGGAAATCCAAATTTAATTCTCGTACGCAAGTTTACAACAATTTTACGAATTCATCATTGATATCCACTAAAAAAAGGTTAGGCACAACTATTTTGATAAGTGGCACATGCGTAAAAATTTTAAGATGCTATTTGATTCAACAAAGTAAATAACTATTGTAATGTTTATAAATTATAGTTAGTAATATAAAACCAAATATCACTTTCAATTAGGGATGGCAATAGGCTCCATGGAGCGGGTAATAGTAAATTCGTCCCGGTTTCGCGAGATGAAATTTGTCCCTATACCCACTCCATTTCCGTACGGGTATCTATTAAGCGAGTATCCATGAATTTCTTGAATATTCACGGATATCTATGGATATCCATAGATATTTATAAATTTTTTAAGAAATTAAAAAATTATATTAGAAATAATTTTAAATTTATATTTAATGTTATTAAAATATTAAAAATAAAAATTTAATGTTAATTTTGAACTTGTATTTAATGTTAATTTTGTTAAAATAATAATAAAAATGCAAGATAATCAATAACTTAAAATACATTAATCTCATAAGTAAAAGTCTCATATCAGAAAGCTACGATAATTTAATCTCATAATTTCGAACGAAAGTAAACAACTTAAAATACATAAATCTTATTGTGATGACTAATGTGTGGGCTGTGCGGCTATGAAAAGAAAATAAGATAAGAGAGTGTAGTTTTATGGTTATGTGGTACAAGAATAATTATGATATTTAAGAAATATTATTAAACGGGTACCGCGGGTATGAATATCATCATACTCGCTCCCGTCCCGTTTATAAACGGGTAAAAATTTATCCGTCCCCATTATCCGCAGGTACCCAATAATTAGTCTATCTATTTATTATCCGTAGCAGATTTTACCCACAAATACTTGCCAGTGCGGGTATTTTTGTCATCTCTACTTCAATAAAGAGATGTGAGTTTCAAGGAAGAGAACCAACTCTTATTAGGCCATCTCCAGTGGGGTTGTTTATAAGCGACCCCACTTGCCACATAACCTCACTTTTTCCTTTTTTCTTAAGAATTGGTGCTTATATAAGCAATTTTGGTAAATTTTAAACAACTTACTTGTTTTTTTTCAGGTTGATGTGGCAAGTGGGGTTGTTTATAAGCAACCCTATTAGAAGTGCTCTTATAAAACTAAATTAGCGAATTGTAATAATATATACAATTTACGTTAAATAATGAATTTAATTAAAATGTATATTAATAGTGTACAAAATTAATTGTATATATTGAGATTTATTAACTTTTTTAATAATTATTTAAAACTCATATACTTCAATTAAAAGACGATAAAAATGAACTCATAATCCATATAAAACGAACTCTCGTATTGTTAATAAATGCTTTGTGCGGTACAACTCAAACTAAGAAGAGTATAATACAATTTGTATATGGTAAATTCAACATCAAGAATGATCAAAGAACAAACAAATAACAATAAAAGGAAATAAAGAAGAAGAAAAAAAACCAACGAATCATTCGTCACACATAAACATGTTCTTTGATTTCTTGCCATTCCTCAACAAATTTTGCTCTTTTATCAAACTTTAACTAGCAGACTGCAAAGGCTTCAATGTTTGAGAGAGCATCATATACATCATTGATGAATTGTTTCAGTACCACCAAGGTGGTGCTTAGCATTTCCGGCGACATTCATTTTCTTTATAGGAAAATGTGTGTCGCCCGAACCTAGGATGTATGTGCAGCTAGAAGGCGTTGAGAGAGGATCAAACCCTTATCTAGAGATTGCAACCGAAGTTGTTTGTTCTCCATATTCAAGACCCTACCAGCCAGGTTTGGTTGTGCATGCATTATGGTAAGAAGCAAAAGGAACGCCAAAATAATGTTGAGAACCTTCATGGAGCTAAAACCCAAAGGGTAAGCAAACACGTAGTTAAGGATATCTCAATAGTGTTTGTTCGTGTATTTATATAGATAAGTGGTAACCAATTTGAGACTTGGTCACTAGTATTTAATTTGTTGAAGTTTTTGACTAATGGGTGTACTAGGATTTAAATATTTATATTTGTAAAGTTTTAGCACATTATGTATTTGAATTGGTCATGAGATGGAATTTCTGGGGGTGCTAAAGTGGTTTTTCTTTTTTCTCTTGAAATTGAATATTTCTTCTTTTTTTTTTACTTGTGCATAATCTTATATGCTTAGTAAGTTAGTAGGAAAGAGCTTATGTGACTATCTATTTTGATATGCATAGAGAGAGAGAGATCAAATTCGTTACCTTGTTTGACAAAGAAATTTTTATTTCTTGGTGTCTGCAATTAGTGTGCATGTTACCATACAAATTGGCGTAAAGAATTATAATGTGAAAAGTTGGCAATTACGGAGTTTTGTACATGGCATAGGGTTTTGCTGCCAAACAAGCATAAGAGCATACACAAGCAATTACCTTAAGCATTTGATTACTGATTTGCATGATTATAGTTTATCTAAAGTAGAGTTATTCAATTCTACTTCCGTGTGAAAATATAAACGTGGTCAAATCCCACCAAAAATGTGCACAATTTGGTGTAGTCCCCGACTAAGTGGCTTTTGTGTGGGCATTCATATACAATTTAAATTATTAAATATTACGATTAAAATTAATGAAAAAATTACAAATTTAATATATTAATAATTATATATTATTTGATAACCCAAAATAATGTCATTTTATTCGTAGAGTTGTCAATTTGGACTCAAGGCAACCCGTAAATAAAGTCAAGTTATGCCTTAAAAAGGATTACCTAAATAAAATCAAGTCACTTTGGCTTAATCCGCTAAATCCGACAGGCCAAATGGGTCCATATGTTGAGCTGACATGCAAGTTACAAACTAACCTATTTGTTAAGTCAAAAGATGACCTTAGATCTCTCATGTTTTATGAGTTTTAATGATAATAAACACTACATCTTTTAGTAAGAAAATATTTTGGAAAAGTTGTTGTTTGAGACTTTGTAAGATGAAGTAATGTTTGTAAGATGAAGCAAATTAGACAAAATATATAAACTGTTTTTAACGATCACTATGTATTGTGACTAACGCTTTTAAATTTTCAAATGAATGTTTTATACTTTAACAGATCAAAAGTCATTGTCTTGGAACTCACATTTTGTTAAAAATGTATAAAAGCATGTAGAGCATCGTAACAAAGGACAAAGATCCCAAATTTCATAGAAAAATGATGCTAAAAAAGGACTAGATCCTCGCTATATGTTGACTTCACTTCTTGTTGATCCCTTTTTGTTACTCTACTCTGATAAGTAACTTCATCTATCAAAGATAAAGAGTACGTTTAGGTAAATGATATTAATTAAAGCATTAAATGCACCAACGGATAATTCTTCTCTCTCTAGATCAAATGAAGGAGTAAGATGAAGCAGTTCTATGAATCAATCTCAAGAAGTTGCAACGGTCATCTCTTTCAAAACTACTATATAAGAAGCTCTGGAACTCAAGAAAAGTAGAAGGAGTGATACATAGAAAAAATTTTAGATACAATATACATCTCATAGAAAATCTTCTTCAAGAGTTTTTTTGTACTTAAACAATTTGTTGTTATCACGTTTAAAAGAGACGATAACTACAACCTTTGTAATACCTTCATAACCATTGTTATATGATAGAGCTTAAAGATGTTTGATTGTAAAAGAATAGTTGGGGTTAAACTTGGTGAGACTTGTTTGTAAAAAGAATACTTGGATAGAAGCTTAAAGATTTCAGTCAAAGAACACTTGTTTGAGTCAGAAATGGCTTGATAAAAGAATACCGGTAACTTTGTTGAAAGTTAGTGGAACTCAATCTAGTTGGATTGAGAACTAGACATAGCATTGATGATTGAGGTGAACCAGTATAAAAAATTTGTGTTCTTTGATTACTCTTACTAACCCTTCGTCTATTACAAATATTACTTCGCATAGTTGAAAATCTGTGAATTTTTTATATATATTATTTAATCCCCCTTCTAGTATCTATATTTTCTCCACAGCGTTAAACTAATAAGTTGAATAATATAAATTGCTATCAATATGTAAATCTGTAATGTATTATAAATAATAAAATATAATATAATAATAGTAATAGTTTTTCACTTTTTTGAGTTCCCTTATAGAGTTATGATTTCAAGCTTAGAGTTAGAGTTAGCTACTTTAAGATTTTTGTCACTCTCATTGTGTCTTTGATAACTTAATCCTATGACTCATCATCTTTGTTCTATTTGTCAAAGAATACGAAGATACAATCATGTTCGTGTTTATGCTCACAGAATCACAATACAAGTAAGAGTATGGGTAACGTAGACTGAGATATAAAAAAGGCTGAGAAAACTAAGTCAAGTACCTCTTAAGTATGGAATTATTATGAAAAAATTAGTCTAGTTGAATGAGTGGGTGAATGCAAATGCAATGATTGTAAAAAAATTGTATACGTGTAAAATTATTAGGTGTTTCATGAAAAATATACTATCAAATAATCATATTATAATTTTATTTTTTATTGTAAAAAAATATATTTGATTTTTTAAAATATATTTTATTTTTTAAAATATATTTTCTTTTTAATTAGACTAATTTGGTCTAATAATCCAATATGGGATAAATTAGATAAAAAAAATGATAATAAAAAAATATATAGGTCAAATCAACATAACCTAAATTAATATTTAACTCCTAAAAGTTAACTTGTCCAACTTATTTAATACCTCAATCTATTCAAAATGATTTATAAAAGAAGTTTTTTTTGTTAGTTCATTATCAAAAAATATTCTCGATCAAAGACGAAGACAACTTCTTTCGCTAACACCATAACTCATCTTTAATTTGATTTCATATTTTAAAATCCTTACCTATTAAACAAATCTATTGGCTACGAAAAGCTTATTAATTTAAATGGTACTAAAACACTCATTCTTAAATGCTCAACATAACCAATTCTATATTTGTCTCATGAAAAATATATCTCGACCACGAGCATGAATATTCAAAATAACATTCTTTTTAAAAATGACAAAATAAAGGTTAGCATATCGAATCTTTAACTAGCCAATATCAACGGTGCAAGAAGAAATATTTCAATAATTCCCCAAATCTTTGTAATGATCCACGTACTTTGGTCAACTTAAATACAACTGTCTCTTATCTCATACGATTAACCAATAGCAATCTTTAAAAAAAAGAAGTTTAATTGTGAAGAATTTTCCAATTCCTTTCAAAATTTAGTGATCTTGTGAACGTTTTTGGCGCACTAAAATGTAATCCCTTTAGACATGCTCAGAAAACTTAAGTTCTGAAACTACTTTGACATGAATGGAATAGTATCTGTAATCAGAGAAGGCCCTTATCAAAAGAAACATAATCCAAAAAGGCTAGGACATGTATATAACTTTATGAAAAACTTGAACCAAATTACTCGGAAACACTCTTTACAAAATGTTTTCCTATCAAGGGGGGATACAACCTCACTCAAATCTAAAGAGACCCAACAATTTCCTCAAATACATTATTACATTTGTTTATGACCACTAATTTGTGGGCAAACTTTGTCAACCTTTCCCTCTACGGACCATTTGAAGGCCTGAATACAGAATAACCATTGACACCACATGCCATATTTGAGTAATCGTGATAGTACGAGTAACTATTCTCAGTGTTTCTCATACCTAGATAAGATAGATCAGAACCAGCAACCTGCCATTGGTTTGGAATCAACACATCTACCTTGCCATTTCCATATGATAGTGTATTATTCACCTGAGGAAGATAATCCTGCAGTGAATCAAAATGTCGACCTGATGAGCTATAACCTTGTTGAAACCCAGCATCATGGTAACTTCGCGATCTCTCAAACCTACAACTGGTGGATGATCCCAAATCATCATTAGTACCCAAGTCTCCAGGAAAAGTGTACTGACGATTTAGCAACTGTGGTCCATCATTGAGGGACTGGAAGACTGAATTTGCCCTGGCTGCCTTCCCAATTCCATGTTCCTCATCAAGCAGATCATTTATGATATCGAGGTGTGGAAACTCATCAACCAACCCCCCTGGGTTTTGACGCCTGGATGTGCAAGCTGGGAACTCACCCGGTATGTTGCCCAAAGATCTACTGTCTATTGGCTTGTACAAGTCTAGGTTTTGAACATCATTATGTCGAGAAGGTGGTTCATAGTGAAAGCTTCTGCTGGCTTCCCTTTGAGAACTATCAATCCATTTAGGTCCGTTATGTAAAACATCCCGTGAAATCATACCAAAGGGAACACCGGACTGGGAAGCATTTGAATCCATTTTGTCAGAGCTTTGGGAAAGAAATAGTGGTGATGATACCAAGGGTGGTTGTGAATAGCCAGAAGATGGGTTTACTCCAGAACTAGAGCTGGAGTGAGGGAGACTGGCAGCAGTTGAGGCCACAGGATTCCCCATCATTGCATTTCTGTAGGACTGAGGAACATAACTATGAGTAGCAGGTGAGGGATCGGGACCCAACCGTCCAGTTGCACTCACAGAGCGTGCAAGTAGTGGAGCAGTTTGAGGGATCATGGAGACAACAGAAGCAGCGGGCCTGGGACCGCCAGGAACTAGTGGAGCACTAGAAGGCCTTGACATCATAGCCACTTGTGTCATGGATCTTTCAGTTAGTCTTGGGGGTGAAGTCCTCTGGATCTCCGTTTTTGGACCAATTTTTACTTGTGATACTGAAGTTAAACATGAAGATGCCTCTTTATCAGTCGATTGTGAGGCACCAAAAGATGTTTTCCTGACATGAACAGGATGATCTCCAGTAACTCTCGTTTGGTTTTCTAACTTCATTTGAACAGGTAAATTTCTTGGAGGACTACTGGATGAGGATGGCACTGCTGATATCTTCTCTTTCTGTAGGCTTTCAATATCAACAGTTCTTTCCATGTTAACTTGGTCTTTGATGTTTTGTTTCTTTTGTAGTGAAAGAACATTCTCTACCTATCAAATAGAGAAGCAAAAGTCCATGACATCAGCTCCAAATTATAATAGTACAAAAGAGATAAATTAATATAAAAATAAATAAATAAACATCAAATCAGTCGTGACTTTTACTTCCATCCCAAATCTAATCTTCCACACTTCAATCAATATAAATATTCCACATGATGAAAACATGTTATGCGCAGTTTGAAATTAAAAGGTATTTAGTCATTTTCATTTTTAAGACCAATATAAATGCCTTCTAAAGTCATTCTCAATTAGCAAACTACTCCAGGTTGTCCTTGATTGTAAAAAGAAACATGAAAAAATTAATAGGTAATATATCATGAGAGCAGGACTTGGAACAGAAAACTTAGAGAGGAACGAGATAGAAACAAGGGGATGTATTTAGTAACTACAATAAATCGTGAAAGGGTAACTTTTTGTAACACCACCTTTCTGACAACAGGCTGATTGAGCCACTTCAATCGATCCTGCAAGCAGAGAACAGCACCCTCAGGCTCAGATTCACCTAACTTTCCACTACCAGACTCGTTAACATCAACAGCATCAGAAGCAGAACCAGATGGCTGACTATCCATTTCAGTTGTCCAATTGCCCACATTACAAGATGCTTTTACTTGGTTCTTACCTCTACAGATAAGCAGTGCAAAAATCAATTAAAACACCAGACAAAATCATTGATATTAATCCTCCTAAAAGAAACACCACTATATACTTACCTGCTAGGTGACTTTTGGACTTTGTAATTTGAAAAAGAATTCCCCTTGTAGTGGTCATTCATCACCACTGATGGTAATGAATCAGTAGAACATGTCGAAGAACTGTCATCCATTACTGAACTGCTCCTTTTCTCAACCATTCCATTTTGTACAGAAGAAAGACTTCCTACACCATTGCTACTAGCCTCAGTTGGAGGATGAACTTCCGATGCATCAGTATCCCAATTTACAGGACTCACGTCTCTGTCTTCAGAATCAGGCTGAAGCACTTCACCAACCCCATCCACAGAATCAGAGACATCAGAAACAACTTCCAGGGCATCAAGCTTTTCATCAAGAGTTTGAATTTCCTCCATGTTAGAATCCTTCTTCTCATCAGCAGCATTGTCTTGATGCTTGTCATTTACAGCCACAGTAGGTCTCTCCTCTCTACCTTTATCCTTTCCTTTCCGATTGTTCTTTTTCTGTTTGGTCTGCAGTGACAAGAAATGACAATCTGTCAACAGTTAAAAAGGAAAATGCAAACAACTCTTACCAACCATCCTTTTAATACCACAAATAACAGGAATGCCACAGGAAAGGTAACATCAAGAAAACATCTTTGGAAAATTGTAGTTTATAAATTGCTGGCAAAATATTTCCAACTTAGGAATAACTACCCAAAAGAATGTTTATTAGCTTGCTCAAAAATTATGCGAATCAAGGCTAGAAAAGAAGAAAATAAAGGATCTTAAACAAGTTCATGAAACACAAATGTAGGCATGACCTCATTATAAACCAATATGCCAAAAGCTTGGGGTTTTAAATTTTAATATACAAATGTCCTAGCCATAGCAGTTATCATATATCAGAAATTAGATGATTATATCAACATACAATGAAAATTAGTCACAAATGTCCCAACTGATTTTTTTTTATTTTTATGGTGGTTGGTCATTTATGTCTTTATGATGCATGTTTTGCAGAGCAACTAATAAGTTTAATCTTGAATCCCTCGATAATGCAGATTAGATGAGTGACAGACCTGTTTCTTCTTCGACTTCTTTTCCCTCTCATTTCCACGTTTAGCTTTCTGCTCACTTTCAGCCAGCCATGCCGCCTCTTCTTCACGAATGAGCTCTTCTTGTCTCTTTAGAGCAACAGCTTCTTGGTAGGAAACCTCAATTTTATTGCTGCACCCATTAAATAAATAATTAGGAAAACCTAATCCATTCCATCCTACAAATAATCAATAAATACATACAAAAAACAACATAAAATCCAGGTCACTGGAGAATAAATAACATGCAATGACTCACTTTTGTGTAGAAAATGATATGGCACTACAAGGGCATGGATAAACTTCCATGGACCCCAAAGTTAATTGCAAAGTGTCGGACTAAGACTGCTAGCTATCAAGCCGGCTATCCATCATCTCCTATTGTTTCAAATGATACTATTACTAAGTCAAACTCCATATCTGAGTCCCATGGTTGTACATCTAAATATTACAGATTCCTAGCTATGTAAAGTTCAGAAGGAACAGTATAAAGTTCACACTTACTCCTCAGTGTGATGTCATGTACTGGAAACAAGGTTGTTAGCAGACTAGTTCAAAACCCTTTATTGTTCATCCACTATGAAATACGCAGATAATGAAACTTTTGCAAAGCAAATCCTTTTCATACTACCATAAATTGCACAGTTCGAAATTTGAATAGACAATCACATCCATAATTGGTTATAAGCATTGAGTAAGATCCAGAAAGAGAAGTGAGTGGAATTCTGAAATAAAGGCTGAAAGAACGTTCACAATTTTCATAGGATAGCCCAGGCAACTTCTTGGTGTGGCATCTAAATGCGAATAGGAACCATGCCAACTTGGCAAGTACTCAGCATTTTAGAGGACGAAAATTCCCAGAAACTCGTCATATAAAACCCACATCCACTAAAACAATATAAACACAAAATTGTGATTTTTTTAATATTCAAAGTACAACCTTGAAATATGAAATATAACTAATTGGATAGCATTGCAAGTAAATAGTGTGAATTAAAGCGGTCTTATTCCTAATCATGAATGCTCACAAACAAAAAGAAATGCAGAAGGGAATACAAGTAGATAACCAAGAAAACATGAAAAGTCCATAACTAATAGCATGTACTACCTGAATATATGGGCAAGAACAAAAATTTCCAAAGTCCTGCGTCCTAATTCTGTGAGACGCCTTTCATCGCGTTCAATAGAATCTTTATTGAAGTCCTCCCCAGAGTTTCCATCCTGCCAAAAAAAAGGTGAACAAGGTTTCTTAGAAATCAAAAGAATTCCAAAACTACAAAGACAGCATGTCATATCCACTGGGCGAACAATTCCCAGGATACACAAAATACCGCTCTACAGTGTAATATATGACCAAAACTCGAACAAGGCTAAACTTTCTTTTAAATTTTAACTATATATTGAAAATAAAGCTAACCACCTAGTGGGATAATGCTTTTGTTGCTGTCTTGAAAATAAAGCTTATCCTGTTCAGAATATCAGCAAACTACTATACCTATAGAAATATAACTGACATCATTAGAATTGGAACTTAATTAAAGGGTCAGAATTAATCTTGGGGCCAAGATCAATTTTCCTCAAAAAACATAAAACCCTAGTCCATACCAATTTAGTATAAATTAGAAAGTGGATTTCCTTAGCAATACAACAACCAAAGCCATTTCCCACTAGGTGCGACCAATTATGTGGATCAAATGTTATCATCATGCTTTGACAACAAACATTTCTTCAGAGATTCACAGGACACGTCAACAAATACTCCCCGCATAAAATTCCTCCAAAAACAATTCTTATGAACATGTTAGTCATCACCCTATCAGATTTTAAACTGGTCACAGGTGTAATAATCATTCAGAAAGGAAGGAATAGAAGCCATGCCCAAGAAATGTAGATTGTAGTTCACAATACAGAATAGAGTTTGTCGTTTCTCCTTTATGACCTTTCATGTCATTTTGGTTGGTTGTTTTGGATGGCTGATAATCAAACTCAACTGAAAAAGACAAGGCCCATGAATCAGGTTTATACTGATAGTATTAAGGGTAGGAGGGTTGAGCAGAAAGGTGATGGGCCAGATCAGCTAAAATTTTGAGATTCTTCCTTCTAATTTTTTGCACAAGTTTTGGCTCTAATACCAAACTGACAAGATGCAAAACTTGGAACAGCAGAAATTGGGAAGAATGAAGAATTACTGAATTTTAAATAGGGAACAGAGGAGTAAACTCCATTCAAACAGAGAAAGAACTTTCAAATAATCATCTGCTGCTACAATGGTAAACAGAACAAAGAAGAAAACCACAAGGTACTCTGCAGAGTTGAAGAGTGGCTCTTCCAACCAATAATCCTCAAAGATAGACTTCCCAATAAAAGACCCTTCTCTGCAGCCCATCCCACCCCCCAACCTTTTAATGCAGATCAGACCTGTCACCCTTCAGCCCAACCTTCCTCCTTTTAGTTCTGTGGGCAGACCAAATTCATGGGCCAATCAAACCCTATCACTAAATTAAAGATTCACAACAAAAAGGGTATTCTGGTAGTAAAAGACTACAGAGAAAATAAGATAATAATGAAAAAAAAATCAATATCTTTTTCCTGTTTCAACCAGAAGATAAGACTGTTTCCAGATTTCTCTTATTCCATTATTCTCTAAAATATCTTCCACTAGTACCATCATATTCCAATGGGCTTATTATCACCAGGTAGCAACATAATTCCTCATTTACTTTTAACCAACACATTATTTTTCTCACCTTTGTACGATTTTGAGGACCCTTCTCATCTTTCGGAGGCAGAGGTTCTACAGCTGCTCTCTCAAGTAGCAGTAAAACATCATCCACCAGAACAAACATATCTTTCTCGGCACGAACAATTGGTGCTGGCATTTCTTCAGCATCTAACAACTTTATCCTACCTTTCTTGCACTTAGCCTGACCTTCGAGAGCCTTCAACCCACTATATAAGGAGTCCATTACCAAAGTAGAAGTCACTTCTTTTTCTATAAAAAAGTGTTTCACAACTACTTTCAAAATTACATCTGTCTTCTCCCTTGACATGCGGCGCCTAGAGGTTTGATCAATTTCTCGCCAGAAAGTACAGAAGCTGCAATTAATGCAAAGTACCATTTAGATCTCCCAAAAATATTATACAGCACATATACAATTAGTAAAAAGTACAAAAACAATATATTAAATTGGATTAACATTTTATGTTCCTATTAAAAAACAGTATCATGACATTAAACTATTTATAGCAAATAGGATATACTATGCAAGAGAAATTTCATATTTCCTATGCATAAAAACAACACAATGATGCCAAAAGTACATCACAGTCATACCATTGTCACGTCAACCAGATTATACTACAGTATCCTTCTCTAGTCATTTCTTTTCTTCCCAAAATGCCTAAAAAAATTTCATTTTCAGGATTGAAGTAAAACTAAAATAAATAAGACCTGACACTTCAAGAAATCAATTACTAAAGATCATCTGATCATGTATAGCATGAAAAGCAAATAATTTAAAGGCCATGACTTTTTTATACTATGGAGCTTGGAGCAAGATAAAAATTACAGCATACATTATGAAACATTTTAGATTATACATACTAGTCAAAAAGGTTGATACTTTAAAGGTGAGCATGAAATACCTTGACCACCTAGCTTTATCCTCTATCAACTTTCCAAGCTTGCTTCTTCTTTCCTCTACAAAACGCCGGCAAATTTGCTCTACATTTGTCAAATATACCCTAACAAGTTCTCTCCTATACTGACAATCAAGGCAACGAAAAGGCCTGTCAGCTTTCTCCCTGTGCATAAAAGCAACAATGGTTACACACATCTGAACCAAAAGCTTCATGGTATATTGGACCGTTGCCAAAAATAAAAAAGTACCAATCTTAGAACAGCACAAGTTTCAAAAGGGTAAACGTAATAACAAAACTAAATTTGTTTTAAAAAGCAGAAGACAGGACAGCCTCACAGCATGACAGACAATCTTATCAGGTCGCGATACCAATACTTCAATTTGTTTCACGTATTTGTATCTGATACCAATACTCTCCGACATATATCGGTGAGGTATCCAGGCCTATAAAAATATTGGGAAAATCTTATCCCATCTCGATGCTCTTGGATACTTCATCAATACTTTTCAGTGATATGTATCAATGAAATATCCAAATCTTTAAAAAATTATAAAATTTCAATACGGCTAAATAAAACATATAAACATGTTTAATATAGAAACATTGCTCCTAGATGAGCTAAAAATGGAAATTGTCCTCTTTATTGATGATTTTAAGAAAGAAATAAGATTGATAGTATTTTTTTCTATTTGTAAATAATAGGAAGTAACTTATAATGAAATGATTTATAATTTTTTTTATTTTAGTCATGTATAAGAAGTATGTTTTTAATTTGGATTTACAAAATTGTAATTATATATTTATTTTGTTTCTGAATTTTGATCGAAATTACAATTACATATTTTTTATATTTTATGAATATCCATACATATGAAGACATACATCCTACATGTTTTAAAATAATTATATCGCCCATATCGGATAAGTATCACATCTTATACACATATCATATCTATGCATCATAGTTGATATGTTTTCAGAATTTTCATTCTTCTAAAAGAACTTCGGGCATTTTACTAAGAAATATATTACACAAATTGATATACATAGATACAAACACTTCAAATATCTTACACATTGTACAGCCTTTACAATTTTGGCACAACATTTTATCATTTCAGACTAGTTATTATTACAGAGCCAAAAATAAGACGTCAATTTAACTACTTTCTGACCATTAAACAACTCAACTCCAAAGATAAAGAAGCAAACAGACAACTTTGCACCACATTTATTACATACAATCAGAAAAAAAACTCAGCAAATCTGAAAATGTTAATTATAAAAAATTCACTCAGTGAACAAAATGAGTAACATCATTGGATTTCCTGATAATTATACCTTGAGGAGCAAACAAAAAAAACAAGTCATGAATAATTGAATATATTATATATCACATCTGATTGGAGAAGATCAGAATAGTGGAGCAAGCATAAAATTCACTGAACAAAGAAAAAGACCTACCACTTAGAATAGGTTATAGTACAATCTTTAGGCAAAAAAGAGCCAAACAAACACACTATATAGACCTAGAGAAAGTAGTTATCCCAACACTTTAGTAGATGCATATACATATCAAGTTTAAACTTAGGCAGAAGATGATCATGGAAAATACTGCAGGGGTAGAAAATGACGCATGGAATCCAAGGTTTACAATCTCAGAGAAATGCTAAAATAATGGCATGAACTTCATAACCAACTTTACAAAAAATATTGCAAAAGTTGACATAAAGGAACATGTGTTGCAGGCTTTCAAATCTCCTATCATTGAAAATGACTAATCACCCAAACTAGTTGAATTACAAAACATTCGTGTACTCTCCTATCTAAGTAATAAATGAAGTCAAAACTATGGGTAAAATAACCGTAATGACCAGTTAAACAATATACAAGATGGTAGAGCATATCGGTAAGATTATAAATTACAAACATAATATAATAATAATAATAATGATGATGATGATGATAAATTGAATACCTAATGACTTGGACTTGAGCTTTTATTATCAGATTGTCAGATGCATCAACAAAACCATCATACACTTTCGAGAGCTCCATAAACTTTTTCCATCCCCAGTCATGCTCCTTCTTCCAAAATCGGTGTAATGTATCTAGAAAACTCAAGTAAAAAAATAACTTAGGCACTGTTAAAAAAAATTGTAAACTACAGTTGTGAAGCCAATTATTTACCAACTGACCAGAATATTTTGATTTCTTTGGATCTTTATTGACCACAGCTATTGTAAATTGCGCAAAATGACTCCATCCTGTATTACCCCCAAACAATGAGCGGAGAACCAAAGAGAAGTCAATTACTATGGGACCAAGAGTAGCTAGTAAGACTAACTATAACTAATGCAATAAATTTCAGGAATCAAACCTGGAAGAAGTTTGTCATGATTAGCAACACAAAGAAACAGAGAGAGATGATTGCAGACATCACAGCCTTGTGGATAAATTAAAATATACCTGCCACATACAACAGCACATTTAGGCCAAAACCTCAACAAATATGTACAGCTTGTATGTTTCAAGTCGTAAGGTCTGTCTCAGTAAACTATATGTACCCATTAGATTGCATGTATCCATGTACCAACTTTTATGATCATGTTCTACTCCTCTTGATATACTTCACAACTTTCAAAAATCATACAAAGTATATTTCCCTTGTTTGACAAATACATTTACAATTACAAATTCTTTTGAAAGAATGCTATAACACTGAAACCAATATTTTTTCTCCTTAATAGTGAGAATTTTTACAGATAAATTACAAACAATAAATTTTGTGAAGAATTATAAGTTCACAATAAACACAACACCGTGATTGATTTAAGCCATAAAGGTCAATTTGGCTGCAATAAACACGTAAGCATACGTTATTAACCAGAAAAGACTGACTGGAGAATAGATAAAGTAACATCATCATTAGACCACACCCTTTTTCATGTAACAGCCAGCTCTAATATACATTTAAGTATAAATATGTAAATTAAACTGATGCAGAAACACATAGATAATTAAACTCAAAAGTATGGCAAAAGTCAGGTAAGATAGATAAGTTTATCCTGAGCCACTTACCACTTGAAGTTGCCAACCACAAAAACACTACTACGAAGTTCCCTTTTGTTAATCTGAGAAAAATTTTCAATCTTCCATGTATACCTTCCATACAATTCTGAAGGTTTTGGTCCTGTAAATAGGAAAACAAATTAGATTTTGAAGAACTGATTGTGGAAAATTTAAATTTAAATGATTACAAATTTACCATCATCATCGTCGTCGTCCCAATAAGGGGGTGAAGTCGACGGGGTTCCATTCTCCACCTGCTCGGAAGACCGCCATTCTGCCAATGCTTCCCCAGATTGACAACGCTGCCCACTAAAAGTTCCCTCTGCAGACTTTCCCACTCCAGATTCCTCACTCGCAATCCCAGCCATTCCCTGATCAAGCAAGCACTATTTCTCTAACACTCCTCTTATATCACCTGCAATACCATATAAGGAAGCACACAAAGTGCCAAAGTCAGCCCCCTTAAACCCCACATTACATTATAAGTTTACAAAATCGGAAACAGAAAGAAATTATTCAAACATTCACAGTACTCCTTTTTTCAACTGCCCCACAGAATATCCTATATAATGATTAAAAAAAGGTCGAATGTTCCCGCTAACAAATTATCAATTCTACTCAAAAACAGTTTTGGAACAAATTGTAGCGAAAACAGAACGAATAAAATGACAATAATTCACCAATTGAAACCCACCGAAACAATCACATAACACAGGGTTGAGTCCTTTCCCCATCCCTCAAAATCTAACTTACAACAATTGTATATAACCCAGAATAAAAAAAATAAAATAAAACCTCCGATATGTTTAAAACCCAAAAACCCACCTCGGAAAAAATTTAATAAAAGAAAAAACATGAATAAAACCCTAAAATAGAGATTTAAAAATAACCAAAAAAAATTAAACCCAAAACCAATCTAACAAATTGAAACAAGAGGGGAATTAAACCAACAAACAGTCAGATTAAAAAAAAATACAGGTGGTCGATGCAAATTGCATGAAGCACAGAACTAAAAATTTCGGACAAAAATTGACGCTAAAAAACAACCGGGATCTCGAGCAATGATTCCCGTGCAAAACATTGATCGAAATCGAAGGAATGACGCAGAGGAAAAAACCAATGAAAACAACGCGATAAGAAAACCAACAGGAACTAAGGGAATTGGGAAACGACGTCGCATCAAACGGATCCCAATTAGGGCACACGCACCTGGAATCGAAGGAGCAGATAAGAACAATAGCTCTGAGATTTTAGAGAGAGAAAGGCGAAGAGAGAGAAAGAGAAAGAGAGAAGAGGAGGAGGAGGTGAGGAGGAGCAACGTAGAGAGCAAAGGCATAACCCAAAAACCAAAAATTAGTATTTTTATTGTCTTTTTTATATTATTATTATTGTTGTTGTTTTGGCCTTTAAGAAAAATATATTTAAGGATTATTTTTATTATTTATTTTCCCCAATAGAACAGATTCTCATTAAAACGATAGTTATGTTTACAATCTTGAAGAGAAAACAAAAACAATAGGTATGTTCATTTATTTCCATTTGGATTATAAGAAATTAATTGGATATGCTAACGGTTTAGAATTACTTTTAACTTTGGTATAAAAATATTAAATTGACAATTATTGAAAATAGATGCTTGTAATAATTAATTTAAAATTATATATATAGATTTCTATTTGATTGAAATCATAAAAAAAATTATGCATTTTTCGGATATTAAACTTATTTAATAAAATTTTCATTGTAGTTTTTTTTTACCCATATTTATTATTGTCATGCATACTAAAACTTTTCCTCAACCTTATATTGAAAAAAACTTTGGAGTGTCTTCTCACCCTAATCCTCTAAATCCTTAAATAGAGAAGTTTTCAATCAACCAATATAGTTTTAAGATAGATTTATGAGTTAAGAGTCATTTTCACATATGGAGAAAAAGGAGAATATTTTCAATATTGAGTACAAGGAAAATAATAGACGTTAATGAGTAATAAAGAGCTTTTTCACATATATGGAGAAGATGGACTTGATCACAAAGAATATTTTCAATATTAAGTACAAGGATAATATAATAGGTTAAAACTAAAGTACTTTATTAATGAAGGGATTGTGTAGTCTTTCTAAGTGCCTTGGCTAGAAGCAAATATTGTCAAATTGCTAAGCAAAAATGTTGCTTATTTCATCGTGAAACAGAAAGTCAACCTAGAAAATGCTAGGAGGGTTTGATGTAATGGGCATAAGTCATGATTTTTTTATGGCTAAGCTTGATTTAAACGTTGATTATGAAAAGGTGGTTTTGGAAGGATTGTGGGTGATATTTAACCAATAATTAGTTGTTCGAGATTAGTTCCTAAACTTTATGGCTTTAATGCGCATATTATAAAAACCCTAGTGTAGATTAGGTCTCAAAGTTAGGATACAAAGGTGGTTTTTCGAAGGGTTATGGATGATGTTTAACCAATATTTGGTTGTTCGAGTGTGGGTCCCAAACTTTATGGCTTTTGAGGTGCATATTATAAAAACCCTAGAGTAGATTAGGTTTCAAAGCTAGGATACAAAGGTTTGCACCTCTTATTTACTTCTTGTGGAAAGTATGGGCATGTGACTCATAACTTTCCAAGTTCAATTGCTACGGTAGATAACCATAGACGTGTCTCCTCTACAATAGTAGTGGTCTTAGGCTCAAGTCAAGCCTTAGCACATGTAGCTCCCACAACAAACCCTAATGTAATCAATGTGCCAATCAATTTTGATAATGATGAGGTATATGGTGATTAGTTACCATTTCAAAACCTAGGTGAGACACAAATTCTAAGGATTGTAATGCCAAAGGTTTTAAGGAAGGTATTTATGAGAATTCTAAAACGGTTGTCAATGATTTTAATCTATTTCAAGTATTAAGAAATAAAGTGGTCAACAAGGATTTTGTTGATCCTATTGTTAAGACTAGTGGGTTCATTCAAGTGCAAGATAAAGGGAAACATATTAAGGAGAATAAGGATGTGGGTCCCTCCCAAAAAATGGCTTAAAAAAAATGAAACATATATGTCATGAAAATAAGCAACATCACACCTCCTAATTGTTGTAGATTCTAAAACAACATCCATGGGTATGGGTCCTTCATGTGGTACAGTAGTTCATATTCTTTTAAGCTAACTTCTTTTAAGCTAGACACCTAGCATTAATATTGCATATGCTTAGCATGGCGAGATTGTTACCCCTAATGTTGATCTCCCTCACGAAATTAAAACTATTTTCCTAGTGGAAGTGGTGACGCACAACCATTTAACTTTATTCCATGATCCCACTCTCCTTGATAGGGGTGAGTAAAGGACAAGTTGAGATGAGTTAAGCCTTGTCCTTACCCAACCAAGAAAATTGATCAGGTTATTTATTTAAACTCGAACCCAACCTCATCAAAACCATAAATATATGGGATGAGACTAGTTCAATTCAATGTTTTAACTCAATATATCAATATAATCATATATATAGTTAAATTATGGAATAAAAGAGATATAAAGCTTAAATTAAGGTATATTTTACAATATTTATTTTAAATTAAATAATATCATTATAAATATAATATAATGGTAAAGTATAATCTATTAAAAATAACTCTATAATTAGCACACAATTATTATAAGAATTTATACATTTAAAAGAATGAAGAATGGGTTGGGATGACTCGAAGCATAACCCTAACATGTCCTACATATTATATTGGGTCAAATTTTAAGACACACTCGTCCAAATCAACAAGTAGGTTAGGCTCGTGGGTGGGTTGGGATAGTCGACGGTTGAGTCTTGCTCACCCCAACCCTTTGATGACCAAGACACACATGAGAGCAACTCTCCAATAATGGAGAGCTTGATAATAGGCATATAAGTCATAGTAATGACACAAGTGATGATTATGATGGCGAGGATGATGTTATGGTTGGAAACTTAATCTCCCCACGTGGCTTCTTAACAGTGGTGGTTTGATGTGGGTTACACTTTTCCAATTTGTTATCATGAATGTCTTCAACACTTTAAATGTTTAGCATGGAATGTAAGAGGAAATGCAGAAAAAGAAATAAGGCTTAAGTCCCTTTCTAACCTATGTAGTTTTTTGAATGTGTAATCTTTGTCCTCTAAAATTTTTATCGTGAATTTGGTCTTTCTAGTTTTAAAAGTAAGTCATATTAGTCAACTAATTAACATATCATCTAAAATTAAACAAATAAATGCTAACATGTCTATGAATGACACTACCTAACAACTACTTAGTCATGTTGACTTTTATGTAAAGAACAACATTGTTATCACTACAAGAAAAACGCAAATTTTCAACGGACATAATTCGCTAAAAAAAATAATTTCTGACAAATTTTCAACGGATGCAAATCCGTCAGAAAAAGGGACGTCGAAAAAAAAATCTATTAGAAACAATTTAATTTGTTGGAAATTTTCGATAGATGCTTTTGTAATAAATATCCGTCAAAAATTACCGACAGATATTTCGTTGGTATTGTTTGAAAATCTTTATGTGATTCCGACGGATAAATTCATCATAAATTTTTTGTTTAATTTTAATAAATTTATTAATGTAACACCCTTCATATTTGATCTCTTAAGGGTTCCATTTCATGACGCTTCACTTTTTAGCGTGCTTTGTCCTTACTTGCACATTTTCTAGGAAATTTCTCAGAAGGTCACTCATTCTTAAATTATTCCAAGTCAACCGCGCTTAATTGTGAAGTTCTAATGAGATAAGTTACAAAAAAATAGATGAATTTTGTTAGTATAGGTAGTATAAATTAATTCTTTTAAATCATCCTCAACTATACAATCTCAAACTTGTACTATCTCTACATCTCTCTCATTCCAGTGTGTCCGGACTGTTATAAAAATATAATAATATATATAATAATTATATTATATTTAATTATATTAACCAATAATAATAATTATATTATATTTAATTAATCTTTATTTGTATATATACTTACTTGTATAATTAACAATCTATTTAATTCCATTTTAAAATTTTAATATTATGATAAAATTTAAATTATTTATTATAAATTTAAAAGTTTAAATAATAATTTATATATTTTAAAATATTATTTTTTATAATTTATAATGATAATATAATTTATAAAATTATAAATATTTATTTATTACATATTTATAAATTAAATTTTAATATTTTAAATAAATTATTAATTAACTTAATATAATTATTTATCTTAAATCTAAGATATTAAATTCAAAAAATGTATTTATCTACAAAATTTTCCTATGAATTTTTTTCATCGAAAATATTAATTTTTGAATAGATTTGTATCTATCAGAAATTACCGATGGATATATATGTCGGTAATATAAATTTTCTGACAGATTTGTATTCGTCGCAAATTATCGACGGATATATCCATTGGAAATATAAATTTTTTTACATATTTGTATTCGTCGAAAATTATCTGTCAGTAATATAACTTTTCCTACGAATTTTTTTCTGTTGAAAATATAATTATTTTTCTATGTGACTAACTAATTATTAGGCAACATTCCTTTTACATCTTGGACTCCTTTGAACAAGTAATTTCTAGAGGTGTTTAAGCTTTATGTAAAAATACCTCACATTATTCCTTCCACATCTTGGACTCCTTTGAACAATAATTTATATTCAAGTTTCGTTTAAGAGAAATTCGTGGTGTTGCTCTAGAGTTTAGCAAGCCCTAGATGTAACATCCTAAATTTTCTAAAAATATTAAAAGAATATTTTAATTAATTAAATATATTCTATAATTATATTAAAGATTTTGAAATTATTTTATTTCAAAAGATATATTATCTTATATATTTATCTATAATATTTTTATTTAATTAATTGGGGTAATAATATATTTTGAGAGATATTTTATGATAATTATTTATTTATCTATTATTTTCAAAGATATATTCTTGATTTAATTATTTTTTATAATTGTGTATTTATCTTTTAAAATAAATACTAAGGACTAATTAATTGGGTTTTTCCCAATAGGCCACATGTGGGTTTGGGTTAACATCTCTTTAAATACGTTAGTAAAATTAGGTTTGTCTCATTTCACAAAATTTGATTTTACATCTTGTGATACGGAGAAGGAGGATAATTATCGATGGCTAGAAAGGATCTCAAAAAGCCAAACCAAGACTTTAGTGTTAAGGATTAGGGGCAGCAAGGATATTGCTTCAGGGTATGGGTTAATTGTTGGGTAGTGGGATTGGTCCTCAATCCCTATGATGTATATGCATGTATATATGCATGTGAGGGATTAAACTTGAACCTTGTATGGATTTATTATGTGTAACTATTGTTATTTGAATTATATATGTATGCAATTGTATGTTTGATATGTGGATTAACCCTGATTATGAATTTCTGAGTGCACGTGGGTTCCTGGAGAATCCTAAGGATGTATTTAAATCATTGATTAAAGAGCCAATTGTATGTTTGTGATTACATGTATCAATAAAAAAATTAATTAGACCTTAGATACCCTTTCTAAAATTGAATTATGCATTTAGATGATATTCGCATGTGAATTATATGATTGTGATTCTTATGAATGTATGGATATCATTATGAACCTATGGCATGGTCAAACATGTGAATTGTGATGAGTGGTAAGAATTGTGATAAGTGATGGAAATATTGAAACATGAATCCATATGAATGTGATTTGCATGAATATGGAGAGTTATGTATGTCATTCATCATTTTCATAAAGTGATTTTTGTGATGGGCATGATATGTAATATATTTATAGGGAAAATCCCTTGTGTAAAAACTTGGAGATTAGTCCTCGAGAATAATTAGGTTTGGGAAGTCTTAGTCTTGCCCATTGAGTGTGTGTGATAGAACTTGCACAACACAACTATCTCAATAAGACCCTAGTTGTATGTCCTTTTACTCTAGAGTATTGTGAAGGCTTAACCTGACATGTACTCCTAAACTAATCAACCTTCGAAACCTTCAGGTAAGGATAATTGTGTTTTACTAGCGTCATATGCATATAAATAAGAGAGTATTTTCCTTACATGAACATGACATATCTTGTACCTTGAACTATGGACTTATGCGTAAAGACTTGTATTATGATAGAATGGGAATGACAAATTGTTGTTGCAATTGCTATAATATTATGAACAAGACACTATTTTCAGTTAAATATATAGTTATAATATAATTGTATCTTGTATGTGTGTGACTACTCGGCCTTTTTCCTACACTAATAATTGGAGTAACATATGTTCTCACTTCCCTATTTTCTTATGTATTATTTTTGTATGTTTTCGCAAGTGATTTCAATTTTGGAGGAGTTTGAGAATAGAAAGGATTACTCTGATATAATGTGACATTAAGGCTTAGATATGATTATTTTCCTATTTTCTACATTAGTATTCTAGTTTCTTTACTTGAAAAACATTTGTGTAAATATCTGAATTCATTGTAACGACTAGTTTAGTTTTAATAGTTTTTAAAATTTTGAAATTCGAATGTGATACCTGCTTTCAAGTTTTATTCTATTAAATGAAGTATTTTCCAATTTATTATTGTATTATTTTGTAATTATGAGACAAATTATAGGTCTACCTAGGGACCTTAGAGGAAATATGCATCACCTTTTCCTTCTCTTTGGTGAGTTCAACAATGTCCTACTCCCTTATAACCAATGAGGTGGTATATTCAATTCTTCTAAGGCCATGCTCTTCTCTCAATGGTAGGATGATTATTATGGATCAGGTTGGCAATACATTTACATGGCATAGGACAAATATGAAGGGTTCAATCCATTCACAAATGACTCAACAGGGATCTTTGTGACGTCTAGTGGTGTATGCTCTTTCCTAAAGTTGTCTTACAAGTTTTTCCTAGAGCCTATTTGGACCACAACCCCCTTCTTTTTACATGGTGGTGGGGTTCCATTGATGATGAAATATTTTCCCTTTCTTAAAACTACTTGGTGTTTGTATCAAGACCATAAATTTGTTGTTTTCAATGCATGAAATATTGATAATAGGAGTATTTTCACCTTTCTTTAATGTGTTAAGAAAGACTCCTTAGTGTTTAATAAGCAAGTGTATGGTAGTATTTTTAATAGAAAAGTATATTTGTTAGGTTGAAGAAGTTGGAGATTTATTTAGAGAAAGTTGATTTTGTTTGACATTTAATCTTGTATCAACAATTGTTACATGAATATGAAGAAATAGTCATTCAAGAAGAAACCCATTTGGTTCCAAAAACCTAGGGAATGGTGGGTTAGACATGGAAGTCACAACATCTTCTTTTCCCATAGTCATGTTATTAAGAGGAAATAGAACAAGATTCATGAACTTGTTTTAAGGAGTAGCTAATGTAGTGTCATTTATAGGCTAGTATCTAAAGCCCCACTAAACAAAATGTGACCTCTTATGTAGAAATTAGTGAGTCCTCTCCAAAGTACTTCATTTCGGGATGATGTTCCATTAACAATGCCATCATTCTTTAGGAGATTATACATAGCATGTCTTTTTCTAAGAAAAGAAAAGGTGATGTTATCTTTAAATTGGATATAGAAAAAACATATGACCAAATTGATTGGGTATTTCTCCAACAAGTGCTTTTAGAATTTGGCTTCCTAAGTAGTGTTTTTGCTCTTCTATCTAGCATCACTTTTTCTTTTTCTTTTTCTTTTTCTTCTTCTACTTTTTCTATTTCCCTATTGTTGAATAGTGGCAACACACATGGGCCTATTACCATGAGAGGTATTAGATAAGTAAACCCCTTGGCCCTTGTTTATTCATACTTTGTATGGAATGCTTGGAGCATATGATTTTTTAATCTGTAGAAGATGGTCTCTAGGAGCCTTTTACTATCAAAAAAGATAGACCAAAAATATCTCATCTTTTTTTTCCTAAGGAAATATTGTCCTTTTTTAAAGCCAAATTGTCACAAACCCACATTATTTATGGCATTTGGTTTGGAAACGATCGTTTATAAAAGGAAGTGAAAAATTATTGCCATATCTCAATTTTGTTTCACCTATAATTTGGGTAGGTGCCTTGGCTTCCAAATGGTCTTTGGAGAATAAGCTCTAGCATATTTGATGACTTGATGGCTAAAATGTAGTCTCGCCTCACGTCATGGAAAAGGAAGACACCTTAATAGGCCTAGGAGGGTCACTTTAGTGAACTATGTGATTGTGCTAATCCTCACTTACACCATGCTAAGTCAATGGTTACCCTAGTAGGTATGTAAAAAATTTGATACACTAAGTAGACAATTTATTATAATGACTTAAATGATAAAATGATAGAGGACCATCCTTGGAGCTTCATGTGGGACCCATCACTAGGTCCATGACTAGGAGATTGGAAGAGGATAGGGGGGCTAACACCTCTAGAGACGTGCTTCTTATGGCTATAGAATATTGATAATTTTCCTAAGCCTTGTTAACAGAATTTATTTTTATTCTTGTTTTGCCCTTATCTTTAATTTCTCATTTTTACCCTTGTATTTTGGGTACCTTAGACATAGGATTTACTTTTACTTGTATTTTCCATTTTACCCTTGTATTATGGGGTGCCTTAGATTATATGATTTTATTTTATAGCTAGGTATTTTATTAAGGTTGGAAACTAGGCCTAGACATGTTTTTTTTTTGTAGTCTTGGATTTATTTATGGACTTGGCAAGGTTTAGGCCCAAGTGGAGGGCACCTAGGTTGCATGGTATTATCATGCACCTAGATGTAGCTTAACCAAACCCAAAAATTCCATTCTTGACCACCAAGTAATATCTAAGGTTAATTTAGGTTTCATTTGAAGTGCATTTGGCTTGCATTACTCGGTCATGCACTCTCAAATGTAACCCTAAATACCTTCTCCCTTCTATAAATACCCTAGGCTAGCCTCCTTGTAAATACTTTGGATATTAAATATAGAGAGAGCCTTGTGCCTTTATATTTTTCCTTAGTCTCCTTTAGCTAATTTCAGCCAAACCCTACCTATCTCCACCTTGAGAGAAAACCCCTAAAAGTGGTCTTCATCACCCATGCAATGAGCCAAACCCTAGAGTGCCTTCTCAAACCCTTCATCAAACGCCTTCACCCCATCTTCCATTTTCAATCATCTTTCCTAAGTCACGCATCATCCTTGAAGAACTTGATCCAAGGAGTCAAGGTGTCCTCTACATTGATCTCCACACGTCCATCAATGCTAGCAAGGATCCCGTCATAAAAACTTCATATAATGAATTGAAAGATTTTAAACCTAATATATAAATGATGAAGGCTTAGGTGTTAGCGTAGCCATGGACAAGAACACGTCCCTACTAGCTAAGTTGGTTTGCGACATGTCACATAACACAAAAACTTTGGCTCCAAACTGTCTTATTGAAAAATCATGGGCAAGATTTATCCTCTATTTTGGTGCATAAAAACTCGTCCTTTCTTACATTTGGGAAACAAATGTTTATGAACTTTCAGAAGGCTTTAGACTACAACTTGGGAATCACCTTTGCAATTTTTGGTTTAACAAATGGCTTGATAACTCACCCCTTTTAGTAGAAGTCCTATTTGATCAAATCTATGACTCCCACTCGTGAATGTGTGATGTCTAGAATAAGAGAAGATGTTATTTTAATTCTCTAGCTATAATTTTTCCCTCAAAGTTGAAAGATTGAATCCTTAAGTAGCATGTTTGGGTACACCCAAATTCCTAGGACGTGGTTGTTTGGTTTAGTAACATGTTAGGTATCTATTTCGCAAGGTTTAGTTATAAGTGGCTTAAGGAGTGAAATGAATCTAATTAGGACCTGGTGGCTACCTCTTGGCTTTGGATTTGGAAAACATATATCCCTGATAATATTATGTTCTTTACTTGGCAGTTTTCTTTTTAGGAGACATGTTAGCTTGAACCCATGTTGCCCAAGATGTGGAACAGGTCTTGACAATGAAATTCATGAATTCTTCAAATGTGGAGTTGCTCAACATAATTAGGAGAAGTTAGGTTATGTCAATATTTCCCCACTAGTGCATGATATCCAATGTATTAATTAGCTCCATGACACTTTTACAAACCATGGTTTTCTTCCCCTAATAATCTTGTGGTTCCTTTGCAAGGAACAAAATAATAATAAAAATTGCACCAAAATTACTTAATTTTGGCACTTTGCCAAATTCAATCTTTCTTTTGAATGTTGTGTTATCCTCTACTACATTAGAGTTGTTAAAATGGGTTTCGGGTCATAAGCCCTGACCCACCTAGAAAATGGGTTGGGCTGGGTTAAAAACAATCAAAAATTTCATAATTGGTCAAAAAACTTAACCCGACCCTCTCAAGTTGAACCCGTGGTGGGTTGGGCTACTCACCTAACACATTTACACCCCACTATATATTAACCCAACCCACCAATGATCCACTTAACCATTTATTGTTATATATCTATTATTTTAACAAGGTATCATTTTTTTGTAGGTGAAAATAAAGTTGATGTTAAATAACATGAAATTGTTATAGATTTAGCTACTAAAACCTTCAGTAAGTTTAATATTGATAGACAACCACTCCAATGAGTTGGGTTAGGCCAACCCACGTACAAAGTGGGTTGGGTGTCTCGGGCAATGCCAACTCATTTGATAGCCCTAATGTAGATGGAATTTGTACAGGATAGCCTGGCCTAATTGGCCTTGGTTGTCTCTTCCAAGACTCCATAGGTGTATGGCTTGTGGCTTTCATGGTTACAACGAAGTAGTAGATAACATGAAGGTTGAGATCTAAAGGATGCAACAAAAGGATGTTCTATGAATTATGAACTTTACTCGTACTTTTTCCTAGGTGAGCTAACCTCATGATCATTATCATAAATATGCTTCTATCATTGTTGCCATTGAAAAAGCTCATATTACTGCTTTGTAATCTCGAGTTGGAACACTCCTTATGAGAAGGGAATTTTTGTGTGGATTTATTAAATATCAATTTCAAGTGATAATATAATTTGAAGTATAAAATTTAATTAAATTAATATTATTTTTGAAATTTCTTTATAAGTTTTAGCCTTTAATTCAATTGAAATTTTATCAAATGTTATCCTTAAAATGATGACTAAAAAAAGTAGTTAATTGGACCTACAATGAATCATGTGGAGTGATGTGATTGATGTAACAATGATTCGTGCCTCTTACATTACAAGAGTTGTGCATTGGGTCTCTCGATAAAGTTGTGCATTTATGTTTGAAAGTTTACTTGGATATCTAGAAACATATGATTAAACATTAAAAGAATGACACACTTACATTTTATGTTCAATCAAAGACATATGGACAGAGGGACAAATTACCCTATAGTAACTAACTATGGTTGGGAAAAAGGTAAAATCAAATCATCGATTTATTCTCTTTAATTGGGTGGCAATGACACATTGTTAGATGTAAATTTTTGTCTATAATATTTATATATGTCAAATATCAATTTATTGATTATGATTTAATTGGTTAATTTGTAACAAATTTAATTAAATAGATATAAGATTGAGCTTGTATTGGACAACACCAAAAAGGAGGCAAATTACGTCAATAATGGTTTATTCATAAACAGGTTAACCTAATTATGCTTACACTTTTTTCTAAAAGAGAAAAACAAATAAAAGTCTCTAAGAGTTTTGTGAGACGGACAAAACCTTAACCCTATCCACCTCATTGCTAGCATCAAAATGCACTCCTACATTGCTCATGTGGATTGAGTAAAGGCACCATACCCGTTGGTGATCAAAAGGAAGCAAGCGTTCATCCTTAAACCACATAGAGGTACTCCTAAAAATGGCATAAAACACTCTACAAAGATAAAACCCTACACCTTAATGTGGTTCTTGCGTTTAGTGTGATATGTGAGAAAGAGGTTATTCAACTCATAGGTTCCTTTAAAGAAATTATTTTTGAAAATTTATGCCATGAAATCCCAACAAATCCATCCTACACATCCATATAAGAGAAACAAAGGAGAGGGTCTCTTAAGGTTTTGTGTCATCTCACAAAATCTAATCTGATCTATCTTGTGGCTAGCATTGGAATCCCCGTTCCATCATTTTTCATGTTGACTATGTAAAGGTACCATGCTTTTGGTGCTTAGTGATCAAGAATTATTGGTCCTTTATGCAAAAAGGGTTATTTAATGCATATTCTTCAAGCATACTCTATAGGTAAAATTCCTATACCCTTAGTGTGGTTCTTATAATGTGCGATCTATGAGAAAAGTGTTGTTCCTCTCATGGGATTCTCTTAAATTGTTTTTGAAAATTTTCTAACCTGTGAAACCTCAACAATATGACACCCTTCTACTCCCAAAACATTTTAATAAAATATACAAATGAAATAACACATGTTATAAATAAAAATTCACATCCAAAATTAAAAGGATCACATTGTATGTCATTGTTAAGTCTCAATTTTACCTCTTTTTGGATGAGACTTATTGAACGAATTCCACTCATCCTTTGAACCATTGCAATATAATTGTTCTCTTTTTGGTTCATTTTGTGTGCAGATATAACTAACCCAAATTTAGCTAACAATACCTTAATACACCTCATTTTTGTGCAGGTATTGAGCTAGAGAAGTGAGGATTGAAGATTCTTAGGATTGGGAATCCAAGAGGCTAAGGAGCAGAGAAGAAATTGCGCTGGGCGCAATTTGACTCGCGCCGGGCTTGAGAAGAACAGAGTCTGGAAGCCATGGCGCCGGGCGAGAGAATACACGCGCCGGGCGTGGTCGAGACAGAGAGTGCTTGAAACTCTCTGGAAGACATCGCGCCGGACGTAAAAGGAAATTGCGCCGGGCTTACACTGAGGCAGAAAGTGCACAAAAGAGTCCGTGCCGGGCGCGAAGACTTACACGCCGGGCGCGAAACCCTAATCTGATCTCCCTAGCTCGTATTTGAAGCCATTTTCGGGGGAGAAACCCCCATTCACACATTGGACGAGTTTTAGGAGCTGTGGAAGGGATTCCCGGAGCCTGGAGCTGTTCGTGTGTGGGTCTTTCCTTCGGTTTCTTCATTTCCCCTTCATCTCTATTTTGTTTTGCCCTCACTTTTGAGTGGTTCTACCCATTTTATGTGGGGTTAGATGTAACCAACATACTCTATTGTAATCCTTACGTTTTTAATGATATATATACATGTTGTTTTATTCTTTGTTGTGTTTGTTTCTATTCTTAATGCTTGCTTTGAATTGATCACCCTTTGCATGATTTAAGGTTCCATGGGTATTGGAAAATAACCTTTGAAACTAGTTCTGAAACATATGCCTAGTGGTGATTGTATCTAGGGATAGAGCTTGACCCATTAGTAGTCTTAAACCCTAGCCCGTAATGCGGGTGTAGATATTGGGTACTCAAGGGATTGATATTCAATATCCGCACCTAGGCTCTTTCTCTAAGGGATTAGGTTTGAGTAAACTCTTGGGTTGACTAAGCAATGAATTCAACAAGAGATTAAGGATACATTAGTGTTACGTTTGGTGAAATCTGACCCCCACAACCTCACAATACCACAATACCATTCCTTACCTTTTCCACTCACAAAACAATATTTATTTACAGCTTTCATTCCAATAGTCACAACTTTGAATTCACTGCACAAACTATGAAATTGGAATTATTCTTTAGTCACGAATAGTCAATAAATGCTTATATTACCTTCTAATCCCTGTGGATACGATATTTTTACTACTTGAACGGCCGGTATACTTGCCGTGTTTGAGACCGTTGATAGAATTAAACGAATTTACAAATATTAACAAAAGTGTTTCAACAGAAATCTCAACAGTCATACTAGATAAAACTTTAGTGTTTAATAGTAAAATAAGCTGTGGAAAAAAGAAATATAATAAATAGGCATAAATCGCCTTTACAAGTCCTTAAAAGAAGTCAATTAGCAAAGTATGATAAAAGAAACTTCAAATATAAAATGACATTCACATAAAACAAATATATATAAGCATAAGAAAACATGAACTAGTCATCTAAACCCTAATCACACACTAATTAAAGCAATCCCATCAAAGTAAATTTGAAGCCTAATATCTTAGTCTATCGTAGTCTCAAATTTGTCAAGTCAATCTTCACCTGAAATTGGCATTTAACCCAAAACATAACACAAAGAAGTGAGAATAAATCTCACACATGAAAGAGGCACATATGAAGATAATAGGTAGTAACTAAACATAAATAACAACAACTCAAACACGTAAACAATCACATCACAAGACACTAAAATTATGATGACTCATGCTCTTAATCTCTATAGCATGTGGTACCAATCAAACTTCACACAACCACATAGACTCACATCCACCTCCAAACAAACTATGCATGAATGCATGGACTCCAAATATATTAGACAACCACAAAAAATGCATAACATGCACACTAATCACACTTTATCGTGTGACTAGGCTAAACCTAGACTTTCACCTAGCTAGACCACTGTGTCTAGACTTAAAAAATGACCAAGATAACTTGGATTTCACACTACTAAGTCACCAATTACACTTACTCACATCACACATGTAACTTATAGGCACAAATAACTTATCATACCACATTTGAAACACATAGTTGTAACCCTTAACACCTCTCATATACGCATCATAATTACTCTTTAAACTCTCACATAACAAACCACAACATTAAGTTTATCTCAGTTTACTCTTGGTTCTTAATACTATTATTACTCACAAATGTGTTTTTTTCCTATCGTAAGCTTCTATGACCTAATGCCTAAAGTCATACCTATGAACCTATGATATCAAGTTGATCTTAACTTCACTAGAAAGTTAAGACAACTGTCTACAACTTTTATGTTAACCTCAAGTGTTTATTTTATCATCTACTATACTTAAAAATTACAAAATCATAACATTTAAGCCTAAATATGATAGCTTGACCTTTACTCTTTAGTTTAATCATATCTTCAATTATAGACCGTCTTTTTGGGTGATTCTAACACTATTAGAAAGCTAATATCCAATGATAAAAATCTTATGAAGACCTCAAAACTAATTCAAATTTTAAAAGGGTGCATGATAGTACATAAAGTTAATATAGGTGTGTTTCATTAAAAATCATGCATGCACGAACGTACTTCCTTATGCACGGTGGTGGTGCCTTTAACACGGGCAACATAAGCATGCTCATGAACAAGCATATTTGTGCAATCAATACATTGTCGTGAAATCACATCCCACTCAATTGGTAAGCACAAAATTTCCATCTATTCTCTTTGTTTTCACACAACAAACAACTAATCTCATATAAGCCACTTCCACAACTTATAACACAAGAAAAAATCACTCTAATTTCCACAACATTCATCAATTATAGCAAAACTCCCAAATCATGCATGAACCCTAATCCCCAAAGAGTCAAACATATTGCAACAAAAAATTCAACACCATTATTCATTGATTAATAGCATCACATAATTATCTTATTAATGATCAATTCATAATAACTATAATTTTATCGAACACAATTCATGAAGAACCTAAAGAGGGTTAGGGATTGCCTCACTACCCCTAATCTTCATTGGCACCCACATGTGATATAATCTCACTCCCCGTCTCACCTTGAACAATGATATCCGATGCATATGGTGTGATCTCACACCTCCAAATGTTGTTACTCAAGGTTCTCCACTATAAGTTATTTTTTAGAGTCAGAATCCAAAAGATGTGATTTTATCCCTTTTCTAGTTAACTCTTCAAGCCTACACTTGGGTCAGGCTTTCACAACCAACTGCACTAACCCAACATATTTATTTTATTTTATAAATAACCTTTATTTATTTTCAAATCCCAATTAATCAAATTAACTATGCAAATAAAATAAATTATATATTAAACAATTAATTTATTTTATTTATAAAAAATAGGATATTACAAACATTATATTATGTCCCTATCTAGATAGTTTTTTGTGATGGTTTTTTTATTAATGATGATATCTTAGTGTACCAAAAGTCTAGGGAGGAACATGTTGAGCATTTAAAGGTTGTGTTACAGACCCTTAAGGATAAATAATTCTATGCTAAATTTTCTATGTTTGAATTTTGGTTAGAGGAAGTTGGTTTTTAAGGACATGCAATATCTAAAGGTGATATAACATAGATCCATCCAAAATATAAGTTATTCAAGTGGGAAACCCCTAAGTCAACTTTTAAGATTAGGATTTTTTTGGGTTTAGCTAGTTACAATTAGAGATAAATAAAAAGGTTTGTTAAATTAAAAATCTTGTGTTAAGACAAAAGACGATCCCTTAAATTTTAATGATGATAAACAATTTTTTTTAAACAAAGTCAGCATTCTTCAAATATATATCATATCAAACGAAATGTGAAAAATATATATCATCTATAAGATGAAGGGAATCGGACAAAGTATACAGTTTGTCTCAAGACATTAAATTGTATACTTCCAAATGACACTAACATCAAATTTTATTTAATGTGTTACCTTATCAAATCGAACAAAAAAGAAGTTTCAAAACTCTCAAGGTTTATTAAAGAAGAAAAAGACAAAATATTCATAAGAAGCAAAAAGCAAAATCTCAGATATCATGGAAAAGGTTCTGCAAAAGACTGCTCTATTCTGACATCAACTGCTCTACGTTGACATTACTTCTGTCATGCTCAATTTAGCAGGAAATGATGATAAGTAGTATGCAAGATCAGATAAAAGATACACACCTTATTGAAAGGCATTTAATGCTTGCATTAAATGCACCAACGATAATCTCTAGGATCAATAAAGAAGATAGACGAAGCAACTCATGAAGAAAATTGAAAAATTCAACTCAAAGTTGCTATAACGATCATCTTCTTTGAAGCTACTATAAAAGGGTCAAGCCTTCAAATAACGAAGAGAGAGTGAAGCACTGTAAATAAAAAGATCAACACTTACTAAGAAGTTCACATTGAGAAATATATTGAGACATACAAAGTTGAAGTACTAAAAAGAAGCTTTTCATTGTAAATCTTGTACACAGTTCTTTATAGACTATTTGTGCTTAAGTTTCATAGCATCATGTCTAGAAGAGGTAGAGCTATCTTTGTAAATCTTTTCAAATTTTTATTTGTAAGGGTTGAACCTAGAGAGACTTGTTGAAAGAATACTTAGTATTTGAGCTTAGAGATCCTCGTTGAAAAAGATATTTGGTGTTAAGCCTGAAGAGGCTTGTTCAAAAAAATACTTGGTGCTGAGTCTAGAGAGACTTGTTGAAAGAATACTTGGATAGTTGCTTGAAGAGGCAAGTCAAAAATTACTTAGGCTTGAGCCAAAAGTGACTTGTTGAAAGAATACTTGTATCTTGAAAAAAATAGTGGAACTCAATCTAGTTGAATTGAGAAATGGGCATAGTCTCTAGGTTTGAGACGAACCAATTTAAATGATTTGTGCTCCTTTTTCTGTTGCATTCTAGCGCTTCGTCTATCAAAGCTTTTACTACTTCATTACATTTCAAAAAGTGCGAGTTTTTGATATACACTATTCAACCCCCTTCTAGTGTGTATCTTTTCTCCAATAAGGTTTATCTAAGATAACCTTACCATTGACTAAGTTGAATGGGAAGAGTCAAGCCTTTTTGTGGGATACTAAGTGTGAGAGTAATTTTAAATAACTTAAAAGAAGGTTGACTAGCATAATTGTTTTAGTTTTCCCTAATTATAGTGAACCTTTTGTAGTATTTTATGATGCCTCTAAGATGAGATTAAGAGGAGTTCTTATGTAGAAGGGTAAAGTAGTAGTCTATGTATCTAGACAACTTAAGGACTACGATTGAAACTACCTTACCTATGATCTAAAGTTGACTAAAGTAGTGTTTGCTCTAAAGTTGTGGAGACATTAATTGTATGATTCAAGGTCAAAGGCTTTAGTGATCATAAAAGCTTTAGGTACCTTTTTGGCCAAAAGAATTAAATATGAGACACAAGAGATGGTTAGAGTTTCTTAAGGATTTATGAGCTAAGTTGCCACCCAGGTAAAGCTGATTTAGGATTGTTCCTTAAGTAGAAAATCTTTACATGTATTCCTTAATGATTAAGGAGTTGGATATTTTAGAGCAATTTAGAAACCTTGATTTATTTTGTTAGTTAACTCCTAAAAGTATTAAGTTGGCATGTTGAAGGTAAATAGTGGTTTAATAAATGAGATTAGAAAAGGCCAAAATTTAGACCCTTTTTTGTTAGCTTAGGTAGAAAGTTTGAACCAAGGTAAGGAAAGTAGTTGAAGGTGGGTGTAGATGGAGTTTTAAGATTTCAATATAGATTGTGTGTGCCTAGAGTCGCTAAACATAAAAAGATGGTCTTAAAATAAAGACATAGAAGTAAGATGAGTAATCACCCATGAGTCACTAAAATGTAACAAGACCTTAAGAAGATATTTTGATGACCTAGGATGAAAAAGGATATAAATGGATTTGTATATGCTTACTTAGTATGTCGGATGTTTAAGGTAGACCATAAAAATCCTTTAGGAAAATTGCAACCTTTAGATTTACTTGAGTGTAAATGAGATAGTATATCATGGACTTTGTAGTTAGGTTACTTAGAACTACAAAGTGCTTAGATGGTATTTGGGTAATAGTGGACAAGTTGACTAAATTTGCTCACTTTATTTCGATTAACATTAAGTACTTAGAGAGGTTGACAAACTTTTATGTTAGTGAGATAGACTACATGATGTACCTTATAGCATAGTTTCTAATAGAGAACCTAGATTTATCTCTAGATTTTGGGAGAATTTACATATAAAGTCACGAGAGCTAAGCTTGGGTTGGGATAGTTGTGCAAGAGGGACTGCAAGATTTTGTTTCTTTTTAAATTTCTTTAGTTTGTCCCGGGGTAGGGAAGGGGGAGGGGGAACTCTACTTTTTTAGTACTAATGCAAACTCATTCGAATATTATTTGGATTATTTAATCCTATTTTCCTTTGCTAACAATGTTCTTTAAATAAACCATTGTATAAAGAACATTATACTTTGTTTAGGTTGCACAAATATTTATAATTAGTAGGCAATTGATTAGAATTTACAACTAGTCTTGGCACTTTTTCCTCAAATTCAGATTTTAAATTCACGTCCTTATCTCTATTAACTATTCTTTTTTCTTTTACCCATTGGATGTATATGTTTTGATTTCCTTTAAAATTATTGGATCTTATATTGTTTTTTTGACATTGAAACTCTCTTGCATTGGAAAAGCCAAAGTATGTACACAATTCTTCTCTAACCCATGTAGTATACCCAGTTCATCACAGGCTTTGTCTCAATTCTTGGTTAATTGTGTGTGATATGCTCTCTGCCAGTTTTTTTTTTTTTTTTTTTTTTATTTTTATTTTTTTTTTTTTTTAAATCATCATTTACTATTTGCATTATGTTTTATTTATCAGGATCAACCAGTCAACCTTTATTTGTGTTCTTATTCAAATTCATGTTTTTCCCCGTTTTCTTTTCTGTTTTACTTTTGTAAATGATCATTTGATCATGTCATAATTTGATCCTATTTTCCTCAGCTAATAATGTTATCTATAAAAAGAAGCGTTGATTTATTACTGATTTATGAAGCAGTATATATACAAACATTGCTGCTACTATTTACAGGGAATGAAATTCATAGCATTTCCTTACAGGGGTGATGTTATTTCCGACTCTTGTCACAATTCAAAAGAATTTGTTACAATCATAATATCCTCTTAATTATTATTTGTAGCATTTTTTTTAATCAGTATTAGAGCACTGTCCAAAAGATTTTTATTTTGTTACTCAAAATCAACCTCAATCAAGGATTTGAATGTGGTTTCTTATCATTCTAAACCATGCACTGCCACTCGTTCAGCATCACCCAAAAATGTATTTTTTTTATATATATATAAATACCAGATTTTTGAGATTAGAATTGTTATTGGGTTGATTTGGGTTGAATTCGACTAAACTCATTCCAACTGGATAAAAGGTTGGGGTAGTTTAGAATTGTGTAAAGATATTATAAAAAAAGATGATGCACAAGATTTTGTGTGAAGGTATGACTCGAGATATTATACTCACTTGGTGATGTAAAAAGATGATGCACAATTACTTGATAACAACAGACTTTGTTATGTATGATTCAGATGGTATCATGTCATGACATTTTTTTTTTGTCATGTATGTAGATGCATTTATATGTAGTCCATCTCATGTATAGTAATATTAAATTCCAAAGTAACTGAATGTAAATATGATGCATCATGTATGAAGTGTTGCACGAGAATCTTTAGTGAAAATTAAGTGTGATTTGTTGTTTGGTTATAACATTAGAGTTAGATCCTTACGTGTGGGTGAATATGACATTGCTTAAGCTGTTAATAGATGGCATGTCACTATAGAATATTACTATATTAAAACTTATATTTAGAAGAAGAAAAAAAAACTTAATAAACACTAAAACTTACGTCAAAAGATATAAAATCTTTACAAAGAAATATAATGTATGAAAGGGATTAAATGTTAAATTATTATTATTGGTGTTCAACTTTGTTGGGTTCAATTTTATTAGGATGGAAACAAAGTCTCACATCATTCAAATAAGATGATGAATATAAATTTATATACATACGATTGTTTCATTAGTAGAGAAGTCTTTTAAATGGTATAAAAATCTTGAGAGTTGGGCCCAAATCGTGTGTGATAACTTCCCATGCACAACAAATTTAAATATCATTAAAAATTTATCATAATAATTTCTTTTATACATAAAATGATAGATAAAGGATGACACTCTCAAAACTCTTAAACAAGAACTACTACTATATTAAGAATCTTCACATCATGTACTACTATCAACTTAATAATTAATCAAAATTTAATATTGTATAATTTAAACCATAACTTTACTTTTGGAACCAATGGTAAGTAGAAGTCCACTAGAATAATTTCACATCTTGCACCAAAGGATTTCATCTAAAACTAAAATATTAAGTGATAAAATAATGTTTTAAAATACATTTTCATCAAACAAAATTTAAATATTTCACTTGTTTACCTAACACGTACCCATATTTAGTTATTTGCAATGCAACTTATTGTGGTAACTTCTTTTTGGTAAAAGCTTTTCGTATGATGTTTGAAAAACATTGTTACAGTAATTTTGTTATGTTGGTTATTAACTTCTAGAACCCCATTTTGATTAGTGCCCTAATTGCAAGAAGTCCTTTTAGTTGACACTAAAATTAGAAACGAAAATACATTTTCCTTCCAACTAATTGATTAATTACAAACTGAAATTCTCAGCATTGTGTGTAGGCCTACTAGTTCGTTTTGTAGTGTAGACTAATTGTAGCATAACTGCTGGTAGCATATCCCTGCTACAAGCTACTCTTAGACTATATATATGCAACATAAACAAACTAAGCTAAGAAACTTCCATTTTTTCCCTTCTCTCTTTTATCTCCCAAAAAAAAACAATTAAAGAATATCTTAGGGAACTTATAATACAAATCAGCACATATTCTGCATTAGTCTTGTATGTATGTTTCAATGCCTAAGCATATTTTCTCCATTTGGCAACCACTTTGTGTGCTTTCAAATATACAACCTGCTCCCTCCTTCTCACTAGGCAAGAATTGTAGAGCAACAATTTACATCATTGCCAAGGGATCTCTGTGCTAAAACTTCAGCAAGAGATACAATTTTTTTGGCTTCACCTTCTCTTTGCTAATTGGAATGTCCTCTTCAAGAAATGATTTGCAGCTCTGTCATTTCTATGGCACAGAATCCTCAATATTGTGTTAGGATCTGACCTGTTCCACCTTCCTGTGGTAGGTGGCACAGGCAACTTGTTCCCATTTCCCATGACTCCAATTCCACTCGTTTCACATGTGGCAGTGCTGAAATCGTCCATCAACTGTTCGGTGTATTGCCCCATCAAGGCAATGATACCTTCCACCACTGCAGCCTCTCTTTGCACCAAGTCTTCTGCTATTAGTCCCTCCCCACAAGTGCAGAAAACCCGGTTCAAGCTCTCAAAATCCTCTTGGATCATCGCATGTTCAGACCTGTTGAACACCCTTGAGTTTCCCCCTGCAAGCAAAACCATGAGGAATGCATCAAAGGAGGCCTTCATCACTTCTTTCATTGCAAGTGCTTGTGCTCTATCTGCCACAAGTGTAGTCATCAGTGTGATGTTTTGCTTGAGGATCCTCAGTGCCGGTCTAATGCGCGCGTTGGCTACATCGCCAAAGTAGAGGCTGCCATAGAAGACTGAATTGGAGTCAAGGAATATGAGGCGGTATGCTGCTACTTCTGAGACATGTTGACATGCTGCTGGGATGGAGGAATTAAGTGTTTCAAAGTAGGGACCAGTGAGTTTGCGGTTTGAAGAAGCCATTACACCAGGGGTATGAGAGAGTGTTTTCTCAATGGTGTTGATGTGAGTGAGGAGGTGGTGTAAGGTGTTGAGACGGATGTAGAGGCGCTGCGTGCCACGGCTGGTTGATGGCTTTGGATGATGACCTTCATGTATGTGATCTAGCTCTGAGAGATTAGAGCCACAAGGGCTAGCTTTCTTCCACAGCTTGATCAATTTTGAGTCACGGTTGCATCTTGTCAAAGGGGGAAGTGAGGGCATATAGCTCTGCTTTGTACCTGAAACAGAATGGAGTTGTAACCTTTTGTATAGGTAAATTGCAATTCATGCATCGATGAAGTAATCAAATGCTAAAGATGCATCAAGTTTATTACAAAGTTCCTGCTGAAGTGTGTGCTCAAGTTCTGTTAGCGTTATCTTAAAACTTTTGATTGGTTGTACCTAACTGCCTATATGTAGTAAGTACTCTAGTCATGCAGAATTTCTCAATTCCATGTGCAAACACATGATCAAGTTGCACAAAGTAATATCAAAATGCTTACCACATGCTGCAACAAATATCACGTAGTCCTGGAAGAGACTTTCCAATGCATCAGCAAGTTCTTGAACTGTATCTTCAGTTATTCCTATTGGAATTTGAAAGAATTGCTCTACAGTTGTCCTGGCAAATTTCACCAGCTCTGCGGCTGATTGTGCATATGGCTCTGATTTGGACTTTGGATTCCATGTCTGCAGTGAAAGACAGAGGAAATTAGAAATTCATACTCAGTTTTATCGAAAACAACAAATCTGATCTAAACAAATGGTCTTAATTGTGCCCTTCATTTCAATCTATTTTGATGGAAAGAGGACCATTGAGCCAAAACTTACTTCAGTTTCTTTTGCTCTTTGCAAAAACTCTTTTCCATTGGACAGTGATTCATTTATCCATTTTCTCAGGAAGTTCAATATGATTGAATCAACTTCATAGGGAACCATCTCTCTCATAACTGATTGGCCAATATTCTCACCATCACCATCACAGTCCTCAACCACCATTTGGAGCAAAACCTTTTCCACCTTTTCAGCCCTTTGCAACACCTCAACTGTCTCACGACTGAGTGAGGTCACATCACCTAAATATTGCCTCAGTACATGCCCATAGCAGCTGTGCAACATCATTGCTGCAATTGCACCTGCTGCTGGGTGCCATTTCTTTAGCGTTGGAGTAAAATTCTCCCTTTCCTTCATTGCCAAATCTTCTGTCTCCTGAGCTAAATGAAGCAGAAATTCACTGAATTCACCCTTTATTTCCAATTCACCAGCCTTGGCATTCAGTGCCTCAATTACCTGCATTCATGAAAAAGATGAACACATAATGATTATATATACACTAGTTTAAAATACTAAGGAGTAAGGAGAAGATAAGTTTAGAACAAACCTTGTCAAATGCATTTTTTATGGTAGATCTAATATAATAGTCGACCCTATCCCCAGATGAGTCCACTATGGTTATATCTCCTTTCTCTCCCCCTTCCCCATCATCAGATATTACGAGATCTTCACCTAAAATCTGTGAGACTGACAACACCACAGGAAGAACACTTTCAATTTGGCCAATGTTCCCTCTCTGGAAATGCTCATGATAATCAACAAGTCTCCTCTCAGCCCAACCCTGCATTGAACTCAGCACTGATGTCAACAGTTTCACATAGAATGAATCCCTTTCTCTCCTAGCATCATTGGCCACCTCAGTCAACATGACATGTGAGGCACACAGAAGGTCAGGTTCTATCTGCCCAGTTGCCACATACTGTTGAAACAACACCCAAGTGAAGCACAAATTGTGAATAGCCCTAGTGATCCCCAATATGGACCATGTCTTCTTTATCAGCTCAAGCAGCTCATCAACTTCATCAAGAACTAATGTGTCATCCCTATTGTCAAAAATGGCTTGAAGGAGAGAAGTATAGAGGTGAATGTTCAAAGGGAATCCATCAGCCCAGTGGCAAACATCAGTGGGGGTACCATTGGAACTTCTCCATGCCAAGGAAACCACCGAGTTGGAAAGGGTTCTCAAAGTGTCAGAGTTTTTGCCAGTGTCTATAGCTCTTGACTCACTAACACGTATGATGTCCCTAAGGCGCATGGCAAAGGTGCTGGTCTTTTCCAAAGGGATTGAAGGGTGTGTGAGGAGCCCTGCTTCAAGGACTCTGAGCTGCCTCTTTTGCCACATGTGGTACTCATTGGAATCACTGAATTCTTGGGGTTTTAGGTGCCTCAGAAGTTCTAAAGGTAGAATGATAGTTTCTGCTCTTCTTCCTGCCTGCAATGTTGAAATCATTTTGAAATATTTAGTTAGATCAACAGTAAGTGCTTTACATGTTTATAGACACAGCATAATCTATCCTACAAAAAGTTCAAATGTCAGCAGTTCCATTGTTTGTATATTCTATTAATTGCTGTTTGCTATATCTCCGATTTGTTCCTTGAAGATCAAGTAAATAATATAGTATAATGCTTTGCTGCAAAATAAGGTTTTGAATGAATATTTTCAAGCAGATCAACATGAGAGCAAGTTTCAAACTAGTAAATAATTTTTTAATTATCTGTCAGGTTTCAAAGTAAATTGATATTTTCATATTATTTTCAATATATTTAAAAAGGGTATTTAGTTTCACAAATCTAGTTAATTATTTGATTTGACTGTGTCATCCTGATTAATAATATGTTTAATAGTGACACACAGCACAGAGAATCAGATATATAGATATAACCATAGTTTTTAAAACTGGACCGGTCATCGAACCGGTTAAGGTACTGGGTCAGTGAGTCAAAGGTTGAACCGGTGGGTCACTAGTTGAACCGCATGACTCGATTTTTATTAAAAAAATATTTATATTAAATATATTTTATACTTATAAATTTTAATAAATTCATATCTTATTTTAAATTTCAATTTTTCTATCTTATTTAAAAATTTTTATTTTTATTTTATAAAAAAATACATAAAAAATTACATGTTAAACGATATATTAATACAAATTAAAAATATAAATAATATGTACATATATAATATGCTTGCAATTAATATTACAAAATAATATATGTAATATTTACATAGATATTACATTATTAAATATATAATTTAAAATTAATAATATACTATAAAAGTTATTTAAGTTGTATATATTGCAAACAAATATATTAGAATAAGTAGTCATTATTATATTTAATACGACTCCTTGCTTTTTCATTAAGAGATTCAATTTTCATTATTATTTTTGTGATTTATGGTCCCTTAAAAAATTTAAAAAAAAGTAAGAAAAAAAGTGGTTGAACCGGTTTGACCCATCGGTTCACCGGTTGAACCGGAAGATTGACCGGTTCAATCCGGTTTGAAACGAGTCGACTGCATAACCGATCTAACTTCAGATTCGAACCGGCTGGACCACCGGTTCCCGGTCCAACCGGTCCGACCGGCCGGGTCGGTCCGGGTTTTAAAACACTGGATATAACCTTTTTCCCTCATCTAAATAAAATTACATCTGTGATTAAATATACATGAAATGGAAAATTGCCCTTCGAGATGTTGTAAAGCTTGAATGATATATATTACTATCTTTGTTTCTTTATAATAGTCATTTAATGTTATTTTATATAAATCAAAAAATATAATAAATTTTTCTATTTTTCATAAAATGATTTTAATATTTTTTTATTATACTTTCTTTTATTTTTACTTCAAATAAATATATATTAGTTGTCATGTATAAATTAATCAAAAATTAAATAAGATATAAAGATATAATTGATAATATAACTATTAATGTTGTCTTGAAATTTAAAAATGACATACCAGTAAAAATAAAATTTTAGTAAAAATTTGACGGATAAAAAAACACAAAGAGTAATATTAATGATGAACTAACAAATACATTAAAAAAAATATGATAATATAACAAAAACAAATCACCGAAATCATAATGATAAGTTTACTTTAGGAAAAATAAAGAAATAGGGATGTGGCAATGGTACGATAGAAATGAAAAAGAAAAACATTAAAAAAGAGTGTAACGTGAGTACTAGAACTGGAGTGTAAAAATTCAGGATTGCAAACAGATCAAACCATATAATTAACGGTGGTGAAACTGAATTTAATAAAGATTTTTTTATATAAAAAAAAAAAAAAACAACAGATGTATTCTTTTACGAACATCTTAAAATAAGTGAATGTCCATGTAATCCATTCCTATGAAAAAACCTAATCCAAGAATGTTAGATCCTAATTAATTGATATAACTCACCTTCAATCATGCTGAGTGCTTAACTTCCAAAGTCATCACATAATTTTAACAGAAAATAGAAAACCATAACCAAAACAATTTCAGAAATAATAACTACTAAATTACCAGCATATTACAACATGTAGAAACTATTAAGTTCGAACTAATGACAAAAACACAAAATTTTATGTTTGAATTTTATTATTATTTTTGTAATTTTTTAATAATAAAAATATAAGATTATATATGTTTTTAATCTTTAAATTTTTTGTCAATTTTTGTTTTTAGTGAACGATTGTTTTATTATTTTTAATTTCTAAATTTTTGTCGATTTTCATTTTTTAGTGTTTGAATTTTTTCTCTTGTTAACATCTTGGTCCTTGATGTCAATTTTTTATATTAGTGAAGAAAATTTTAAGGACTAAAATCAAATAAAACTTATTTAAAAACTAAAAATAAAAGTTAATAAAATAAAAATATATTGTGCATGGAGCATGCATGTGTTCACATACTTGGCCAACGAGGGTCCTTATGATGGTTTTCCTCAGGCGATTATCGTTGTGCTCAGGGACTCTCATTTGCTGTCTCATGATCTCCGCAGAAGTCATCGGCCGCCGCGGCCTCAACGGTGGCGCGGTGTTATGGAAAGGGCTGCTTCCGTTCACCGGCGGCGACGACGGGCTGCCACCAGACACCATTCTCCTCGACGGTGACCTCTTCAACATCTTCAACCCTAGAGCCCGCTTCACCTTACTTATTGGCGACATCACCACCTGGCTCGGCTTCGACTCGTTCTCCTGACTATTCCAGGAGAACGAGTGTGCCAGTCGTCCTCCAAATCCAGGGGACGACCGGCACGCCACAAAAAATATTTCATAGGCACATTCCCTAATGTCATCCTCACTTAGCTTCTTGAGTTTCTCGAAGGGCGAGACCAGGTCATTAGTCTCGTCCTTGCCGACAAACTCAAAGAAGCGCTGTGGTTCAGAATGACGATGGTGACAACGATGATGATGACAATAATTCGGGTTGTAATCTTTACGGTTTTGCGCCGTGGAAGGTAAGGGGCCGGAATAGCACTCCCGGCGGGTTTGCTGACCCATAAGGTGGAGAAGATGGAAGGTGGGTCAGAAACCAACGGTGAATGGTGCCGGGGACCACAAAATGGCAATATATTTTTTTAACAAATGGGTGGGGAGAAAGAAAGTGGTGTTTTTGTCTTTAAAAAAGGGGATAAGAGAGAGAGTGCATGAATATTAAGGGTATGGTGTTGGTTTACGTTAAGTTAATGACAGCACTTTTGTGCATGGATGGTTCGTGGGGGAGAGAGAAAGAGATGAGTGATTGTGGGTTTGCCCACGTTGGCATCAGCGAAGAATACGAGAAACAAACAAAAGTTGGTCTACAATCCAAAATAGAAGACTCGTGCATTTGAATGCGATTTTTTAGGAAGCATTTTTCTTTTGTTGTGATAAAGCAAGCATACATAAATTAATTAGCATAACTAAATTGCACGATGGTTTTTACACCTTAATTTTTTCTATTGTGTTTATTTGTATGTGTTGTCAACTTGTCATCATCTTCTGTGTTAGTTTAGAGAGAGGTAGTTAGTTTGAGAAAATAGATGGCATTGTCAATTTGACTCATGATATCACGTTGGCATTGGTGGATGTACAATGGATATGTATTGTTCTTTTTTCCCTTTTTTTTTAGAAAACAACAACGGATAAGGTTAATCATGCTTGAATTGAAAATATCATTCGTAATGGGTTCTTTACGATTGAGTTCTTTTTCCCTTGAAGAGAAGATGATACTTTGATCCATGTCATGGGCTACAGAGAACTTAATTTTGTTTTATCGGTCTTAAAGAGATGTAATATAGAAACTTAATTTATATATATCTTGTTTCATTTGACAAACCCCATGGGTTTACCAGTGTTTTCTTTTGAAACGACACTAAATTGTTTAATATTTAGATGCCCCTTTACATTTTTACCAAAACAAATAAATATGACATTTCATTAAACTCCCATTAACAAATTAATGGCCGATGGAAATAAATTTAATTAGTCTAAAGTTATAAAGAAAAAAAAAATTAGAGAAAATAATATTAGTTGTATGGAATATCCTAAACTAATACCTGTCTTCAAGTTCGTAAGCATTTAATTAGTGTTCAACACTAATTTAAGGTGAAGAATTAAAAACATTTGATGATCTTCTGGAAGTTAAACACTAATATGGTACTTACAAAAATTTCAATGTTTAAGTCGGTGTTTGCAAAAAATAAAGGATGTAGAGTTAGAGTGTGTACTTTGGTTTGTTGTATTATATATAACACTTCTTTTGAATCCATAAGGATATAGTAGTGAGAGTTAAGATAATATCCGCAAAGTTTTAGATTTAACTTTTTTTTATAATTATTATTATAATTGTAATTTCTATTAATAAAAAAATCTTAAATTTTAAACCCTTAAGCTCTACTAATAAAAAAAATGTCTCTTATATGGGATGTGTCACTAAAACAAATATCTTGATTTGCAAAATCTATTATTAAGTTTGTATTCATGTCCAATAATGCTTCGCACTTGTAGGAACTTTATTTATCACACTCACACAGAAATTATTAGACTGAACAAAACAAATTCCAATTTAATTCAGACACCAAGTGTAGAAGCTAATGACAAAACAATCCGATTTAATTCATACATGAGATTTATAAACAAATCCTATTTGTTACTCTAAAAGCAACTCTATCAATTTGATTGGCGTAGATCAATTGTGAACAAGGGGAAGGAGGGTAGGGGAAGAGAATGAAAGAGATGAGATATTTTGTGTTTGGTGTAGGTTATTAGAAGAGAAGAGAGAGTATGAAATTAGTGAGTCTCAACTTTTTAATATATGCTAAAATGAGTGGACTAAAAGGAAAATGTGAATTTTTTTTTTTGTATCTTTATAGACACAACTATCAATGATCTATATCATGATGTGACTATTAACAATCATAATTAATTATGAAATTTAAATTTTAAATTATATTGACTTTCTAGATTCATATAATTGATTATGTATCGAGTATTATGTGAATTCTCAAATATATTTTAATATTTTTGGTAATCCATATAATCAAATATGATCACTATTTAATCGATTATATGAATTTATTTAATTAAAAATTACTAAAATAATAAATATAATTATAAGGATATATATATATATGTAAATTAATTTATAACATTTTTTAATTTTTTTTAATTCAATTAAATATAATCTAATAATAAAAATTAACCTTCCTTTCAATTTCTCTTTTATCTACTTGTTCCTACAATAAATAAGTAATCGTCATTAGGGTCACCGCATTCGAGGTATTGTCTACTTTGGCACTCGTTGGGTCGTCACGATTTTGTCCTTTAAAAAGCGCCTCGGTGGGTTAAGGAGGAAAGGTGTTTATAAACTACCTTTAACCTCGACTCCTAAGCGATGTGGAACTTTTTTAGGCATACCAGAACACTACTCTTTCTAGTTATTCCCACATCCATCCTTATTACCAAAGAAAGCACTGTTGGGATAAAAATTTCTTAAGCCAAATAGAAATTTTCCATTAATCAAAAATTAAGAACCGTTGTCTCAGATTACAGAGTTAATGTTAATAACACGTACCTGTATCCATTGACGTTGATCAAAAGGTTACAGCGGAATAGTCTTTTGGTACAATGATCTTCCTTAGTCAAATCACTGAATTCCTTGATGGGACTTGATGTTACTCTCCTAATGGGGAGACAGAGAAACGTGTGTTTCTGATTTGGCATATCGGGGACCATGACCATCTTTACGATTTTAAACCTATTAAGGTTCCCATTAATCCCTAACAGGCCAAATCTAATTTTCACTTATTTGAACCCATATCATTTTTTTCTTGTTGACAGTCTAAAGGCTCACTAAAATTAGATCACTTTTATTAAACTCAATTAAATATAAATAACTAATATAAATACTACAAATGATATATATAGCTCACAATCATTATTAGAAATAAGCACATGTGCTTGTCCCAACTATTACAAGATTAAGATACTCAATGCGCCCTTCTTGTCTCTCATTCATCATTGCGTGCCTAACGTGATCATTTTCGAAACTCAATAGTGCCAAACGGCTTTTAAATTTGTCACAAGCCATATATATCACACTGTTATTGTCACTGCATGGCAATGCTAATAATTGAGGTTTCTTCCTTATGTGTCAATTGTCATCATATATAATTGTTTCCATTATCAGTGTCTTTCCGATACTGATTAAGGAATTAATGAATAAAAAATACTTAAAATTACTAGGCCATTGTATTAGAAATTATGGCATGTTAATAATATATTCTTTTATTCAGACTCAGTTTAATTTTCATTAACTGTCGGTATAATTTAATGTAATTAACCGATCAGAAATTATGATTGATTCAACTTTTAAATTGATTATTATAAAAATAATAAAATTACTATACATAACAATTTGTGATTAGATAATAGTATATAAGTGTTCACACTAATGATGTATAGAATATTTTCTCAAAATCTTCTCATTTTAATTCTTTAATCAATATCTAAAGCATTGGTTAATGTTCTTCTATATAATCTAGTCTACATTCCCTAGCTTCCTTCTCTTTCATTAGGATGCTCTAGAATGGGATGCTTTCAGGCTTGTTTTGATTTATCCAATAAAAGAAAGCGCCCAAAAGAGACTCTACAAAGTTATAGCTGCTGACCGAGTAAACCCCACACCAAATCTTCAAGTTTATCATTGTATCATTGGTTTTCCGTGCTTTTGTTCTTATTTTTGTACCATTCTAGAACAATGCTGTTCACATTCCAGTTAGTTTATCAGTTTATACAACTGTGGTTCTTTCATCTTGCTGAAACAAGGAAACTGTGATGCTCTACACTCCGCTCCCATTGTAAATCATGCCATCACAGACAACCTCATTTCCCATTTTCTGAGTTCAGGTAGTTAGCACTTATCTTACTCTCTTTCTCTTAGAGTTTCTTTTGATAAACTTTTCCGGAAACACTTCTAAGAGAACAAAATAAGAAAGAGAAATGAAATATGTTTCATCATATACTAAAATTATTTCATGCATAAGATAATTTGTAGAAGTTCTCTTATAAAGTTTTTCCATAAAAAATTACAAATAAACTTATACATAAATTAATTTTAATTTATAGAAAAATTTATTTTAATTTTCTTCATAATTTTTGTCTCCCAGTAGTGTTTATAGAGAAGTTTATTCAAACATACCCTTAATATTTCATGTGTATATGGAAGTACCCTTAATTGATGTAGAGATAAACATAAGGAGCAGGCTATTGGCAAATACAGCAAGAAAGTAAGGTTTAATTTGAATGTAGAGATATATGAGTCAAACCTCACTGCTTATCAGATTTTGGATAATAATGAGAAAGAAGAAAGTGACAACCGCAATTGAAAAACAGAAGGGTCTGCAGCTTTGACAATGACATATCCTAATTACAGATACTACACAACTAGAGAAAAGGCTGTGATGAGGAGCATGAAATAACATGCGAGGAATCTGATATTGATGTATATGGTGACAATGATGAATTTGATGATAGTGATAGTGATGGCAGTGAAGACAATAAAGAGTTTGAAGCATGCAATCAAAGTATATATTCCTTAGTGGCAGAAAAAGGAAAAAAGAATCAATTGCCACTTGCTTCCAAAGATGCTGAGCTGAAATCAAATTTAAGTGGAAAAAACAGAGGCATGTTTATGCATTCTGTAATGAGATCGTAGAGAACCTCACTCGGTGGAAAGCAATCAAAGCGAAAGTTACATCAAGTAATAAGCAGAGCAGGAAGAAGAATGTTCCACCAGGGCAAGGGAAAAGCAAGCCCTTGGTCTCAGAAACAAGCTTCAATTTCTCACCTTTCAGGTCAAAATCAATAATACATCATTCCAAGTCTCTATTGCCGGAAATTGCAGTTGATGCTAGTCTTTCCAACTGGCTTGTTTCTCCAAATCCTAATGCTCTATGACTACAGTTCACTTGGGCATGACAGAGAATAAAAATGTTAAAAATATTAATTCCATTGACTTGATAGTTTAATTTTTACTTGGTGAGGAATCACATCATGAGGTGAATTATAATAATAACACTATCTGAGGATACCAATTTTAGAAGAGGATGCATCAAACTTGATTCTTCTGTCATTTATTCCTTTAGCAAAAGTTGGTATGAGCTATTTAGGATGACTGAATAATAATTGTTTGTAATACTTATCCTGTATTTTGCTGTCAATGGTTATGTTGTAATGAAATGGAGTGAGGTTCTGTCTATTTGTATCTATTTGTATCTATGTATTTTAGATGCACCTTACATAACCAACGTAAGTATCTACTCTAAAAATTGACATTTACATACATTCTGAAAGCATACAATAAAAAAAATAAAAGAAAGTAATCTAATATAATATCAATTGATTTTTCAGTTTTACTAAAATTTTAAGACTTGATGTACCTCGTGATAGCTTCTGATCTAGTAGTTGGACTGATAAAAATAAAAAATCTCTATAAAAAGTTGTGGTCAAGTGAAACATAGTAGGATATAAGACTTTTGTCTAGAGAGTCTGTACAACATAATATGAAGAGTAGATTCACATAAAAAGTAGAACTGAATATAAACGCTTATTCTGCAGCAAAGATACCAGCAGTACAAAAGGACTATGTTTCAGCATAATTACTTGAATTTGTTCCATATATTGAGGAACTAGAAAACAAAAGGAAATATTTAATAGAGGGGTCTCCACTTTAATTAGAAAGATGATGATTAAAGCAATTGAGTGCACAGCTTTTACAGTATCAGTAGATGTGGCTAAGCATGAATGCTATCATCACTGCCCAAATCATATTGCTATCATGTGTATTTTGTTCTACGTCCGAGAACTCACCCCAAAGTCCATCTATGAAATCATCTCAAAACCCAGTAAGCTAAACTGGATCCATTGCTTGGTAGACATGAGAAGTTGCTTGTCTTGGCGCGTTGGAATGTTGATCCCACCTCAAAACAAAGATCAAACCTGCTGAGTTGTCATGTTTTGGTCAATATCAGGGTTGGCAAGCCACAATAATGCCTCCCTGATCCAGCAGAGTTTGAGACAATTATCAAGATGGTTTCTACATTATTGTACAGATGCAAGAATCTGAATCCTCATCTTCTGAGTCACTAACATCACTGCAGACACAATAGGAGACCAAATGGGAAATAATTTTTGTATAATCTCAATAATTAACACGCATAGGACTGATTCTCATACATAATTACATTTTGGGTTTAAATAAGTTTTTACTCCCTTAACTTCTTAAGAATCTGATTTTTAGTCCCTCTTAGATTTTTTGCCAACTTTTAGTCCTTCATTAGTTTTTTATCCCATAAATTAGTCCTTAGAATTAAGTTTCATCTGTTAAGTGATGATGTATGCTAATAAATCATAATTGACTCGATTATTGATATTCATGTAACTATTTAGTAGATATCAAATCATATGATGTGTAATTTTTCTATTTGCTCATGATCAAACATTCTTTTTTGGAAATAAAAGATGTTATTTAAACAACTTTTCACCCCTGTGACCATAAATGAATAGTAAACTTACAAGTCTCATAATTTGACATTTATTAAGCAATCATATGAGTATCAAAAGTCAAGTTAGTCATGATTTATTAATATACATTATCACTTAACAAATAACACTTAATCTCAATAACCAATTTATGTGACAGAAAACTAATAGAGGACTAAAAGTTGGCAAAAAATTTAAAATGGACTAAAAATCAAATTCTTAAAAAATTGAGGGACTAAAAACTTATTTATCCCTACATTTTGTTACAATGTAGTTGTATTGCAAAATGCATTACAGATACAAGAGAAACCTTACGCATGTGGTGATTTCAGTAGCACCCCTTTTCCCTAAACTGATTAAATTGATTCATAGTACTTATCTAAAAAAGAAAACGCGTTTCATGTTTTTCAATATGTGCTATTAATGCAAATGCTTTATGTTCAAGAGTCATTAAACATAATAAGTAAATTTTAGGTAGTTAAAACTCTTTTGCTAAAGAAATTGTGATGCATAGGTGGGAAGTTGGTAAAGAATCAGATTATTCTAAATTTCTAATATATTGTCCCATTGCCCCTGGAAAAACTTTAATCGATCCATACTTGTTGTCTATCACACAATTTCCAATATTTTAAAGAGACAATTCGATAGCGAGAACATTCGGGATTGAGCATTGGCATTCCAGCAATATTTCTCAAATTAACCTAATCGCTGCCAGCAACTTACATTGACATTTTCCATATTAAAAGAATTACAAATCATCATAAATTAAAAATTTAGCAAACTGGAGTTTTGGTCCTTGAAAGGTTGGGTGCACATTTATTTATCCCTCCAAAGATCATCTACATCAGTCAACAACAATGTTTTTGCAAGTGTTAATGCTCGGGTGATAAAAGGATTAAAAGGCCTCCACATGCTTTTTGGGTATGATCAAACACATGGAGAGATCAGGAATACGATTGAGAAAGATGGGCTATGGCATATCAAATTCCATGCAAATCCTAAAAGCTGCGGGTTTAAAATTCAAAAATCACTTAGCTAGTTTGCTACCCAATCTAGGACCAACTCGGCCAAGCCGACTTAAGGTCTAGCTGCTGATCAAGTAGCACACGCACTCAGTGGCTAAGCTAACCATCACCCTTTCAAAGGCAGTTACAAGACTGCAAGGCACGAAGATAGAATAGTGAGAATCACGCCACTCTCCCCTACTATAACAGATCAACATGATAATAAGCGCAGGATCTACTTGGTAACCCCATGTAACAACTGTATCCCATCTTATCATATTATCTATCCATTACAGCTTGTTTAAATTAAAGAAATTCCTGCTTGTGGATAATTTCATCAATATAAAGGATACACGTATCACTTTTAAGTTTTAACCCAATTTCATTCATATTCTACTTGTGAGATCACTTTCCACTTGAGCACCAAAATCCTTTTCACAGATGCCCCCACCGATGTCAAGGAGTGAAGATCAACACCCAGTCCAGTGGAGCACTTGCAGATTTCGATAAAAATAGCTAGTATTTTGCAAGTCTAAAAAAATAACTTTTTTCTAATTTAAACTTCAATTGAATAACTTAATGTTATTCAATCTTTTTCGCTTTGCATAAATGGCAAGAAAAACAATGAGTTTTCAATTTTTTTTAATACTGTCATAAGTCAAAAACATAAGAAGCTCGTAAGTTACTAGGAGAGTGTTACCCCTAATGGAGGGCAAAATATACTGCGGTATAATGAAGAATAGTTAGTAAAAGAGTGTGACACAATGAAATACCTGAAGTGCTCTCCAAATTCCAATCCTATTGGGTATCTATCAAATAAGACACCATCCAAAAGAACCATTTACAGATTAACACAAAGATACCTAACAAATAAACTACTCTACAGTAAGGCCTAAGTAAATTGAGCAGTAGAAAGTAGGAGAATTTAAAATTTATTATATGGTCAGATCAAACTAAGATTTGATATAAAATCTAAGCCATGACATGGTACACAGGCCAACCTGTAAGAGTAACCAATAGTTCTAAAGATCCAAACACACGGTACACCCATGAATTAAGTTGAATAATTTTTTTGTTTAAAATAAACAGTAAATATCAAGTTAAAACTAGAAATTTTTATTTTTGGGATTGACCAAGTTATAAGAAGTTAAAGCCATTAATTAATTTAGTTCAAATTGACTTGTTCTTTTCCTTTTGAGGATAGAGAAGAGAATAAAAAAAAATAACAAGTTCCAATTTCATATCTTGGAAATTTTCAGCACTGAAAGAAGGTCCAAAAGTCAAACAACAAAACAGTGAAATGAGAAGGAAAAAAGGGACCCAAATGTCTAAATTAAGAGGAATGTACTGGTTCAAAGAACCTCTAAAGAAACAACAAAACAAAGCAGCCACTAATCACCACCACACACAAGTTCCGTGAATATTATAAACATAATCAGTTTCTCATTTCTACTCCAACTTCACCTTCTGACACAGACTTCGAAACCTGATTACCTTATGTTGATCCAAATACTCCTCTAAAATAAAATACAGGTAATTTCAAACAAAACATTGTCACCATAAACACATCCCAATGATCAAACCATGGCCATGGCTAATGAAAATGAAGATGATGGACAGACCCCAATGTTTCCACTTTCCACGGACTTCATCAACTCATTCCAGAAGACTAGCTTATTTTGTGCAAAAGATATCACCTCACCATCACAAACCACTACATAGATTTACATCACTACCCTACTCAACATAATTTTAGCAAAAACTCACCACATGCTACAAATTAGGAAAAACAAAAACATTTTGACTCTTTCCTCATCTTATAGCAACATATAACTGAGCTAGTCAACTAGACTAGCATAACAGATGTTCCAGATATAACAAAGCGAACATTCAAAATTCCAAATCAAAATTTTGGAAACAAGTTACCATAAAATGAAATCAAATCAAGACAAAACAGAACAACTCAAATAGCCAACCTAAATTCACCCAGATTTGCCAAATTGAAATAATAAAAAAGGGTACCTTGGCTCATATTCCAACACCTCAGCAAGCTTGTTCCCGTTCCTATCATTCCACTGCACTTTCCGGCGAGTCTTGTCACAGTTTCTGGACATGCCACCTCTCCGAGGAGGCAACAAAGCATTGGAATCACTATCATCTTCACCGTTGACGTGATCTTCAACCTTCTCACCACCTAAAGAGGCCACAACAGGTTTGTGTTTATCCTTGATGTTACCATTAACATCCTTGGAATCCATTCCCACCAACAACCACACACACGAACAAACAAACACACACAAAAAGCAAAATTTCAACCCAGAAAGGATTTAGAACAATTTGAAGATTTGGAAGAAACCCATTTGACCCAGTTGACCAAAAATCATGTTCCAATTTCAAAATCTAGAAAAAGATCAAAACTTCGGATTGGAGAAACAAGTCTAAGAATGGGGTCAGCGAGTTCTCCACGACGGGGCTATCGAGAGATCAGTGGAACTGGAAACAAACAATGAGAAGGGAAAAATTAAAGTGAGAAGGAATTGTAAGAATAGAATCTCAGTGTCAGACATGGAAATTTTATTTCTCGAGAAAAATGAGGGAAAATTTTTCTCGTAACCAAGTGACAACCCATCATCGGATTTTGTTTATGCATTTATTTATTTATAAAATAAGAAGAAAAATCAGAACACGTAAAGAGCTTTAGAAAATAAACAAATTGCAAAATAATAACAACTTTGTACTTTCTCTTTACTGCGTTTGCATAATATTTATGTAACGTAACGTTCTCCATCCACAAACCAAAGCTGAAACGTTTAATGGTTAAAAAAAAATAGACTTGCAATGAAAGTTCTAGAGTAAGTACTTTATACCTTCATCAAATTATAAATTTGATAATTTAGTTTAATAATTGTCTTAAAATCACTCGAATATTAATTTTTAATTAATTGATAATACAATTTTTTATTGGTAATATATAACATTAATTTAAATAATATAAATGTATTTTTTTAAAATTTAATTCTCTCTACTAGCTAATTGATTTTTTATATCAGTATTTATATTTTTTTTTCAATTTAAAACAAATATATATATTATTTAAAAACAATTTTGTGCAGAACAATTTTTGAATATATAAATATTGTTTAATTTTATATATAAATATTAGCAATTAATTATAATTTTATTTTATTTTATTTACATAGATGGATATAATAATTCAATTAATTCTCGTTAATTCATTTTGTTATTCACCCACAAAGTGTGATACATGTAACTAATAATTTGGACTCTTTAAACATATGATAAGAATTCAACTTTATCTTTGTGAATATAGAACACCACCTATGGACCTATGGAGGAGGAGAATAGTACCTTAACTTCGAATAATTAATCTTATGGCTTAGTTATTATTAACCAGATAAATGAGATTCCTATCAAATAGTGGGGATTTAGAAAAATACCTAAATCATGATATATATTTAGAATATATTCCAATTAAGTTGTTTAAAAAAATCATTTATAGAAGATTAAAAATCATTAAGTGTTAGGTTTGTGTGTTCATTAGGAGATAAACAAACGTAGTTATTCGCCACTTTGCAAGGACTGTTGCATCAAAATCATTAAGTCCATATCTTTATTGGTATGCTCTAAATTGTATTGTTGGATAGAAATATGAAACTCTGATGCTAAAAAAAATATAAAGAGATCGTGTGCGCATTTGCTTTAGAGTTATCTAAATTTGATTTTTTTTATATATGAAATTAATCTTTAATTATAAATGTTAGATGGAATGCATGTCAAAGTAAAAAAGAATTAATTCTGATACCGAACCTTTTTTTTTCTACAATTTTTTATACTGAACATAACAAGCAATGCCTTTGATAATTTTATTTTATTTATTAAACAATTAAATTAATTAAGTAAAAATATTGAATAAATATGAAAATTTAAAGAAACTTGTACGTTATTTATTATATAAAAAATAGTATTAGACAATACAAATGTAATTATTTTTATGGTTGATTTAAGATCATTAAACAGCACAAATCAAGAAAAAATAGTCATCATAGAAACTCAACTTTGTTACAATAGATCATTTTGTATAGCCACATAATTTTTATTATCAAATGCAAAATATTTAAAATATAAAAAAAATTTATACTTATATTTTATCTAGTAGCTATATTTTTATTTTCATCTCTTTTTCAACATTATTGTCATTTTACTATTGTTAATACTACAATATCATCTAAGAATTATGGTGGTCATCGTTATTATTATTATTAGCGTTAACTATTGGTCAAAGTCTTGTAAAGTGTAAGGCCAATTAGGTATGAGCCTTAGGTCCCAAAAGTTTTTAATTCTTATTATACAATTTATGGCTTGTGATTATTTATTTTAAATGGTTGTTAATTATTAATTTATTTTTAATAATAATCTTAGTGTTGCACATAAGAATGGTAATAGGAGGGGATAAGTACGGGTTTCTCTATACTCGTTCTCGTTCTCGTTCTCACATCTTAAACCCATCCTCATTCGCATATATAATGAATATGAAATTTGTGTCTCCATCCTTGTATCTATCGGGTATCAAGTATACTTTTATCAGTCTCATACTCATCTAAAAATTAATTATATATATTATTTTTTGCAAAAAAATATAACAAATAAGAATTTTAATATAAAATAATAATTACAAAATTAAATTTTATTTGACATAAATTAAAAATAGAATAAGAAATTACAAAAATTTTAAGTAAATTTTTTTAAAAATAAATTAAATATTTATAAATTTTAAGTAGATATGAGATAAGTACGTATATACTCATTCTCGTCCCTATACCCGATTTATTGGATCAGGTATTAATTATCTAAACGTACCCGTGTCCGATCAAATTGAGTATTTTTTTGTCAAAATCGAAACATGTTCAGACATTACCCATGGATATGCGTATAGTTGTTATTCCTAGTTGCACTTTTATATAATTGAACAAAATACTAATAAATATTATACATTAATTTTAGATAATATTGTAACTATTGTTTCAATCTCAACGGATAAGATAAAATAATTATTAAGATAATGAAGAGCTAAAATTATGCTATTAATTTTAATATAATGTTGTACACAATTATAATAGGTAAAATTAATTGTAATTGCAATATCAAACTATTTTTATTTTTTTAATTTAAAATTTTAAAATTTTATGTTAAGATGAATTTCAAAATATTTTGTTAACAAAATATTGTCTTAATTTTAAAAAGTTTTTAAATTTTAATGAACAATTTGATATTAATGATCTTGATTTATTTTTGAAATTAAAAGTATCGAGAGAATTATTTTTTATCTGTATCAAAAGAATTATTAAGAAAAAAACATTGATACTTCAATATAAATATTATATTATGAGAAAAGTTTTTTTTTTTAATGTATGTATGTTATATTACTTAAATTTGATCTCTTGTCAACAATATTATAATATATATTAAATGAATTATTTTTTCTATCTACTTAAAAATAAAATATTAAATATAAAAGTTGATATATGACTTCACAACTCAAAAATCTCAAAGATTAATTTGAAAATTGATATTTATATAATTTAGTTATATAGGCTTAGATGTGTTTGTGGTTTCTTAAGTATAGTAGTTGTAAGATTTTGGTCTCTCAAATTTTAACTGAGGAGTTTTAACCCTTCAAGTATTGAAGTTAAGCAATTTTGGTCTTTTAATTTTTAATTGAACAATTTTAGTCCTTAAATATTATAATTGTGTGATTTTACTTTCTCAAGTATAAAAATTATACAAATTTGTACCTATTTAAGTTACTTATATTAGTAATTTTAATGATAATAAATATATATAATTCAATATATGAATAAAAATTATAATATGTAACTTAAATAGGTCAAAATTTATATAATTGTAATATTTAAAGGATAAAAATTGTACAATTATGATATTTTAGTCATTAAAATTACTTAGTTAAAATTTAAAAATGACAATCACATAATTATAATATTTGAGAGGCTAAAATTACTCAATTAAAATATTAAAGATTAAAATTGCATTATTGTAATACTAAAAAGATAAAAATCCACTTAAGTCTTTATATTATATTAATTCTATGTAAAATTTTTGCTTAAAAGCTCAAAACTTATAGACACAATCCTATCATTGGTGCACTACACCAACACTATATCTAGTAAACTACTTTTTATATTTATATCTTTTAGGTGTAGCCTAAATCAAGCAGATATCCCAAGAACTGGGAGAGGAATACAACAAGTTTTGAAGGAAAAGAAGGAAGGGGAAGCAAATAGTTGAAAAATCATTGGGCAAAGGAATTCTCTCCCAGTGAAATTGGCTACAAAGATATATGTTTTAGCTCGTACATGAAATGGTTGGGTGAAGCTTTTCTGGCAAGGCAAATTTGTTATCTCAAGATGGAGAAACTTCAAATTAGCCTTGTGAATTTCTTTAGGCAAACAATTTTGGATGAAAAGAACAGGGCATTTTACCCCTATTATAAAAGAATAGAAATTCATTTTTACAAACACTCTCTCTTTAGGCTCAAACTCTCTCTCTTGTTTTGGAACCAAACCTTGGTGTGTTAGGAAGGAACTCACACCCATTGTTCTTGATTTTAAAGAGAAAAAGGTAAATCAAATGATGTAATCATTTTATAATTTTGAGTTGGGACTCCTTAGTATGAGTAGTAAACTTTGTTATTTGTAGGGATCAAAAGTGTAATCAATCAACTTTATGTATTTCTTTTGATCTACATATGTGCAGTTAATTTCTATTTACTTTCATTAATGATTCTTTTCTACATTTAATGTTTATCTCATCCTGAATGTTTGTGACATGACTTGTGATCTTGGATTGACTAGAAAATGGTTGTTGAATCAAGAATTGATTTGAATCACCTAATGAATTGGATTGCTAAGAATGGAGTTTAATTCATTAGCCATGTAAATTGTTGAATTTAATTAATGCAAGTTTTCTTCATTAATCATACAAGGTATTGATGATCTATGAAGATGCTTAGAACTAAACATTGAGGAATCGATGTTTGGAAATCTAAATCAATTGCGTTGATGGAATAAATATGAGTGAAACATGTATGTTAGATTAAAGAGTACATTGAATCTTGATTGGTGAAGTTTGGTCTCATCAATCTAGATAATTGAATATTAAGTTTGATTTTAATACTTTTTTGCTTCTTATCTTTAGTTTGAATTCCAAATTACCTCACAAAATTTGGGTATGTTAATAAATTGTGGTATCAATTCTTTACTTAGTTAGCTTAAGTATGAAATCTAGTTGATTAACGTTTGTCAAGTTCTTGTAAAGTCAAGTTGTATTCGCTACTAATTACAAGTTGATATTGATATACTTGTCAAAGGATTAACATTATGTTGATGTTAATACTACCGCCACATTCTCCATAACCACCTTAGTTATCATTACTATATATTGTTGTTATTACAACTATTATTATTATATTAAAATAATTAATATGAATTATATTAAAATAATTAATATTAATTAAAAAGGTTAATACAATAGAATTTATATTATTTTGCATGTGTCTATTCTCCATCAAATAATACATATAATTAAAATTATTCAGTAAATTAAGTATTTGTTTTGACGTGTTATTCTAGTAGCTATGTGTCTACCAACTCATATTTAATCGATTATGTACGTGTATCTAAAACAAATTGATATAAAAAGCAGAATTCTTTTAGATAGGTTCCAAAACTTCTTTAAAAAATTACGTTCAACATTGATGGGTCATATGCTCATAAAAATAAAATCTTAAAAAAGGATTTTTTAATATCAATTATTGTAACACTGCGTGTTTTATGTTTTTATTATATAATAATCTATAGAGTTTTTGTGTTATTATTTGAGTTTTAAGAGTTAAAGAATTGTTCAAAGTTAAAGTTAATTTAATCGAGGTCAAAGTTGACCAAGAAATAGGAGAAATATATAAGGTTTTAAGAGAATATGAACTTCATAAGTTTATTTTTCTGAATTCTAGAGAAAAGTTTTAGAGAGATTGAACCATGTGATATCATAGAAGATTAAGTTATGAAAATGTAATATGTGAGTGTGCTATTGATATTGCTATTTGATTCATGCTATTCTATTTCCTTTGTAATTTGTTATTTTTGCTAGGTTTAGTTTATGTTAAAATATAATTTTTTCTACCTATATGG